>NC_053393.1:213575226-213880979 GCF_905171765.1 Bufo bufo
TAAAGGAAAATGGAGATCAAATTTTTAAATTTCACTTTTTTGGCAGATTTTCCATTTTAATCAACTTTTTTCTTTAACACATCGATGGTTAACAGCCAAACAAAACTCAATATTTATTACCCAGATTCTGCGGTTTACAGAAACACCCCACATGTGGTCGTAAACTGCTGTATGGGCACACGGCAGTGCGCAGAAGGAAAGGAACTCCACATGGTTTTTAGATGCCATGTCCCATTTGAAGCCCCCTGATGCACCCTTACAGTAGAAACTCCCAAGAAGTGACCCCATTTTAGAAACTAGGGGATAAGGTGCCAGTTTTATTAGTACTATTTTTGGGTACATATGATTTTTTGATCATTCATTATAACACTTTATGGGGCAAGGTGACCAAAAAATTGGTTGTTTTAGCACAGTTTCTATTTATTTATTTTTACAGCGTTCACCTGAGGGGTTCAGTCAAGTGACATTTTTATAGAGCAGATTGTTACGGACGTGGCGATACCTAATATGTATACTTTTTCTCATTTATTAAAGTTTTACACAATAATAGCATTTTTGAAACAAAAAAATTATGTTTTAATGTGTCCATGTTCTGAGAGCTATAGTTTTTTTATTTTTTGAGAGATTTTCTTATGTAGGGGCTCATTTCTTGCGGGATGAGTTGACGGTTTTATTGGTACCATTTTGTGGGACATACGCATTTTTGATCACTTGGTGTTGCACCTTTTGTGATGCAAGGTGACAAAAATTGCTTGTTTTGACACAGTTTTTTTTTTTTTTTTTTTACGGTGTTCACCCGAGGGGTTAGGTCATGTGATATTTTTATAGAGCTGGTTTTTACGGACGCGGCAATACCTAATATGTATACTTTTTTTTATTTGTTTTACTTTAACACAATAATAGCATTTTTGAATCCAAAAAAATGATGTTTTAGTGTCTCCATGTTCTAAGAGCTATAGTTTTTTTTATTTTTTGAGAGATTTTCTTATGTAGGGGCTCATTTTTTGCGGGATGAGGTGACGGTTTTATTGGTACCATTTTGTGGGACATACGCGTTTTTGATCACTTGGTGTTGCACTTTTTGTGATGCAAGGTGACAAAAATTGCTTGTTTTGACACAGTTTTTTTAATTTTATTTTTACGGTGTTCACCCGAGGGGTTAGTTCATGTGATATTTTTATAGAGCTGGTTTTTACGGACGCGGCAATACTAAATATGTCTATTTTATTTTATTTTTTCTATTTTTTCTATTTTTTACTGAGGTCAGGACTGTGTCAAATATTCTATATTCTGCCCTTGGGTTTTTACGCCCTAGGTGCATTATCTTGCACTTATCCACATTAAATTTCAGTTGCCAGAGTTCTGACCATTCTTCTAGTTTTCCTAAATCCTTTTCTATTTGGCGTTTCCCTCCAGGAACATCAACCCTGTTACATATCTTTGTGTCATCAGCAAAAAGACAAACCTTACCATCGAGGCCTTTTGCAATATCACTTATGAAGATATTAAACAAAATTGGTCCCAGTACAGATCCCTGTGGAACCCCATGGAACCCCATGATTTAGGCCCTTTGGTGCCAGGCTATTTAATCTGAAGATCCACTTACTTTCACAGCGTGACATTTGCTGAATATAATTCCCACTCCTCATGTCTGTTTTAACCCTTTCAATGCCGCCAAAAATTGAACCTGTAAATGAACTGCCATGATATTCTGTATAGTGTTTGGATAATGGATGTCCATCAAATGTTTTATTTATATTCCTAGTATGCTCCCGTATTCTAATCTTCATTTGGCGTTTAGTCCTGCTGACATAGATTTTCTGACAGGGGCATTTGATGAAATATATTACCCCCTTGGTGTCACAGGTAATATGATTTTTTATTTTGTAAGTGGTTGGATCATCTCCTATTTCCAAAATGGGGTTATATTGTCTAGTCACCCTACAATTTTTGCACATTTTACAGGGGAAGAAACCTATTTTTGTTCCGTTTTGTATGTTATTTTTCTTTAGAACAGTTTTGACAGATGGAGCTATTAGGTATGCTAGATTTTGCACTTTTCTAAAGATGAAGGTAGATGCTTTTGGGATTCTTTCACCTATCAGTTTGTCCTGTTTTAGGATATCCCAATGTCTCCCAACGATCCGTTTAAGAACCCTATCTCCTTCACTGTACTTGGTTATAATTGGGATTTTGAGTAAGGTGTCTCCATTTTCGTTTCTGTATTTATTTTAATTTTTATCTTTATTTATATTTAGATCCTTTACATTCCCACTTATTGGTACTGGGGATTCTTGTTCTTTATTCATTGGTTTATTTTTTATGACATATACAGTATACAGTAATTTCATCGAAAAAATTTGGCGGGGCATAACATTTTCAATAGATGGTTCCGCAAAAAACGGAACAGATACGGAGGACATACGGATGCATTTCCGTATGCATTTCATTTTTTTTGCGGACCCATTGACTTTAATGGAGCCACGGAACGTGATTTGCGGCCAAATATAGGACATGTTCTATCTTTCAACGGAACGGAAATAAGGAAACGGTATGCATACGGAGTACACTCCATTTTTTTGGGGAACCATTGAAATGAATGGTTCCGTATACGGACCGTATATGGAACGCAAAAAACGGCCCGCAAAACGGAAAAAAAAAACGGTCGTGTGAAAGAGGCCTAAATCTGTGGTTACTGCTGTGGCTGGTCAATTTATTTAGTGTCCGCCAAAGCATAGTTTTTGTTCTGGGTTGAAATACAATTCCCAACTTAGCTATTCCCTAAATCAGTGGTTTCTGCTGTATCAGGCCAAGTTTAAATCTATCCATAAAAGGGTATATTAGATTGAAGGTGCTGATAGGGTCATTCTCAATAACTTCAAACGCTACCGTGCATCTCCAAGTCTAATTCTGTCCGTAAACGTATACCTGTCATCCAGCGCCTAAATAATAGGCCTACAATTTATATTCAGCTAAATCTGTGTTTACTGCTGTGGCTGGTAAAGTTATTTAGTGTCCGTCAAAGAACAGTTTTTGTTCTGGGTTGAAATACAATTCCCAACTTAGCAATTCCCTAAATCAGTGGTTACTGCTGTGCCTGTATTAGTGTAATACGGTACCTAAGTAGATAGCCAGATAGTGTTAGGTGCCTGTAAAAAAAGGCCTGAATTTGAATTCAATACATTGGGCCAAATAATTTTTTTCTTATTGTGGTGAACGGTAACAATGAGAAAAACATCTAGTAAGGGACGCGGACGCGGACATGGTCGTGGTGGTGTTAGTGGACCCTCTGGTGCTGGGAGAGGACGTGGCCATTCTGCCACAGCCACACGTCCTAGTGTACCAACTACCTCAGGTCCCAGTAGACGCCAGAATTTACAGCGATATTTGGTGGGGCCCAATGCCGTTCTAAGGATGGTAAGGCCTGAGCAGGTACAGGCATTAGTCAATTGGGTGGCCGACAGTGGATCCAGCACGTTCACATTATCTCCCACCCAGCCTTCTGCAGAAAGCGCACAGATGTCGCCTGAAAACCAAGCCCATCAGTCTGTCACATCACCCCCATGCATATCAGGGAAACTGTCTGAGCCTCAACTTATGCAGCAATCCCTTATGCTGTTTGAAGACTCTGCTGGCAGGGTTTCCCAAGGTCATCCACCTAGCCCTTCCCCAGCGGTGGAAGACATAGAATGCACTGACGCACAACCACTTATGTTTCCTGATGATGAGGACATGGGAATACCACCTCAGCACGTCTCTGATGATGAAACACAGGTGCCAACTGCTGCATCTTTCTGCAGTGTGCAGACTGAACAGGAGGTCAGGGAGGAAGACTGGGTGGAAGACGATGCAGGGGACGATGAGGTCCTAGACCCCACATGGAATGAAGGTCGTGCCACTGACTTTCAGAGTTCAGAGGAAGAGGCAGTGGTGAGACCGAGCCAACAGCGTAGCAAAAGAGGGAGCAGTGGGCAAAAGCAGAACACCCGCCGCCAAGAGAGTCCGCCTGCTACTGGCCACCGCCATCTGGGACCGAGCACCCAAAGGCAGCTTCAAGGAGTTCCCTGGCGTGGCAGTTCTTCAAACAATGTGCTGACGACATGAACTGCAGTGGAGTAAACACCTTAAAAACAAGGAACTCACTCAGGCTCCCCCTGCTACCTCTTCTGCTGCTGCCTCGGCCTCTTCCTCCGCCTCTGGAGGAACGTTGGCACCTGCGGCCCAGCAAACAGAGGATGTACCACCAACACCACCACCTCCGTCACCAAGCATCTCAACCATGTCACACGGCAGCGTTCAGCTCTCCATCTCACAAACATTTGAGAGAAAGCGTAAATTCCCACCTAGCCACCCTCGATCCCTGGCCCTGAATGCCGGCATTTCTAAACTAATGGCCTATGAAATGCTGTCATTCAGGCTGGTGGACACAGACAGCTTCAAACAGCTCATGTCGCTTGCTGTCCCACAGTATGTTGTTCCCAGCCGGCACTACTTCTCCAAGAGAGCCGTGCCTTCCCTGCACAACCAAGTATCCGATAAAATCAAGTGTGCACTGTGGAACGCCATCTGTGGCAAGGTCCACTTAACTACAGATATGTGGACCAGTAAGCACGGCCAGGGACACTATATCTCCCTAACTGCACACTAGGTAAATGTAGTGGCGGCTGGGCCCCAGGCAGAGAGCTGTTTGGCGCACGTCCTTCCGCCGCCAAGGATCGCAGGGCAACATTCTTTGCCTCCTGTAGCCTCCTCCTCATACTTGGCTTCCTCCTCCTCTTCTTCCACCTGCTCATCCAGTCAGCCACACACCTTCACCACCAACTCCAGCTGTTTCGAGTACTCCACCAACATGGCCAGTGGCGATGATGCCGTTGTCAGCGTTACAATACAACTTCTATGTCTCCTTGAGAAAACACTTAGGACGATGATGGAAGAGGAGGTGGCCCAGGAGGAGGAGGAAGAGGGGTCATTTTTAGCTCTTTCAGGCCAGTCTCTCAGAAGTGACTCAGAGGGAGGTTTTTTGCAAACAGCAGAGGCCAGGTACAAATGTGGCCAGACAGGGCCCACTACTGGAGGATGAGGAGGACGAGGATGAGGAGGAGGTGAAGGAGGATGAGGATAAAGCATGTTCACAGCGGGGTGGCACCCAACGCAGCTCGGGCCCATCACTGGTGCGTGGCTGGGGGGAAACGCAGGACGATGACGATATGCCTCCCACAGAGGACAGCTTGTGCTTATCTCTGGGCAGCCTGGCACACATGAGCAACTACATGCTGCAGTGCCTGCGCAACGACAGCAGAGTTGCCCACATTTTAACGTGTACGGACTACTGGGTTGCCACCCTGCTGGATCCCCGGTACAAAGACAATGTGCCCATCTTACTTCCTGCACTGGAGCGTGATAGGAAGATGCGAGAGTACAAGCGCACGTTGGTAGACACGCTACTGAGAGCATTCCCAAATGTCACAGGGGAACAAGTGGAAGCCCAAGGCGAAGGCAGAGGAGGAGCAAGAGGTCGCTAATGCAGCTGTGTCACGGCCAGCTCCTCTGAGGGCAGGTTAAGCATGGCAGAGATGTGGAAAAGTTTTGTCACCACGCCACAGATAACTGCAACACCACCTAATACGGAATGTGTTAGCAGGAGGCAGCATTTCACTAACATGGTGGAACAGTACGTGTGCACACCCCTCCACATACTGACTGATGGTTCGGCCCCATTCAACTTCTGGGTCTCCAAATTGTCCACGTGGCCAGAGCAAGCCTTTCATGCCTTGGAGGTGCTGGCCTGCCCAGCGGCCAGCGTTTTGTCTGAACGTGTATTCAGCACGGCCGGGGGCGTCATTACAGACAAACGCAGCCGCCTGTCCACAGCCAATGTGGACAAGCTGAAGTTCATAAAAATGAACCAGGTATGGATCCCACAGGACCTGTCCATCCCTTGTGCAGATTAGACATTTATAACTACATCCCCTTAACAATATATTCTTGTACTCCAGGGCGCTTCATTCAATCCTCTTTTTTTAATTTTACCATTATATTGCGGGGCAACCCAAAGATGAATGAACCTCTCCTCCGTCTGGGTGCCGGGGCCTAAATATCTGACAGTGGCCTGTTCCAGTAGTGGGTGACATAAAGCCTGATTCTCTGCAATGGGACTATTCTCCTCTGTCTGGGTGCCGGGGCCGCAATATCTGACAGTGGCCTGTTCCAGTGGTGGCTGACATGAAGCCTGATTCTCTGCAATGGGACCTCTCTCCTCTGTCTGGGTGCCGGGGCCTAAATATCTGACAGTGGCCTGTTACAGTGGTGGGTGACATGAAGCCTGATTCTCTGCAATGGGACCTCTCTCCTCTGTCTGGGTGTCGGGGCCTAAAAATATCTGACAGTGGCCTGTTCCAGTGTTGGGTGACATGAAGCATGATTCTCTGCTATGACATGAAGCCTGATTCTCTGCTATGGGACCTCTCTCCTCTGTCTGGGTGCCGAGGCCTAAAAATATCTGACAGTGGCCTGTTCCAGTGTTGGGTGACATGAAGCATGATTCTCTGCTATGACATGAAGCCTGATTCTCTGCTATGGGACCTCTCTCCTCTGTCTGGGTGTCAGGGCCTAAAAATATCTGACAGTGGCCTGTTCCAGTGTTGGGTGACATGAAGCATGATTCTCTGCTATGATATGAAGCCTGATTCTCTGCTATGGGACCTCTCTCCTCTGTCTGGGTGCCGGAGCCTAAAAATATCTGACAGTGGCCTGTTCCAGTGTTGGGTGACATGAAGCATGATTCTCTGCTATGACATAAAGCCTGATTCTCTGCTATGGGACCTCTCTCCTCTGTGTGGGTGCCGGGGCCTAAAAATATCTGAGAGTGGCCTGTTCCAGTGTTGGGTGACATGAAGCATGATTCTCTGCTATGATATGAAGCCTGATTCTCTGCTATGGGACCTCTCTCCTCTGTCTGGGTGCCGGGGCCTAAAAATACCTGACAGTGGCCTGTTCCAGTGTTGGGTGACATGAAGCATGATTCTCTGCTATGTCATGAAGCCTGAATCTCTGCTATGGGACCATTCTCCTCTGTCTGGGTGCCGGGGCCTAAATATCTGACAGTGGCCTGTTCCAGTGGTGGGTGACATGAAGCCTGATTCTCTGCAATGGGACCTCTCTCCTCTGTCTGGGTGCCGGGGCCTAAATATCTGACAGTGGCCTGTTACAGTGGTGGGTGACATGAAGCCTGATTCTCTGCTATGACATGAAGCCTGATACTCTGCTATGGGACCTCTCTCAATTGATATTGGTTCATTTTTATTTATTTGATTTTTATTTTCATTCATTTCCCTATCCACATTTGTTTGCAGGGGATTTACCTACATTTTGCTGCCTTTTGCAGCCCTCTAGCCCTTTCCTGGGCTATTTTACAGCCTTTTTAGTGCCGGGGTCCCCATTGACTTCAATGGGGTTCGGGTTTGGAGCGAAGTTCGGGTCGAGTTCGGATCCCAAACCCGAACATATCCGGGAAGTTCGGCCAAACTTCTCGAACCCGAACATACAGGTGTTCGCTCAACTCTACCCACAAAGTGACTTCATAACTGAAATGGTCCTTAAAAAATTGTTTTGGGGAAATTTTCTTAAAAATTTTAAGATTTGCTTCTAAACTTCTAAACCTTCTAACGTCCCAAAAAAAAATAAAAAATTTCATTTTCAAAATGATCCAAACATAAAGTAGACATATGGGGAATGTAAAGTCATAACTATTTTTGGAGGTATTACTATCTATATATATATACATATGTATGTACAGTACAGACCAAAAGTTTGGACACACCTTCTCATTCAAAGAGTTTTCTTTATTTTCATGACTATGAAGGCATCAAAACTATGAATTAACACATGTGGAATTATATACATACCAAACAAGTGTGAAACAACTGAAAATATGTCATATTCTAGGTTCTTCAAAGTAGCCACCTTTTACTTTGATTACTGCTTTGCACACTCTTGGCATTCTCTTGATGAACTTCAAGAGGTAGTCACCTGAAATGGTCTTCCAACAGTCTTGAAGGAGTTCCCAGAGATGCTTAGCACTTGTTGACCCTTTTGCCTTCACTCTGTGGTCCAGCTCACCCCAAACCATCTCGATTGGGTTGAGGTCCGGTGACTGTGGAGGCCAGGTCATCTGGCGCAGCACCCCATCACTCTCCTTCATGGTCAAATAGCCCTTACTTTCAAAGTTTTCCCAATTTTTGGGCTGACTGACTGACCTTCATTTCTTAAAGTAATGATGGCCACAGAGGTAGTCACCTGAAATGGTCTTCCAACAGTCTTGAAGGAGTTCCCAGAGATGCTTAGCACTTGTTGACCCTTTTGCCTTCACTCTGCGGTCCAGCTCACCCCAAACTATCTCGATTGGGTTCAGGTCCGGTGACTGTGGAGGCCAGGTCATCTGGCGCAGCACCCCATCACTCTCCTTCATGGTCAAATAGCCCTTACTTTCAAAGTTTTCCCAATTTTTGGGCTGATGACTGACCTTCATTTCTTAAAGTAATGATGGCCACTCGTTTTTCTTTACTTAGCTGCTTTTTTCTTGCCATAATACAAATTCTAACAGTCTATTCAGTAGGACTATCAGCTGTGTATCCACCTGACTTCTCCTCAACGCAACTGATGGTCCCAACCCCATTTATAAGGCAAGAAATCCCACCTATTAAACCTGACAGGGCACACCTGTGAAGTGAAAACCATTTCAGGGGACTACCTCTTGAAGCTCATCAAGAGAATGCCAAGAGTGTGCAAAGCAGTAATCAAAGCAAAAGGTGGCTACTTTGAAGAACCTAGAATATGACATAGTTTCAGTTGTTTCACACTTGTTTGTTATGTATATAATTCCACATGTGTTAATTCATAGTTTTGATGCCTTCAGTGTGAATCTACAATTTTCATAGTCATGAAAATAAAGAAGACTCTTTGAATGAGAAGGTGTGTCCAAACTTTTGGTCTGTACTGTATGTTCCGCAAAAACTCAAAAACGCAACCATACATTTCAACAAAACTTGGTATATACATCCCTTGCTACCTGGAAAGAAATCTTGCGGGGGTCTCAGCTCTCCAGGACGTACTGTTCCCTAGATATTCCCAAAAAATGACCTGCATTATCCAATACAAGCCTGCCAGCCTTTCACTTAAATCCTAACTGCCATGCACACTGTCACATGTCCCTTATCAGCCAATAGAAGCTTGCAGGTCCTACTTCAGGTTGCTATAACAACTGATCACAGGTTTTAGCAGTTCGCAGGTCCTGAAATATTCAGTCATATGACGTATGACGGCACAACTACACTGCTACATGCATGGGGAGCAGGGGCCACTATTAAACGGACGAGCGCTGTGATGTTCACTGTTAAAGGGGCGGGCACTGTTAAAGGGGCGGCCACTGTGAAAGTCACTGTTAAAAGGGAGGTCACTGTTAAAAGGGCGGCAACTGTGAAAGTCACTGTTAAAGGGGCGGCCTCTGTGAAAGTCACTGTTAAAGGGCGGCCACTGTTGAAAGGGGCGGCCACTATGAAAGTCACTGTTGAAAGGGTGGTCACTGTTAAAGAGGTGGCCACCGTGAAAGTCACTGTTAAAGGGGCGTTCACCATGGAAGCCACTGTTAAAGGGGCGGCCACTGTGAAAGTCACTGTTAAAGGTGCAGTCACCGTTAAAGAGGCGCCCACCATCAAAGTCACTGTTAAAGGGGCGGTCACTGTTAAAGCGGCGGCCACTCTGAAAGTCACTGTTAAAGGGGCGGTCACAGTTAAAAGGGCGGCCACTGTGAAAGTCACTGTTAAAGGGGCGGTCAACTTTAAAAGGGCAGCCACCGTGAAAGTCACTGTTAAAGGGGCGGTCACCATTAAAGGGGCGCGGCCACCATGAAAGTCATTGTTAAACGGGCAGTCACCGTTAAAGGGTTGACCATTGTGAAAGTCACTGTTAAATGGGCGGTCACTGTGAAAGTCACTGTTAAAGGGGCAGTCACCGTTAAAGGGGTGGCCACTGTGAAAGTCACTGTTAAAGGGGCGGACACTGTGAATGTCACTGTTAAATGGGCGGTCACCGTTAAAGAGGCGGCCACTGTGAAAGTCACTGTTAAAGGGGCGGTCACCGTTAAATGGGCGGCCATTGTGAAAGTCACTGTTATTTAATATAAAATTGCAATAAATAAATACCCGAGCAATGCCGGGTCATCAGCTACAGTAGTCTATTATAAAAGTAGAGAAATAGAAATTTGGAAATTTGCTAATTTTTCATTTTTTTTTGTAAATTTGGTATTTTTTTAATAAATAAATATGAAATATTTTGACTCAATTTTACCATTGTCATGAAGTACAATATGTGACGAGAAAACAATCTCAGAATGGCCTGGATAAGTAAAAGCGTTTTAAAGTTATCACCACATAAAGTGACACATTTCAGATTTCCTAAAAATGGCCTGGTCCTTAAGGTGAAAAATTGCAGGGTCCTGAAGGGGTTAATGGTAAATCTAATATTGGTTGTATTGTTTCTGTTTGGTGAAGCAAACTCTAACATTCAGAATACTTTTAGATTTTCTTATTTTTTCTGGGAGTATTATGTTTTTCACAACAATGCAGCTCCAAAGCTGTAGCAATCCATCACAAATGTAATATATTTTCAACCTATTATTAAATATAAGCTCAATGACTAGATGTATTTTTGAGCTTCACTGCTCTGCTATATCAACAAATAATGTATGCTGTAGTTAGTCTCTGAGAAGTGCAGAACTGAGATTACAGGATCTAAAATGATACCTGTGGTTATTGTGAAAAGGTAGCTTGCAATGTATTAATTCAGTTTGGCATATGGAAACACCTGGTAGCAGCCATCTAGGCAGTGGTGTAGCTAAAAATGACTTGGCCCCACAGCAAATTTTATAACGGGCCCTCCACATGGACAATTCTAGCTCCTCTGCTGCCTGAGGCAAAAATTTTAATGGCACCCCCTCCCATTAAAAAATTGTATGAAAGCCAAGTAGCCACCGAACTCCGAGACTGTCCTGCCATATCTGGGGCAGTACAAGAACAGATAATGTTATTGATATCACCTTCAGTCCTATGTAACACCACAGATAACACAGTGATGGCTGAGTATTGAAAATGCATTAGTGTTATCTGCAGTCCTATGTAAAACCACAGATAACACTAGTGTAGATCATGTGGTAGTTTTTTCTACATCTTTAGTGTGCCTCCCTGTGCCTCTCCCACAGGACTCCATACTGGCGGCGCTGCCTCATCTTCCTTCTTGCCCCGCACAGAACATCCTGATGCAGCTGCGTCAAGACCTAGGAACACTGTGGGCATGGTGATGGTGACACACACAGGGACACACACACACAGGGACACACACACACACACAGGGACAGACACATCTGTGTCCCTTTCACAGTGGTAATACCCTCTTTTTGCCCCCTCACAGTAGTTATGCCCTCTCTGGGCCCCCATCACAGTAGTAATGCACTCTGTGGTCCTTTCACAGCACTAATGCCCATTGTGCCGCCTTCACAGTAGTAATGTCCATTGTGCCCCTTCACAGTAGTAATGCCCACTCTGTGCCCCCATAATAGTTATGCCCCCTCACAGTAGTTATGCCCTCTTTGTGCCCCCTTCACAGTAGTAATGCCCATTATGCACCCATTACAGTAGTAATGCCCTCTGTTAGCCTTCACAGTAGTAATGCCCATTGTGCCTTCTTCACAGTATTAATGCCCATTGTGCCCCTTTATACTAGTAATGCCCATTGTACCCCCTTTATACTAGTATTGCCCTCTGTGACCCCTACATAGTAGTAATGCTCTCTGTGCCCTCTTTATAGTAGCAATGCCGCTGTGCCCCTTTTAAAGTAGCAATGCCCTGTGTGTCGCCTTTATAGTAGCAATGCCCTCTGTGGCCCCATTATAGCAGCAATGCCCTCTGTGCCCCCTTTATAGTAGTAATGCCCTTTGTGCCTCCTTTATAGTAGAAATGCCCTCTGTGCCCCTTTAAAGTATTAATTCCTCCTGTGCCCCCCTTTATAGTAGCAATGCACACTGTGCCCCTGTATAGAAGTAATGCCCTCTGTGCCCCTTTATGGTAGTAATGCCCTCTGTGCCCCCTTTTTAGTAGTGATCCCCTGTTTGCCCCTTTTGTAGTGGTAATTCCCTCTGTGTCCACCTTATAATAGTAATGCCCTTTGTGCCCCCTTTGTAGTAGTAATGCCCTCTTCTCTGTGCCCCCTTTGTAGTAGGAATACCCTCTCTATGTTAAAAAACAAAAACTAAAATACGCAGTACCCCCTTACCTTGTCCCGTCCTGAAGCTCACAGTCCTCTCTCCCCTGCAGACACAGATCGCTCTGTAGCCCTGTGTCGGAGGAGCTTAGGCAGATTCCCGGGCTGCAAGCTCCTCCCACAGAGGCTGGCAGCGCGAATCTCCCTGCTTCACCATTTAGTGCACTGCCAGCCTGAAGGAGGGGAGGAGCGCTGGAAGCTGAGTGGTCGGTGGGCAGGGCCGGCCTTTGGGATGTGCGAGCTGTGCGGCCGCACAGGACGCCATGGCAACAGGGGCGCCCGGCGGCCAACACAGCTTGCAGTCGGTCTCTTACAGCAGGCCGGCCCGAGATTGTGTGAGGTGAGCCTGGGGAGCTGAGCCGCTGCAGCTGCCAGGTCAGGTTCCGGAGTGTGGAGGAGGAGCTTAGGGGCGCAGGCGCAGCGTCCAAGTGCTGTGCCTTCATAGAGAGCCCCGGAAGGGAGGGAGCAGAAGACTTCAAAAATAGTGAGTACCTGTTCTTATTTTTTTTTACCAAATATCTTTCATTAAATGGGGGCAGGGTCTAATTAAGGGGGGCAGGAGACTGGCTATGGGTGACACTGGGTATGATCAAGGCCCTTAATCATACCCAGTGTCACCCATAGCCAGTCTCCTGCCCCCCTTAATCATACCCTGTGACCTTTGCCCAGTCCCCTGCCCTTCTTAATCATACCCAGTGTCACCCTTACCCAGTTCCATGCCCCCTCAATTAGACCCTACCCCCCTTAATCATACCCAGTGTCACCCAAAGCTAGTCTCCTGCCCCCCTTAATCATACCCTGTCACCTTTACCCAGTCCCCTGCTATCACGGTCGGCGTGGCTATCACATACGTGACACAGAGGGAGGGAACGAGGAAGGCCCTGCCCAAGTGAGAGGGAAGATGGTGACCCCTGACTCACCTGGCGGCTGGCACCTGGCTGCCCTGACGTCCCTAGACGGGTTCCTCACCCGTACGCTGATCACGTGCCTAAAGCCCTGGCTTTCCCTGAGCTGAGCCCTAGGTAGTGAACAGGGCGATGGGAACACTAGTCCGCACCACTAACTCTAAGGGAAAACACCAAGGGGAGGACAGACAACACAGACTCAACATATATTCCCAGGTGGGCGACAACAGGAGACAACAATAAGCCAAACAGGGATCCGGAGGGTAGCACACAGGAACGACAACCGGGATTAACCACTCCAGTGGGTCAGTATAGATGTCCAGGCAGGAAGCTCTATAACTGGCAACTAGAGAAGTGTGAGGGGAGAATATAAGGAGGTAGGGAGTGGCAGACAAGAAACAGCTGAGGAGGAGAAGCTACGGATCCCTGAGAGAGACAAAAAGGATAGCAAGGCAAACACAGAAAACAATCATTAAGAAACACCGTGATCTTTAGATATAGAGCGCGCAGCCACCCGCTGCGACTTCCTGACCCCAGGTATAACGGAGTCAGACGTGGCTCTTGATACCCTCGTGACAGTACCCCCCCTTTCACGAGGGGCCTCCGGACACTCAGGACCAGGTCTCTCCGGATGAGAGGCATGGGAAGTCTGAATTAACCTGTTGGCGTTTACCTCTGACGCTGGAACCCACATTCTTTCCTCGGGACCGTAACCCCTCCAATGCACCAGATACTGAAGAGAGCGGCGGACCCGACGAGAATCAACAATTCTGGCTATTTGAAACTCCAGATTACCATCCACAATAACAGGAGGAGGTGGCAGCGGCGATGGTTCTAGAGGTGGAACATACTTCTTGAGTAACGATTTATGGAAGACGTTATGGATCTTAAAAGTCTAAGGTAGCTCCAGGCGAAAAGCCACAGGGTTAATGACGGCTACTATTTTATAGGGACCAATGAACCTAGGACCCAGTTTCCAAGAAGGAACCTTCAACTTAATATTCCTAGTAGACAACCACACATAGTCATTCACTCCTAGGTCCGGACCTGGCGACCGTTTCTTATCGGCCATGCATTTATATTTACCACTCATCTTTTTCAAGTTAACTTGCACCTTCTGCCAAACCTTTCCTCTTCGGGAACCCCAGAAGACCCCCCCTCTTTGAAAGTACAAAATTGGGGATGAAAACCGTATGCACCAAGGAATGGTGACTTGCCAGTGGACTCCTGATAATGATTATTTATGGCAAACTCAGCTAACGGTAAATATGATGACCACAACTCTTGGTTTTCAGACACAAAACACCTTAAATATGTTTCTAGGTTTTGGTTGGTACGCTCAGTCTGTCCATTCGACTGAGGATGGAAAGCTGAGGAAAAGGACAAGTGAACCCCCAAACGGGAACAAAAAGCTTTCCAAAACTTAGAAATAAACTGGGTTCCCCGATCCGAAACCACATCGGAAGGGACCCCGTGAAGCTTCACGATTTCACTGATAAACACCTGAGCGAGAGTTTTAGCATTAGGAAGTGCGGGTAGCGCAATAAAGTGTACCATTTTGCTAAACCTGTCTACTACTACCAAGATAACTGTTTTACCCGCCGACAACGGTAAGTCAGTGATGAAATCCATTGACAGATGTGTCCATGGCCTATTGGGGATGAAAAGTGGCAATAAAGACCCTGCTGGACGTGTATGAGAGACTTTCGCGCGTGCACAAGTAGAACAAGTAGACACGAAATCCATTACATCCTGACGCATCCTGATGTTCTTTTAATAATTCAAGACGCAGGTTTAACGGTACAAACAATTTCTCTGAGGGGCAAGAGGCCGGGGCGTCCCCCTGAGCCTCTAACACCTTTCCCTCTAGAACAGAGTGTACAGCAGAGACAACCACTCCTCTTTGTAAAATAGGTACCGGATCACAAACATTACCCCCTCCAGGGAAACTACGAGATAATGCGTCTGCCTTGGTATTTTTTGCCCCAGGACGATAGGTGATTACAAAGTTAAATCTGGTAAAGAATAGCGACCACCTAGCTTGTCTAGGGGTGAGACGCTTAGCCGATTCTAGGTACAGAAGGTTCTTGTGATCCGTAATCACCGTGACGGGGTGGATTGCTCCCTCTAAGAAGTGACGCCACTCTTCAAGCGCCAGTTTAATCGCCAACAGTTCCCTATTTCCAATATCATAATTCTTCTCCGCAGAAGATAATTTTTTGGAAAAGAAAGCGCAAGGACGCCATTTGCCAGGAGACGGATCCTGAGACAATACAGCTCCCACTCCCACCTCTGACGCATCTACCTCGACAATAAAAGGCTGGGAGACATCAGGTTGAATAAGAACAGGTGCCGAGGTAAACCTCTCCTTTAGAGAGGAAAATGCATCTTTAGCGGCGTCAGACCATTTGGAAAAATCCGTTCCCTTCCTAGTCATGTCGGTAAGGGGTTTAACGATCACTGAATAATTTTTAATGAACTTTCTATAGAAATTAGCGAAACCCAAAAACCGTTGTAGGGCTTTAAGGTTCTCAGGAAGATCCCAATCTAAAATTGCCTGGACCTTCCCAGGATCCATGCGGAAACCTGAAGCAGATAATAGATATCCCAGGAACTGTAATTCCTGAACAGCGAAGACACATTTTTCAATTTTCGCATATAATTTATTCGTCCGTAGGACCTGCAGTACTTGCCTGACATGCACCTCATGTGTTTTCAGATCAGCCGAATAAATTAAGATATCATCTAGGTATATGACTACAAACCTGCCGATGAGATGACTAAAAATATCATTAACAAAATGTTGGAAGACAGCAGGGGCATTGGTCAGACCGAAAGGCATAACTAGATTTTCATAATGCCCCTCAGGGGTGTTAAAAGCTGTCTTCCACTCATCCCCTTCCCTGATACGAATCAGATTGTAGGCCCCCCTAAGATCAAGTTTGGAGAACCACTTAGCACCCGCAATCTGATTAAAAAGGTCAGGAATGAGAGGAAGAGGGTATGGGTCACGGATGGTTATCTGGTTTAACTCACGGAAATCTAAGCAAGGACGCAGGCCCCCATCTTTCTTTTTAACAAAGAAAAACCCTGCAGCCACGGGTGAAGAAGAGGGTCTGATGTGTCCCTTAGCCAGACTCTCGGAGATATAATCTTTCATGGCTTGTCTCTCGGGACCCGAAAGATTATACAACCTGGACTTGGGTAATTTTGCCCCGGGAATCAGGTTAACCGGGCAATCATAAGGACGATGAGGTGGTAGTTTCTGACAACCCTTTTCAGAAAAAACGTCCTCAAAGTCCGAAATAAATGTAGGTAGGGAAGCTATGGAGGCGATTAAGCAATTGTTATTTAAGCAATTCTCTCTGCAATGCTCACTCCACTCCAATATCTCCCTGGCCTGCCAATCCACCACTGGATTGTGCGCTACCAACCAGGGAAGACCCAATACCACCGGAGAGGGAAGGCCCTCCAGAACGTAACATGAAAGACACTCATTATGGTGGTCCCCTACCCGAAGGTGTAAATTACGAACAATGTGGGTGAGGTTTCTCTGAGACAGAGGAGCAGAATCTATAGCGAATACGGGAATAGGTCTCTGCAGCGTACAGAGAGACAAACCCATAGTGCGGGCAAAATGGGCATCAATCAAGTTTACCCCTGCTCCACTGTCTAGAAAAACAGAAATAGACTCCGTCTTAACACCAAAAACAATGACCGCTGGTAACACAAATTGAGATGTTCGTATGGAGGAAACGTATACCCCCCGGCTGACATCCTCCGCACAGCCCGGGGTTAGTAGTTTTCCGACGGTCTTTTGTTTTTGAGAAAGGAGGGACAGACATTAATGAAATGACCCCTCCCCCCACAGAAAAAACAAGCCCCCCCCCCTACGGCGAACCTCGGGAGGACGGACCTGACGAGAAGTTCCGCCTAGCTGCATAGGCTCATCTAAGTCAGTACAGGCTCACTGTTGCTTGGGAGAGGTAACCAATTGCTCCGGAATTTTCGATCTCTCCCTAAGACGTCTATCTATTCTGATAGAGAGGGACAAAACAGCATCAAGGGAAAGGGGGGTCTCATACAGTGCCAGTGCATCCTTAACCCTTTCAGATAACCCAGAGCAGAACTGACTCCTGAGAGCCGGGTCGTTCCACTGAGTATCCGTAGCCCACCTACGGGACTCTGAGCAATATTCCTCTGCTGACCGATCTCCCTGTAGGAGTCTCCGTAACTTCGACTCAGCCAGGGCGACTCGGTCAGGGTCATCATATATGAGACCCAAAGCCCCAAAAAATCCCTCCACTGACCGAAGAACCTGAGAACCAGGGGGTAACGAGAACGCCCAGGATTGCGGATCCCCCTGAAGCAGGGAAATGACAATCCCTACCCGCTGTTCTTCATGACCTGAGGAGTAAGGGCGCAACTTAAAATATAATTTGCAGGCCTCACGGAACGTCGCAAATTTGTCCCTTCCCCCAGAAAATCTGTCGGGAAGAGCAACCTTGGGTTCAGTGACAACCTGGTTACCCATAGAAACCGCGGTCTGCTGCATTTGCTGCTGTTGTTGGAGAACAGACGCCTTCAATCCTGCCACCTCCAAAGACAGGCTTTGAAGCTGTTCTGCCAAGGCATCAATAGGATCCATATTGGATTCTAAGTAGAGAGAGAAAAAAAAAAAAAAAAAAAATTTAAAAAATTATATATATATATATTTTTTTATCAAAAAGTAATGGCCAGTTATAATATCACGGTCGGCGTGGCTATCACATACGTGACACAGAGGGAGGGAACGAGGAAGGCCCTGCCCAAGTGAGAGGGAAGATGGTGACCCCTGACTCACCTGGCGGCTGGCACCTGGCTGCCCTGACGTCCCTAGACGGGTTCCTCACCCGTACGCCGATCACGTGCCTAAAGCCCTGGCTTTCCCTGAGCTGAGCCCTAGGTAGTGAACAGGGCGATGGGAACACTAGTCCGCACCACTAACTCTAAGGGAAAACACCAAGGGGAGGACAGACAACACAGACTCAACATATATTCCCAGGTGGGCGACAACAGGAGACAACAATAAGCCAAACAGGGATCCGGAGGGTAGCACACAGGAACGACAACCGGGATTAACCACTCCAGTGGGTCAGTATAGATGTCCAGGCAGGAAGCTCTATAACTGGCAACTAGAGAAGTGTGAGGGGAGAATATAAGGAGGTAGGGAGTGGCAGACAAGAAACAGCTGAGGAGGAGAAGCTACGGATCCCTGAGAGAGACAAAAAGGATAGCAAGGCAAACACAGAAAACAATCATTAAGAAACACCGTGATCTTTAGATATAGAGCGCGCAGCCACCCGCTGCGACTTCCTGACCCCGGGTATAACGGAGTCAGACGTGGCTCTTGATACCCTCGTGACACCTGCCCTTCTTAATCATACCCAGTGTCACCCTTACTCAGTCCCCTGCCCCCTCAATTAGACCCTGCCCCCCTTAACCATACCCAATGTCACCCATAGTCAGTCCCCTGCCCCCCTTAATCATACCCTGTCACCTTTACCCAGTCCCCTGCCCCCCTTAATCATATCCAGTGTCAACCAAAGCCAGTCCCCTGCCCCTTAATCATACCCAGTGTCACCCTTATCCAGTACCCTGCCCCCTTAATCATACCCAGTGTCTATCACCCTTCATTTAAAGGGGGCAGGGTTTAATTGAGGGGCAGGGGACTGGGTAAGGGTGACACTGGGTATGATTAAGAAGGGCAGGGGACTGGGTAAAGGTGACATGGTATGATTAAGGGGGGCAGGGGACTGGCTCTGGGTGACACTGGGTATGAATCAGGGGGGCAGGGGACTGGGCAAAGGTGACAGGGTATGATTAAGGGGGGCAGGAGACTGGCCATGGGTGACACTGGGTATGATTGTACTTGTTTGCACTTGCACTTAAATTATCTGTAATAAAAAAAAAACAGTTTGTTACAAAGATTGTTTTCCTCTTTGTGTATGTTTAGGTGAATGGGGGGGGGGGGGGCACCACAAGATTAGCTCGCACAGGGCGCCTGAACACCTAAGGCCAGCCCTGTCGGTGGGTGACAGTATCGCAGCTCCCAGCGCTCCGGGGAGGGGGGGGGGATGAGGGGACTGTGCAGCTTAAAGGGAACACTGGTGGCATCCACCAGCAGTGTTTAACTGCTGTGTAAATGCTGCACCCTCAAAAATACAGAAAACAGCCACCTGAGGCAAGATTCTCATCTCGCCTCATGGCAGAAACGGCCCTAGCCCCTCAACAACTTCTTCACAACTCTCATTCCTGTGACTAGTAAACAATGATCTCTCAGACCAGGCCCAGCAGCCGCTCCGTCAGTTTCCTATAGTGTCACTGTATATAATGCTATTGTATAATACTGTGTAAGGGGCCCTGACAATAACATCTATTAGTCCTCCACCTGGGTCGGCCCCTCTTGAGTTCAGGCCCCGTTGCAGCTACTTCCTATAACTACACATCTAGGGTATCTGTTGTACAGAGAGCTTTTGCACTTACCTGTGGCATTGAAAGAATATGCCAGGCAATTGTAAAACTATGTGATCCTTGCCTTACCCGTTTCAGTGCTCAACCTTCATAATCCCTCCTTAGACAGCAGTAGATGTATATTAGATGTATATTACATTTAAAATACACATTAATAATGTATTAAACATTCATCTGTTCCATTTTTTCCTTCCTTCTATTAGTTTCTGTAAATGTACAATTTCTCCCTTTATGATTGCTTAGAGAATGTCTGTTTTATGGTTTTGTGCTGTTTGCTATGGGTCACTCCAAATTCCCCCCATTGCTCATTTTTCCTACTAAGCATGCAGTCTCAAAGGCACACTAAAGAGAGTCTAGAGCTGAATCCTTCTCATCCCCCTCCTTCCTGCATACTATAGAATTGCAGACAGAATTTCTGAGGACTAAGAAAGTTTTCATACATTTTCAGAGAACCTGTAGAGAGGAAAATGGGAACTACAGGCTCTTGGACTATTATTTCCATAATAATTTCATAATAGAAAGTGTTATGAATTCACATAGGTACTAGTGTTAAGAACGAATATTCGAATAGTAAATTTTTATCGCGAATATCGCCACTTAGAGAATTTGCGAATATTTAGAATATATTCGTTATATCGAATATTCAGCATTTTTTTCCATCTGAAAACATGATTCCTCTCTGCATCTTGCTTGTGGGGCAATGAAAAGGAAGCAGTGCCAAGTTCACAACAATACTGCACCAATCAGTAATCTGTAGTCAGACCTGCTAAAATGTGAAGTTGCACGTAGTGAGAATAAATATTCTAATCACTGCCGATTAGCGCAATCGCGAATATATTCGCCTTTATATTGCGTTACGAATTCACATTCCACGATTTTTACATTGCCGATTTTTTGCATTCAATAAAATAATCTCATTCTCGAAATTTACAAATATATGACGAATATTCCACAAAATATTTGTTAAATATCGCAAATTCGAATACAGCCCCTGCCGCTTATCACTAATAGGTACCCTTTACGTAGAACTGTTTTCTTTTTGCAATTTCAGATACATATATTCTAAGTTAACATTTAATTATTATGGGTGGAATACCTATGCTAGGAGTGAGCAAAGCGAGCTTTGGATCCAAGATCCCAGGTCGCTTCGCTCCAAACTTAGTTTTAATTCTGTATGGAGATCCGTTTCCATACAGCATTGTAATGCATCCGCTCCAGCGTGGCAAAGTGAGTTTTCACTGAAGTCTTGCGAAACCAAGGTAAATAACTTTGGGATTTTAATTTTCAATTTGAAAACCATTTTAAAACTTGATTCCAAAGACGGCTTCGGTGTTGAGGTATTAATCAGTACTGAAGCCGACTTCATGGTTTTCAAGTTTAATAATCAAATACCAAAGTTATTCACCAAAGTCCCACGATACTTTGGTGAAAACTCAGTTCACCTCACCGGAGTGCATACATACTTGTATTAATGCTGTATGGAGACGGATCTCCATAAAGCATTAAAACGTAGTTTGGAGCGAAGCAACTTCGGATCTTGGTTCCGAAGGTTACTTCTCTCATCCCTAGCCTACACCATAAATGAATCATCATCTAAACACATTAGGACACACACTGATGAGCAAAAGGGTGACAATGTTTTGAACTCATCATCCACTATAGCTTTGAAGTTGGCACTACCTTTTATAGACATTCATCTTAGCTATCTCATACATAAATTGGACTTGCAACTATTTAGCATATGATTAGATTTGCAGATTCTTCTCATGTAACTGCATTGCTACTGTTTTGCTCCTGGTGGTGGAACAGTCTTTTTTTTTCTTGTATCCTACAAATTGCAACCTGTTCTCATATTCCCTACTAGCTTGGTGTGTTATTAGATTGATTCCCAAGCAAAGGGTGGCTAGTTCTAATCCAGGAGCAGCCATGAAGATGATTTCCCAAGAAAAGAGAAACAGCATCATCCAGCTCATTGATAGAGGTATCTCAGCCAAGAAAACTGCCAAACTTCATCCTATGAGTGCCATTACAGTTGAAAGAATACAAAATCAAGTCTGTTCAGCCACTCCAAAGCCAAGAGGTGGACGCCCAGGCAAAATATCAGAGTCAACAAACAACAAGTCAACTCATCACAAGGTCTATCAGTTTTGGTGCAACAAACATGGCGGTGGAGGTGGCTCGTATGCTTCGTAATAGTGAGATCACAGATGTCCATGCAAGCACCATGTGACACGCATTACACAATTGTTGAATAGTGGCCCAAAAAAGGTGAAGAAGCCTCGGCTTTATTATTGTCATAAGAAGCATCAGCTCAAGCTTGCAAGTACAAACAGTAGAAAACTGGAAACAGGTGATTTGGTGCAATGAGATTAAAGTCAATAGACTGAGCTCTAATGGGTGCAAATGGGTCTGGAAAAAAACAAGGTAAAAGGGGACTAACAGATTGATAAATTGAAAGAGCTGTCAAGTTTGGTGTAGGAAGCCTAATGATATGGGGTTGTTTCACAGCTAAAAGCATTGGATACTTGACCATGATTGATGGTTGTCTCAATGCTGAGCTATATGTGAGTATCCTACAAGACGAGCTGAGCTATATGTGAGTATCCTACAAGACGAGCCACCAGAAGCAAACGTTGAGATTGGCGAAGAAATGGTTCAATGACAATGAAGTAGAGGTGCTAGATTGGCTCCCACAGTCCCCAGACCTGAACCCAATCGAACACTTGTGAATAGAGTTGAAGAAAAAGCTGCATTTGTACCCAAGTGAGTCGACCAATATGCACCAACATTGGGAACAAGTAGAATAGACCTGGGAACAGATTTTGGTTGAGACATGCTTGAATCTGATTGAGAGCATGCTCAGAAGGATTCAGGCCATGTTGAAAGCCAAAGGTGGATTTCCAAAATACTAAAAAATAAAACAAAATAATAAAAATTACAATTTAGAATTTTAGGAGCAAAACCATAACAATGCAGTTACATGAGAAGAATCTGCATAACGAATCATATGCTAAATAGTTTGAAGTCCAATTTATTTATGATCGTCTATAAAATGATGATAGTCTCACATTTGAAGCTGTAGTGGATGGTGAGATATGGAGCCTGAAAATCAAAAGTTCAAAACATTGTTACCCTTTGGCTTGTCAGTGCATTTATGAAAACAGCCTAAGGGCTCATGCACTCAGCTGTAGCAGTTTTTGCTGTCTATAAATTGCGGATCCACAAAACATGGATAACAGCTGTGCACGTTCCGCAATTTGCGGAACACAAAGTCCGGCCCTCTATAGAACTGTTCTATCCTTGTCTGTAATATGCACAAGAATAGGACATGTTCTATTTTTTGAGGGTACTGTGGAAATGACATACGGATGAGGACAGCACACAGTGTTTGCGGCCTCATTGAAGTGAGTGGGTCCACACCCGACCTGCAAATAATACAGATTGGATACGGACAAAACCAATGGTCGTGGGCATGAGCTCTAAAAGAAAAACTGATTTTGTTGTCCATAGCAATCAAATACAATGCAGATTTAATTTTAAGTAGAATATAACATAAAAGCTACACTATGATTCTGCGGTTGATTTAGGCAAAAAATGTAGTGCTTCCTTTAGTTTTATAAATTTCTCCCACCTCAACACAGATGCCTTCAGCTGCCAAGTACACATGCAACAGGTCAGCCAGTTTCATAGGTACAAATCTACTGACAGATGCCCTTTAAAGGAATTTTACTGTATATCATACAGCATTCTGTATTTATATGTATGAGCTTTCAATAAAAGTGCAGATACTTTCATTGGAAGGAATAATGCAAGTCATCCGTACATACTAAATGGTAAAACACTGGATAACACAGACATACAAATGGACTTAGGAATTTTAGTGGACAACAAACATAACTGTAGAAAACAGTGTCAGAAAGTTGCTGCCAAGGACAATACAATTATAGGGTGCATCACAATGGGCATAGATGCCCGTGATGAAAACATAGTCCTGCCACAGTACAATCACTAGTCAGACCACACATGGAGTACAGTGTACAGTTCTGGTCTCTTTTGCACAAGACAGCTATAAGCAGAGCTGGAGACGGTTCAGAGGAGGGCAACTAAAGTAATGACTGGAATGGGAAAACTACAGTACCCAAAAGATTATCAAAATTAGGATTAATCAGTTTAACTCAGAGGGTAGATCTTTTTTATTTTATTTTTATAAATCCTTTATTATTTTCTGAACTAAATATACAGATTTCCATATCGAGCAGTTCTAGTATATAGAAATATTTTACACAAATTAGTACATTTGATCCTTTTTTAACCCACCCCTCCTCTTTTAATTCACTGCTGCGGGATCCGCCCGTATTTTGATATCTACCTTAATTTCTGTTTCCAAAAATTTCCACTGTAAGGGGTCTTGGGAACCTGGAGCGAAGAAAAGAACCTGCCCTCTCAAGGTATCGTCACTCCGGTCTCCTTTCCACTCTTCTATAAGTCTCAATAGTGTCTAGCCGGGCCCTCCATTCGTAAAAGCTAGGGCTATTCTTTGTACCCCAATATTGGACTATCAAGGCCTTTGCGACTATGAAGCCTTCCATACTGACTCGTAGTTGGTGGGGGGTCAACTCAGAACAGGGAAAAAGACCCAGTATTGCCTGCGTAAAGCTTTGGTTCAGTTTGATCTTATATCTTTTGTATAATTCCTCATAAATACTAGTCCAGAACTCACTCACTTCTAGACAATTCCATAGTAAGTGACCCAAATCCGCATTTTCTGATGAACATTTCCAACACAGGTCCCTCCTTTCCTTATATATTTTGACGAGGAAGGCGGGGTAGTAGTATTGGCGATGTACAATCTTGAACTGAATCAATCTATATTTCTGAGAGATCGATACTTTTTTTATATTTTGATATACTGTATCCCATTCCAAGATGCCCCCATCGCCCAGTTCAGCTTCCCAGCCTCCCTCACTTTTAAATATGGTTATTTCCCCCAAACAGTCCCGAAATCTATGATATATTTGAGAAAGTGTGAGTTGGGTGTCCTTGAATCTGAAACAGTAATCCAAAAAAGAACTAGCCCTAATGGCCAATAAACTTTTATCCTGAGTGCTCGTATATGCTTGACTAATTTGTGCGTACCTATATCTATCTAAGAGAGTCGGTGTACCTTTTATTAATTCATCTAAGGAAATAATATTACCCTGTGATATTATATGAGTTAAGCGGTTAATTCCGCGTGAATTCCAGTATTTATATTCTACAATTGACTTAAATTCCTTTAAGTTATAATTGTGCCAAAGTGGGATAAAGTGAGTAGGGCATGTTACACCCAATATTTTTTTAATCTTGTTCCAAACCCTATTTAGTGTATCACTAATCAAACAGTGTTTTTTCCTCGTGCCCGGGTGACCAGTCTCCAAAATAGAAAAAATATCCCCATATGGCCCCTGAAAGTCCCTTGAAAGGATACTTAATAGCAAAGCGGCCTGATGATCCGCCCCCCAAACACCACTTTATCTGTGCTGCAATATAGTATCCCTGGAGGAATGGAAGGGAAAGGCCACCCCCTCTCTCCGATAGGCAGAGATATTTTAGCTTAATCCTAACCCTTCCCCTCCCCCAGATTAACTCATTCAACAGTTTATCCAATAACCCAAAAAAGGAATCATCAATCCATATCGGGCATGCTGTCAGAGGATAAAATGCAATAGGGAGGACCACCATCCTGACCAGTGCAATCCTTTCCTCCTGTGACAGGGGCAACTTCTGCCAAGTCCGGATCTTCTCCCTGATCTAATTAATCATAGGAATTATGTTTAAGGAATTATATCGAGACAGAGCCGCGCTTATGCTAATACCCAGATATTGAATGGAGTCGGTTGGTCAAAGTAACTTAAAGAGGACTTTTCACCGATTCTTACCCTATGAACTAACTATACAGATATGTAGAGCGGCGCCCGGGGATCTCACTGCAGTTACTATTATCCCCGGGCGCCGCTCTGTTCTCCTGCTATGTCCTCCGGTATCTCCGCTCACTAAGTTATAGTAGGCGGAGATACCAGTCCCTAAGTTATGGTAGGCGGAGTCTGCCCTAGCGCTGGCCAATCGCAGCGCAGAGCTCACAGCCTGGGAGGTTATTTTCTCCCAGGCTGTGAGCTCTGCAATGCGATTGGCCAGCGCTAGGGCAGACTCCGCCTACCATAACTTAGGGAACGGAGATACCGGAGGACATAGCAGGAGAACGGAGTGGCGCCCGGGGATAATAGTAAGTGCAGAGAGATCCCCGGGCGCCGCTCCACATGTATGTATACTTAGTTCATAGGGTAAGAATCGGTGAAAGGTCCTCTTTAAGGGGCTGTCAGGGGGTGCTCGGACAAGGGGGAGAAGTTCAGATTTGTCCCAGTTTACTTTATACCCTGATAATGCCCCATATTCTTTCAAGATATTCATAACAGGTGTAACAGCTTTCCATCCCTGCCTCAGAAATACAAGGATGTCGTCCGCGTACAAACTGATCTTGTCTTCCTCTCCTCTCCCTCCAAATCCTACGATCTGATTAGATTGACAGATTTTACAAGCGAGAGGTTCCAAAGCCAGGGCAAATATCAAAGGTGAGAGGGGACAACCCTGCCGTGTACCTCGCTGTAGGGGAAACTGTTCCGAGTCAATCCCATTTATCTTAACCCTGGCCGTGGAGTCAGAATAAAGCAATTGTATCCATTTAATAAAAAGTTCTCCCAGGTTCATTCTATCCAGAGTTCCCCACAGGAAGGGCCACTCCACCCTGTCAAAGGCCTTCTCGGCATCAAGAGACAGGATGGAGCGGTCCTCCCCCTCCCCAACATACACATTAAGAAAGGCCCTACGAATATTGGATTGTATATCTCGTTTTGGGATAAAGCCCGTCTGATCCGGGTGGATCAGGCGGTGAACAACCCCCCTCAACCTGATTGCAAGCACTTTCGCTAGTATCTTGTAGTCGGTATTGAGTAATGAAATTGGGCGGTACGCCCCCACCTCTGTTTTATCCTTATCTTTCTTCAAAATTAAGGAAATAGAAGCCTCCCTCAAAGAGGGGGGGAGTAAACCACTCCTCCAAGATTCATTAAACATCTGAAGAAGAAGGGGCAGTACCGTTTTGCGATATGCTCTATAAAATTCATAGATATCTTTCCCAATCCTTTCTTGGTCACCAACCACCTGTATCCAATGTGGATTTAACCTAAAAGATTTTCTCCCTACTAATGATAGAGAGTCAACCCTCGAAAGTAACATTGGAGTGTGATCGGATATACCATGTGGTTCATACTTCATTTTTTGAATCAGTTCCAGGAATTCTGAACTTGCTAGAAATAAATCTATCCTAGACATGGCTTTACAAGATCTACTAAAACAGGAGAAGGCCATTTTTTTCCCGTATAGAAACTGCCACACATCTATAAGGCCCATCTCCTGGCAGATCCTGCTAAGAGTCGTGGGCTGCTCGTTGATACTCCCCCTTCCACTATGCTCGGATACCCTGTCCTTATTATCCATAACAGAGTTAAAATCTCCCGACATTAATATAGGGCACGGATCCCACTTACATACATACTCTGCAAGTTTCCTCAACACTTCCGCGGAAAAGGGGGGAGGAATATATACAAACGCAAATACGCATATCAGTCCCATCCACTGGCCATATAGGAATACAAATCTTCCCTCCTTATCAATCCATTGATCAAATGGCTCGTAATCCACATTCCTATGTATGTAGACACTAACTCCTCGCGAATAGGCCGAGTAGTGGGAGTGGTACTCGTACTGCGTCCAAGATTTCCGCATATATTTCAATTTTTCAACGGTGAAATGTGTCTCAATCAGCCCCACGATAGCAGGTAAATGTCTGGAGATGGTATCATATACTACCCTCCGTTTAAGGGTAGATCTAATAACTATGTAAAAATATATGAGGGGGCCATACAGAGATCTCTCCCATCATCTCTTTATTCCCAGGACTGTGACTGTGACAAAGGGATATCTTCTACGTCTACAGGAAAAAAGGTTTGTACACAAACATAGAAGAGGATACTTTATGGTAAAAGCAGTGAGACTATGGAACTCTCTACCGGAAGAGGTGGTGATGGTGAACTCATTAAAAGAGTTCAAGTGGGCCTGGATGTATTTCTGGAGTGTAATAATATTACAGGTTAAAGTTATTAGATTTCTGGAGAAGGGCTGTTCATCCAGGGAGTTATTATGATTGTCTAACTGCCTAAAATGAGGCATATTGACTTCCACCTCATGTTTTTTTTTTTTTGCCTTCCTTGGGATCAACTTGCAGGATAACAGGCCAAACTCGATGGACAGATGTCTTTTTTTTTTACAAACTATGTATGTTCCTCTATTTCTATGTATTTAGGAGTTCTTGAAATTGGCTATAAAGCTAAAAATGAATTTACTCCATTAAAAAGTACATACATGTTTACGATAAGAGATGTCGCGAACATAAAATTTCCCGTTCGCGAACGACGAACGCGAATTTCCGCAAATGTTCGCGAACGGGCGAACCGGGCGAACCGCCATAGACTTCAATAGGCAGGCGAATTTTAAAACCCACAGGGACTCTTTCTGGGCACAAGAGTGATGGAAAAGTTGTTTCAAGGGGACTAACACCTGGACTGTGGCATGCCGGAGGGGGATCCATGGCAAAACTCCAATGGAAAATTACGTAGTTGATGCAGAGTCGGGTTTTAATCCATAAAGGGCAAAAATCACCTAACATTCCTAAATTGTTTGGAATAACGTGCTTTAAAACATCAGGTATGATGTTGTATCGATCAGGTAGTGTAAGGGTTACGCCCGCTTCACAGTGACAGACCGAACTCTGACAGACCAAACTCCCTGTTTAACGCACCGCAAACAACCACAAACAGTCCATTTGCACAACCGCAAACTCCCCATTTGCACAAGGTTGGATACCAAGCTAGCCATGTCCCGTTCCTTGTCCTCAATGACGTCATTGAAGGTCTCTTCCTCCACCCAGCCACGTACAACACCAAGGGTCCCCAAAAGGTGACAACAAGCCCCCTGGGACGCCTGCTGTGGTTGGTCTTCCACCTCCTCAAAGCCACCTTCCTCCTCTGACTCCTCTTCTTCAGACTCCTCTCTCTGCGTTGCCGCAGGTCCAGCAATCGACGACGACAAGGCTGCTTCTGGTGGTGACCACAACTCTTCCTCTTCATGCTCATCTACGGCCTTATCCAGCACTCTTCGCAGGGCACACTCCAGAAAAAACGCATATGGGATGAGGTCGATGATGTTGCCTTGGGTTTGACTGACCAGGTTTGTCACCTCCGCAAACGGACGCATGAGCCTACAGCCATTGTCCATGAGCGTTCAGTAACGCAGCCAAAAAATACCCAGCTCCGCAGAGGGTGTCCTCTTTTTTTTTAAATTAAAAAAATCTGTTCATACCAGTTTAATCTCAGTTTTGTCCCCTATCAGGGGCCGGTGTATGGAATAGATTTTAGGAACCGGGAGATGGAAAAAGATGCTTGGTTGGTCCTCTTACTTCCAATTTGGGGGCAATTTGGGGCACTGCGTGTGCGCCGTGCAATGTACTGTGCTACCCTATATGAGTGGTGTGTTAAGTAGTACTATTCCTATCAGTTTAATCCCTGTTACGTCCCCTATCAGGGGCCGGTGTATGGAATAGATTTTAGGAACCAGGAGATGGAAAAAGATGCTTGGTCGGTCCTCTTACTTCCAATTTGGGGCACTGCGCGTGCGCCGTGCAATGTACTGTGCCACCCTATATAAGTGGTGTGTTAAGTGGAGTGTTAAGTAGTTGCGGAAGGGATTTGAAGAAGGGTTTGTGATTCTATCTTGTCCTGCGGCAGCGGGAGGTGGGAGGTGTAAGAATTTGAGGTCAGCTTTGATGCACCCGGAGGTGGTGACTCAGAAGCTAGCTAAGGAGGTGAGTTTGGGGAGGATGTATGGGCCTTTTGAGGAGTTACCTTTGGGGGACTTGGTGGTTTCTCCGCTGGGGGTGGTTCCGAAGAAAGAGCCGAATGCTTTCCGGCTGATTCACCACTTGTCATTCCCGAGGGGGTGAACGATGGGATTGATCCGGACTTGTGTTCGGTTGTTTATACATCCTTTGACACGGCGGTTGGTTGGGTTAGGAAGTTGGGGCTGGGTACACTGTTGGCGAAGGCAGACATTGAGGCGGCGTTTCGCCTTTTGCCGGTTCATCCAGATAGTTTACGTTTGTTGGGTTGTTGTTGGGACGGGGGTTATTTTGTTGACAGGTGTTTGCCAATGGGGTGTTCTGTCTCTTGCGTGTATTTTTAGAGGTTTAGCTCATTTTTGGAATGGGTAGTGAAGGGTCTCAGTCGCTTTTTCATTATTTGGACGACTTCCTGTGTTTTTTCGTCCGGCGGATTCCAGGGTGTGTGGCGTCGTTGCAGTCTGTGTTTGGATCCTTTGGGGTGCCATTGTCGGCGGAGAAGACGGTCGGTCCTACTACGGAGTTATGTTTTTTAGGTATAGTGCTGGATACGGTTCAGATGGAGTGTAGGTTACCTGAGGACAAACTGGTTGATTTGAGGGCCACGGTGCGGTCGGCGAGGGGTGGGCCGAAGATTTGTTTAAAGGAATTGCAATCCTTGTTGGGGAAGTTGAATTTTGCTTGTAGGATTATTCCGATGGGCCGGATATTTTGTAGGAGATTGGCGGCGGCGACTGCAGGTGTGGTGTCGGGTCACCATTTTATTTGGCTGGGTAGGGATTTGAGGAGAGATTTGGAGGTTTGGGATGGGTTTTTGGGGCAGTTTAACGGTAGGGCGTTGGTCATGGGGGAGGTGGTGGAGAGTTGTGAATTGTTCTCGGATGCACCTGGGGGGGTGAGTTTTGGGGTGTATTGTGACGGACAGTGGTGCGCGGGTAAATGGCCGGAGGGATGGTTTGAGAGGGGTTGGGTGAGGAACGTGGCATTGCTCTAATTGTTCCCTATAGTGCTGGCGGTGGTGCTCTGGGGTGACAAGTTCAGGGACAGGAAGGTGAGGTGGCATTGCGATAACTTGGGTGTTGTGCAGGCGGTTAATAGTCTTACGGCGTCTTCACCTCCTGTGGTTAGGCTGTTGCAGCACTTAGTGATGTGATTGCCTCTGAACACGTGGGTTGTGGTGGTGCATGTGCCGGGTGTTGATAACGGAGTGGCTGATTCTCTTTCTCGTTTGCAGTTGGAGCGTTTTCGTCAGCTGCCGACGGAGCCGGAGGAGGAGGGGTTGGAGTGGAGTGCCCGGTTTGGCTCTGGGATCTCTTGGAGGTACTATAACGGGTTTGTTTAGGAGGTCGTTGAGTGAGGGTACCTGGTCGGACTATGGTAAGGCGTGGCGTTCCTGGGAGCAGTGGTGTGAGAGTCTGGGGGTTGGGGTTGATGGCGGGGAGGTCCCGTTGGTATTGTTTTTGGGGCACATCGTGGAAGAAGGTTGGTCGGTGGCGAGGGTTAACCGCTGTTTAGCGGGATTGGTTTTTGGTTTCAGATTGATGGCCTTCCGGATGTTACTAAATCCTTTTTAGTGAAACAGGTGCTGAAGGGTTTTCGACGAGGCGGTCGGTTGGCGGACGGTATGAGGCCGATTTCTTTTGATTTACTGTTGAGAGTGGGGGTTTGTGTGGAGTCAGTTTGTAGATCGGCTAGTGAAGTTCGCTTATTTAGACTGGCTTTTTCGTTGGCCTTTTTTGGGGCTTTCCGGCTGGGGGAATTGGTGAGTAAGAGTGTAGTTATTGCGGGTGGTTTGGGGAGTGAGGATGTGGATCTGTATGAGGATAGGGTGGTGGTACGGATTAGGGTATCCAAGACGGATAGGGAGGGTAGGGGTCGTAGTGTGTCCTTGTATGCGGTAGCGGGGTGCTTAGTTTGTCTAGTCAGTTGTTTGAGGGAGTATAGGGCGGGGATTTGCTGGGGGGGGAGGGTCCTTTGTTGAGACACGCGGATGGTTCATTTTTGTCAAGATTCCAGTTTGTGGCTGTATTCAAGAAGTGTATGGCAGCGTTGGGAATGGACTCCAGAGGCTTTACGGGTCATTCCTTTCGTATTGGGGCGGCGACAGAGGCGGCGAGGTTGGGGCTGGGGGACGAGGTGATTAAGAAGATTGGGCGGTGGGAGTCGGTGCGTTTCAAGTCATACGTGCGTTTGGGGGCTTTGTGAGTCTGTGTTGAGGGTGCCGAATTTTGCCTGTGTTTTATTTTCGTCTCTTCTTGTTGCAGGTGGTGAGGTGGCGTTAGTCTGGATCCTGCGACATTCTTTTGTTTTCTGGGGGGCCTTGCAGGCTGATGTGCGACCCAACGGACGGCAGTTGGGGATCAGCAGGGGGAGGCAGTGGTGAGATGGATTGGGCGTAGAGGGATGTTGTGGGGGAGTGTGATGGGGGAGGTTCATAGGCATGCGAGGCTAGATCGGTCCCCGGATATTCTAGTGCTGCATGTGGGGGGCAATGACTTGGGCGTGAGGTCTTGTTGGGAATTGATCAAGGATATCAAATTCGACTTGTTGCGGTTGTGGTCGTTGTTCCCCGGGATGATCACTGTTTGGTCGGATATGGTGTATAGGCAGACATGGAGGGAGGCCAGGTCGTTTGAGAGGGTGAATAAGGCAAGGGTAAAGGTGAACAGGGCGGTGGGTAAGTTTACGGCCAGGAATGGGGCAGTGGTGGTGAGGCACGTGGAGTTGGAAGCGGGTACTGGAGGATTTTGGAGGGCTGATGGGGTTCATTTGAACGCAGTGGGGATTGATTTGTGGTCCTTGAGCCTGCAGGGTGGCATTGAAAGGGCGCTAGGTATGTGGAGGAACGTGCGGGCTTGAGGGAGGAGTCAAGCCGTGCGTCGTTGGCGGGGGAAGGTCATAGAAGCTGGTGGTCTTGGATGGTGTGGAAAATGGGAGGGCCCCCAGGAGGGGGGCTGGACTCTCATACTTGGGGCATTTTGGTTCGTTCAGACAGGCGTCCATCAGTTGGTGTCTCCGAGCTGGAGTTTTGCGGCTGGAGGCAAGATGGAAGTGCCGGGTTGGCGTGTTTTGATACATATACAGTATGTTAGAAATTCTGGGCTTCTATGACCTCCCTCGTCAGGGGGTATGGCAATGTTATTGTTATATTTATATATTTATATATGTTATGTATTTAATTATTTATTTTATTAATAAACAGCAGCTGTGGCCGATTTAATCCAACCCAGACTGTGAGTATTAATTTAGGGTAAGAGGTGGTTGGGGGGTAAAGTATTTTTATTAGGTTTGGTCAGCAGGCCCTGGCAAATACACAATAACCCAGTCATGACTGTGGGCAGATGAGCAGGAACTGCTGAAGATGAGAGGCGGAGTGACGGGTGGTTGAGAGGGGGCAAGGAGGACAGCAGTGGTTGACGTGGCTGAAGATGCTGGACCAGGAGGAGGATGGTGGCTTTGAGTTTGTGTGCTGCTTGTACTCACCATGTGTTGATCCCATAGGCGTTTGTGATGTGAGATCAGGTGCCTTCGCAAAGCAGTTGTACCTAGGTGGGTGTTGGACTTCCCACGACTCAGTTTCTTTTGGCACAGGTTGCAAATGGCATCACTGTTATCAGAGGCAGACACACAAAAAAAATGCCACACTGCTGAGCTTTGCAATGACGGCATTCTGGTGGTGGCAACAGCATGCTTTGATTGGCATGCTGTCTGGCTGACCCCGGGTGCCAATACATGCTGTCTGACTGTGCCACTAGCTCCTTGCGATGACCTCCCCCTGCTTCCAACTCGTCTCCTATTCTTCTCTGTCTCCCCATCTGAACTTTCCCCCTATTCTTCTTCTCTTCGAGCGGGCACCCACGTGACATCCACGGACACATCGTCATCATCAACCGCTTCACTTGTATCTGAAAACTCAGCAAAGGAAGCAGTATTGGGAACAACATCATCATCACACCATATGTCCATGTGTGTAATGCTGCCTGACTGAGACATATCTGTCACGGCGGGGAGTGGGGGAATCCCCCCACCGTGCGGTGTCAGAGGGTAAAGGGGATCAGCCTGGCCAAAAGGAGTAATAAGGGAGCAGGTCACCTCCTACAACATCCCTAATCCTCTCCCTGACTCCTCACCGTATGAGCGGACCCCGATGGTAGGACGACTCATACTCCGGATACCTAAAGACCCTAAGTCGCCCTGGTAATCCCTCACCAAGGAGCAGGGAAGAGACGACCTGTTCATCCCAGTAATAGAGGAACAGGAGTCTCTATCTGAGGCCAGGCTGCAAGGAGTGGGGAACACATACAGCTAGAGAGATGGCAGGTAAGCGAGACCAGTAACACACTTACCTGCCACAGACACACTGACTGGAACCCGTGCACAAGTGCTGGTGTACACACCAACATTAAAAGGACACAGCACACACCACAAACCACACAGGAACCCAGGACATCCATAGCTGCAATAAACGTGAGACACCATAAAAACATCTTTGACCACAAGGGTGGCCCTCACTGGACAGATGGAAAATGAAGACCAGGAGGATAGCTCCAGCACACACCATGGCTGAAGTACCACTCAGCTTCAGGCATCCAGCAGAGGCTAAATAGCCTTAAAACACTAGGAAGGGAGTTAACCCTTCCAACACCAGACAAGGGGAGGAAGCCACTTAAAGGGGAAGTGCACACACAAGCATGGAAAGCTACATGTTGCCGCAGGCAACAACATGCGTGGCAACCATGTCACGGCAATCACCCAGAAGGCCGAGACACTGCCACCGCATGCACACACAGCAAAACGTTGCCACGGGCAACCACCCCATAGGCCATGACAATATCCCTGTTATCTACATCCTCTGGCAATAATGGTTGCGCATCACTCATTTCTTCCAACTGATGTGTAAATAACTCCTCTGACAGATCAAGTGAAGCGGCTGTGGTGCTAGTGTTGGTGGTGGCAGCAGGCGGGCGAGTGGTAACTTGAGAGGTGCCCGAAGCTGAGCTGGAGGAGGATGGTGTGTCAAAGTTCTGAGCGGAAGCTGTAGAAGATTGGGTGTCCTGTGTTAGCCAGTCAACTATGTCCTCAGAACTTTTCGAGTTCAGGGTACGTGGCCTCTGAACACTGGGCATTAATCTAGGGCCAAAGAAAATCACAGCACTACGACCACGACGGCCCCTGCGGGGAAGCTACTGTGCTACCCGATATGAGTGGTGGGCAGTGGGCACAGTACACTCTGTGGGCCTGACACACACTGGCAGGCAACTGCAATTATATTACAGAGAATTTTTTTTTTACTGTTTTATCTGCAAGCTACTGTGCCACCAGATATGAGTGGTGGGCACTGGCAGTGGTCACAGTACACTCTGTGGACCTGACACACACTGGCAGGCAACTGCAATTATATTACAGAGAATTTTTTTTTTGCTGTTTTATCTGCAAGCTACTGTGCCACCAGATATGAGTGGTGGGCACTGGCAGTGGGCACAGTACACTCTGTGGGCCTGACACACACTGGTGGGCAACTGCAATTATATTACAGAGAAAAATTGTTTTGCTGTTTTATCTGCAAGCTACTGTGCCACCAGATATGAGTGGTGGGCACTGGCAGTGGGCACAGTACACTCTGTGGGCCTGACACACACTGGCAGGCAACTGCAATTATATTACAGAGAAAAAAAAAAAAAAAGCAGACTGATGTACTAGCCCTAAAAAGGGCTTTTTGGGGTGCTGTCAGGGCGCTGTCCTTACAGCAGATGAGTCTTTGTGGACTGGAGTGGACACAGAACACTGGCCTAGCTAACGATTTCCCTATTAAATCAGCAGCAGCTGCACTGTCCCTGCTCTAACTAACACTGCAGCTTCCGAATGAATCTAAGATGGATGCTGTCCTTGCTTTTTGATAGGAGGTGGGAGGGTCTGGGAGGGAGGGTATGCTGCTGATTAGCTGAAATGTGTCTGCTCACTGTGAGCTACAGGGTCAAAGTTTGCTCAATGATGACATATAGGGGGCGGACTGAACATCGCATATGTTCGCCCGCCGCGGCAAACGCGATCAATCGATGTTCGCCGGGAACTGTTCGCCGGCGAATAGTTCGGGACATCTTTATTTACGATTAGCATTTTATTAATGAATTCAAAGGAAAAAACTAAAAGCCAGTACCATGTAAAGCTTACACAATCGTCTTATTTATATTCACATAATTTACAAATTGCTTCTCAAAATGCTACATTTCTCAAACACTAAGCTTAATCCCATAATGTTATGTTCACTGTAGACATGAAATTCAAGATAAAAGTAGTTACCTATTGAATTGGAGTTCTCACAGCTGTAGTCTTTTGGTTCGTATTAGCAAATTGTTGGTTACTAAACAGTAACATTAAAACTGTTTGTTTAAAAATTACTAATACAACTAGTGATGAGCGGCAGGGGCAATATTCGAATTTGCGATATTTCACGAATATTTGGGCGAATATTTGTCATAAATTTGCGAATTTGCGAATTCTCCATTATTTTCTTGATTGTGAAAATCAGCAATGTAATATGCGCCTATTGCACGCGCAAAACAGGTCACTTTTCCTACATTTTTCAAGAAGTTTACTGAGACTGGAGAAAATGGTTGGCACGGCAGAACATTACAATAGCTTTATATGCAGATAGAGTGCTCCAATATATTTGCGATTGCGCAAATCGTCAATTAATGATGCGCATATTTTGGCGCAATACATGCGACATCACATTTTAGCATGTCTGACTACATATTACTGATTGGTACACTAAGTATTGTTGTGAACTTGTGACATCACAGCAATATGTCTGTAGCATGTATGTAAGGACAGCAGAACCTATTACACTAACTAACACCCTGCACTGGAATTTATCAGGTACACTATATCACTATCTAACCTACAGTACACTGATTATCTCCCACTAACTATCTGTATTATATATCCGTATATGCCGGCGTATAAGACGACTGGGCGTATAAGACGACCCCCAACTTTTCCATTTAAAATATAGGGTTTGGGCTATACTCGCCGTATAAGACTACCCCTGAATGCCCAGCCCTCCCTGTCTTCAAGACTATCTTCTCCAGTCCAGGGGACTGACTGGGATCTGTGGATGGCACTGTTATGGGGAGGGGGATCAGTGGATGACACTGCTATGGGGAGGGGGATCAGTGGATGACACTGCTATGGGGAGGGGGATCAGTGGATGACACTGCTATGGGGAGGGGGATCAGTGGATGACACTGCTATGGGGAGGGGGATCAGTGGATGACACTGCTATGGGGAGGGGGATCAGTGGATGACACTGCTATGGGGAGGGGGATCAGTGGATGACACTGCTATGGGGAGGGGGATCAGTGGATGACACTGCTATGGGGAGGGGGATCAGTGGATGACACTGCTATGGGGAGGGGGATCAGTGGATGACACTATATAGCATCTTATGCTATATGTGTCATCCACAGATCCACCCCATGACAGTGTCATCCACAGATCCCCCTCCCCATAACAGTGCCATCCACAGATCCCCCTCCAAATAGTGCCATCCACAGATCCCCCCCCTAAACAGTGCCATCCACAGATCCCCCCCCCCTAAACAGTGCCATCCACAGATCTCCCTACCCATAACAGTGTCATCCACAGATCACCCCCCATGACAGTGCCAGCCACAGATCCCCCTCCCATAACAGTGCCATCCACAGATCCCCCCCCCATGACAGTGCCATCCACAGATCCCCCCCATGACAGTGCCATCCACAGATCCCCCTCCCCATAACAGTGCCATCCACAGACCCCCCTCCAAATAGTGCCATCCACAGATCCCCCCCTAAACACTGCCATCCACAGATCTCCCTCCCCATAACAGTGCCATCCACAGATTCCCCTCCCCGACGCTCAGAGGAGTATACATTTATTAACTGTAATCTGTAACTTTAACTGAGCGCTCATGTCTTTACTAGGGTACCTTACTCTCAGCTCTGGTAATAGGCAGTGCGGGCGGCGCCCACTCACTGACGTCACGCGCCTGCGCCACCTAGTGGGAGGAGCAGGCACGTGACGTCAGTGAGTGAGCGCCGCCCGCACTGCCTGTTAGCGGAGCTGAGAGTATGGTACCCTAGTAAAGACATGAGCGCTCATTTAAAGTTAAAGTTACAGATTACAGTTAATAAATGTATACTCCTGTGAGCGGCGGGGCCCTGTATATTCTAACCCCCAGGCAAGTGTCCCCGTCACCATGGGAACGCCTGGGGGTTAGAATATACCATCGGATCTGAGTATACCCGGCGTATAAGACGACCCCCGACTTTTGAAAATAATTTTTAGTGTTAGAAAGTAGTCTTATACGCCAGCATATACAGTATATAAGCTAACTGTTGAGGAACGGTTGAGACGTATGCATATATATCCATGCATGCCTGCAAACACGTGCGGGCATGTATGGTATATATGTGCATACATTAGCCATAGCATCATGGGACGATGTGCGCAAATGTGCCCAGCATCTGCGCACGTCTGCCCATGGTGATCCCCAGGGGCTCATGGTGGCCCCTGTGGGAAATATGTGCCCCCTTATGATGTAGGGGCTTGTGCCCCCTTATGATGTAGGGGCTTGTGCCCCCTTATGATGTAGGGGCTTGTGCCTCCTTATAATGTAGGGGTTTGTGCCCCCTTATATAATAATGTGCCCCCTTATATTGTAGGGGCTTGTGCCCCCTTATCTGTGCCCCCTTATATATATGAATGTGGCCCCGTATGTATGATTAATGTATACATGTGTATGGATGTGCCCCAAGCATCAATACACATGTATATTATATATATCCCCCCCCCCCTCCTACAACTGAAACCAGGTGCATCGGTGTGAATGTGCCCCAAGCATTTGCACCGATGCAATCTGGCTAATTGCATTAGAATGACCGGACAAGGGTCCGGTCATCCTGATGGATACAAAGAGCTCAGATTCAACAGAATCTGAGCCCTTTGTTGTAATTATCCCCAGCGCCGCTGGAGATAATTACACATGATAGAAGAAGGGGAGAAGCCTCTCCTCCTTCTATTATGTGCATTCCGACAGTGCGATTACTATAGCACTGTCCGGAATGCTAGGTGCAGCAGGCGGGAGATCAAAGGCTTCTCCCGCCTGTCTGCAGCGCATCCCCAATGTGCTGGCGCTCACTGGTGGGCGGCGTGGCGCGGGAGTGCGGGCCGCCGGGGGATAAATATCCGGCGGCCTTGGCCCTCTGTTAGTTAGGATCGGGGCCCCCACCTGGAGAGTGCATCGGCGCTCAGGATCGGGACCCCCCCCCCCCACCACCACCACCTGAAAGGGCAGCGCATCCTGCGCTCCGCCGGACCGGACCCGACCCCTGCAGCCCTTACACCCACCTTGAAGGAGAGCGCATCCTGCGCTCAGGAAGAGGGACCCTGCCGGACATCTCCCCCCCGATAGGAGCGGCGTTAACCCCTGGACGAACGAGCAACAAAACCTTGAATATCGCCACCCCTAATTAACCCTTCCATACCCCTTTACCCCGGATCCATACCCCTATCCCCTACATTCTGGGCCCCTGAGTCCCTAGTGGCCCATCCTGACTCCTGATTAACCCCTGGTGGCCACAACCCCCCCCTTACTGCCATTAACCCCCCACTATCCCACCAACGAACCCCCACTCCTCCCCATAACCCTATAACCCCTGGAACCCTCACCCCTGGTTCCTGATTAACCCTTCCCAAACCCCTATCCCACCATATAACCCTGTTATCACCCCCCACCAACTCCTGAACCCTGGTGGCCCTGATTAACCCCTGGGTTACCCCTACCCCTGGTTCCCTGTGTGCCTGCTCTCCCCTGGTTCACCCCCCATAGACCCCTGAACCCTGGTTAACCCTGATTAACCCCTGGTGTAGACCTGGTTCCCTGCCTTGGTTCCTCTGTAGAGCATGCTTCTGCTCTGCAAACAAATCCTCTGTAGAGCATGCCTCTGTTCTGCAAACAAATAATTAACCCTCTTGTAACCCCGTAGGGACAGTGAGTACAGACGGGTGGGTTGTAATATTACTTGCATGTGTGAACTGTATAGTTAGTTTGTGGGTGGAATTTGGGAACGTGTAGTGTAGTTGAGTTCTGTATATTTAGTGCTGTATTGTTAGTGTATTGCGTAGTGTATTGTTAATAAATACCGTTATATTTGTAACTATCTGTGTAACGTGTAGTTATTGGCGATAGTTAGTTAGTAAGGCGCATTGCAGCCAGCATAGTGATTAGTGTAAAGCATAGCGAAAGTATTGTGTGTTATTGTTATATAAAGGCATAAATGGGCGGAGTCATCAATAGACGGCTCCTCCCATTTATTAATATTAATTATTGATATTTGCATAAATATTAGTGATTAATATTCCCCCTTTACATTGGCGAGCCAGGCCCACTGCTTAGATTTTGAAATCTGTGTTTGGTTTTGAGGCTAGAGGTCCGTTACACTGTCAATTATCAGGCAAGAGAGACGCGGTCAGTGGTCTGAGCGTCTAGGTCCTGATAATTCGGACAGGTAGCGCGACTCTTCCTCACAGCACCAGGCACAGATCAAAATCTTTAGCAGAGAATCTATAATTGTTCTGTTATTAATATTTTTGTATTTGCTTTACGCGGTCACCGTCGCTGGGGTAAGAGAAGAAGGCACGGAAAAGTACAGCACCAACAAGCATCGCTCAAGTGATTGCAAGGGAGAAGCGGACACGTCACTGAAGGAGATCCATCTTCGTGGGAGCGGCGTACAAGTCCGGCTGGGGAAGAAGCGATCCGGGAAAATGGACTTCTTCCAAGCAGCTGCGAGGACGAAGAGGTACGGCCCCAAGGAGAAAATGGACGCTCATCATACGATGAGTATGGACTTCCCCACACTGCAACACTTGAGCAGACACAGCACATTTAACCCCATCCTCCCCACTACATACAAGTCAGCAGAAATGCTGTGGTCCGATTTGTTGGCACAGGCTTGTACTTATGACAAGCTTTGTGTTAACAAACGGACGGTATTGAACAAGGCCACCAAACGGCTTCGGATGCTAGCCAAACACGTTCATACGTTTAAGGCTAGCATCTGTAAGCCAAAGGAAGTGGCGCTGGTGTCTCAGTCAACGGAGACAATTCCTCCGGCCATTCACTGCCAGTGCTGTGCCAGTAATTCGGACCAGGTTTCGGCATTGCGGGCACAGCTGGCAGAGAATGTGCAGTCTACTGTTGAGAGATGCGCAGGTGGCTAGGATAGAGTCACAGTTAGTAGAGATGCAGAGGCAGAAGGAGGTAATTGAGGCTAAGTTGACTCAGTCTTATACTGAGGTCAAGGCCTTCAAGGAGCGGACTGCCTCTACTGACATGACGGTAGCCAAATTGAAGGCTGAGGTTGCTGTAAGGTCCCAGCTAATGTCTGGCATGCAACAGGTTATCACCAAGTTGGTGCCGGCCCTTTCTTTTTCCGTAAAGCCAGGGTCGGAATCGCCCAAAATGTTGCCCTGTGCAGGGCCACAAGGGGGGAGAGTAGTCTGTGACCGGTCTAATCATCAGGTCAAGCCGGTCCAGACTAACAGAGATTTTTCCCTGACTTTGGGAAAAAGAACTGTGGTGAAGAGTGCGTCCCTGAGGATGGTACAATTCAGGAGAAGGGAGCACGGCTGCAGTGTAGATGGACCTGGGTCATGCAGAGCAAACATCAGATGTTTTGCATGTGGTGGCCTAGGTCACATAGCGAGACACTGCAAAACACACAGGACAGGAAACCAAGTCACATGTTTCAGGTGTGGGAACAAAGGACACATTGCAAGGAATTGCCCTTGTGCAAGTAATTGCAATGTGTCCAACAGTATCATTCAGGTAACAAATTGTGCAGTGGGGTCTAGTCAGCCTGGCCATAACGGGGTTACCTCTCGGCAGCATCACCAGCTGCTGAGGGGTCAGAGTAGCCAAGCTAGGCTAGGCAACATTTGACACCCCTGTACTATTTGTTACACCATTTGTTCCCTGTGTATGTCCATGATGTGTGTTTTTGTTATCTGTTTGTAAGTTTTTCTTGGTGTTGATGGTGGTAGTCCTTATCTACGGATGTGTTCTACCATGCTGATTTATGTAGTGTTGTAAGTCCCGTCTGCTGTCTCTGTTTCATTCTGTGTCCCCTTGGAGTGGAACAGTGTTATACTGTGGATCGAGAACGTATAGGTTCGCGAGCAGATAATATCACACAGGAAATCCTGCTGGTCGGGGGAAGGCATAAGGACCTTCTCCATGCAGCACACAAAGGATGATGTGATATTATTCTGAGCAACCAGGGTCTCAGATCGATGCGGGTTACGCTGTTGTGCTCCAGGTTTTCGGTAGGGCTGTGTTGCGCTGGGGACTGGGGCGGACAGACAACATTGGTGTAATGTTGTGCTGCGCACTTAATTCTAGTCCGGGCAGGCAGCACAGCTCTGATAGGGATTGGACGCAGAATGTTTGGCAGCAGAGTGTGGACTGTGTTCTTGTGTTGTGGGGTCCTGGGGAGCCAGGGCATGACTATGCCATTGGTTCTGCAGGCCTCCACAGGACGGGATCACAGGGGGAAATCAGCCTGGGTACACATGGGTGGACAGGGATGCGGTGCCATCAATAACAAGATGGTGCTTTGTCCACAGAACTCCAGTTATCCTAACCTAGTAGGGTGGCCATCCTTATCTGTTGGTGCAGAGGGATGTGTAGCAGAGGACGCAATCCTCTGAAGGTAGGGTGTTCAGACACCAGTGTTGGGATAATGAGGAGCCCTGTGAGACAAAGGGCAGCCCAATACCTTTTTCTACCCATGGGTCAAAGGTATTGGTGCTGGAAATTTTCACATTTAATTGCACTGTTAGGGGAGAAATTCCCCCGGGAGCGCCTGGTGTTTTCTTCTGCCATAGGATGGAGCGGAAGAAAAACCCAGGAGATGCCACAGAAGAGGCCAGCTATTCCCCCTGACACTGTTGTGAAGCTCCAGAGGATCCCACTGGATTTTGGCAACTAAGATGGAAGACTGCCACAATCCAGCGGGAGCATTATTTAAGGTTCTGGAGAAAGACTTGGGAGACGTTCGGGTGGAAGAACCTACTATCACTTGTTTCACCCAGTGAAACTTCTTCTGGTTCTGGTCATCGTCATCGGAGGGTCAAGGGACTTATTGACCAAATACACCAGAACCAGACAGAACTTTACCGAACTAACAAAAGGAGGAGGTTCAGGACATAACGCTAACATTGTTCCTGAAGCCAAATATTGTATGGACACATTTTGTTTCCTATGAGGGTTCGGGACGTATAACTTGTACTACCCTGAAACCCCATAGCACATTGTATTGTACATTTATTGATTGTGTTTGTCGGTTGATTGCGTACCCATAGACACTCTAGGTGCAAATGTGTGACAGCCTATATTTGGCTGTACACATTTGCATCCTATAGTCGTTTCCCATTGACACAGGGGTCTACGACCTACCTGTGTCTTTGGAGGTGTAGAGATATGCCAGGTTGCATGAGTCTCTATGGGTACACATACATATAATGATTTTGGTGTTGTTGGGAGGGATGTGACATGTGTTTTTTGTGTGAATGGGGATAAGGTTAGGTCACGATAGGGACAGGCATCATTCATTTGCCACCTTGAACCCTGGAACGGTGAAGTTCTTAAGGGAAGGGCTGGATGTGTAGTGTGGCGGAGGTGTTCCGCAGTAGAATTTAGGTACTATGACATCACCGCTTAAGAGTTTGACCTTCCTTGTAAAGACCTATTAATCTGTCCACGGGAGAACCGCACCCATCAAGATGGAAACAGACGTTGGATAGAAGAAAGTTGGAGACTGTAAGGGTGAACCCGCTCCAGATGCCTTGGAGGCGGGCCATACCTGAAGATCGGCAGAACTACCGAGAGACTGTGGGGGTGTGGCCACTCCAAAGTGGGGGTGGCCGACACCAAGAGACTGTTAAAGAAAGGCCAGTTAAAGACTGTAAGGGTGAACCCACTCCAGAATTGGGGGGGGGCGTAGATACCTGAAGATTGGCAGAATTACCGAGAGACTGTGGGGGTGTGGTCACTCCAAAGTGGGGGTGGCCGACACCAAGAGACTGTTAAAGAAAGGCCAGTTAAAGACTGTAAGGGTGAATCCGCTCCAGAATTGGTGGGGCGAAGATACCTGAAGATCGGCAGAATAACCGAGAGACTGTGGGTGTGTGGTATCCTAAAGATGTCAAGAAGAAGACGGTGTATCCTGTGGACGGAGGAGTAGGTTACGGTGAAGGGCAGGTCGGAGGAAGCTGGATTAGGGATGTCTAAGTACCTAAAGATCAGTGTGCACTACAGTTCTTCCTGAACTTCCACCAAAGATGGGGTTGAAGGGGGGCAAATATATCTCAACCCGTTCCCCCATTATATTGTCGTATTATATAGTCCGCCAACAGGGGGATTGTTGAGGAACGGTTGAGACGTATGCATATATATCCATGCATGCCTGCAAACACGTGCAGGCATGTATGGTATATATGTGCATACATTAACCATAGCATCATGGGACGATATGCGCAAATGTGCCCAGCATCTGCGCACGTCTGCCCATGGTGATCCCCAGGGGCTCATGGTGGCCCCTGTGGGAAATATGTGCCCCCTTATGATGTAGGGGCTTGTGCCTCCTTATAATGTAGGGGCTTGTGCCCCCTTATATAATAATGTGCCCCCTTAAATATATGAATGTGGCCCCTTATGTATGATTAATGTATACATGTGTATGGATGTGCCCCAAGCATCAATACACATGTATATTATATATATCCCCCCCCCCCCCCTCCTACAACTGAAACCAGGTGCATCGGTGTGAATGTGCCCCAAGCATTTGCACCGATGCAATCTGGCTAATTGCATCAGAATGACCGGACAAGGGTCCGGTCATCCTGATGGATACAAAGAGCTCAGATTCAACAGAATCTGAGCCCTTTGTTGTAATTATCCCCAGCGCCGCTGGAGATAATTACACATGATAGAAGAAGGGGAGAAGCCTCTCCTCCTTCTATTATGTGCATTCCGACAGTGCGATTACTATCGCACTGTCCGGAATGCTAGGTGCAGCAGGCGGGAGATCAAAGGCTTCTCCCGCCTGTCTGCAGCGCGTCCCCGATGTGCTGGCCGGTGCAGTGACGTCATATCCCTGCGCCGGCCCACGTGGATGATGGGGCGCGCGCGGGGGATAAATATCCGGCGGCCCCGGCACTCTGTTAGTTAGGATCGGGGCCCCCACCAGGAGAGTGCATCGGCGCTCAGGATCGGGACCCCCCCACCACCACCACCACCTGAAAGGGCAGCGCATCCTGCGCTCCGCCGGACCGGACCCGACCCCTGCAGCCCTTACACCCACCTTGAAGGAGAGCGCATCCTGCGCTCAGGAAGAGGGACCCTGCCGGACATCTCCCCCCCGATAGGAGCGGCGTTAACCCCTGGACGAACGAGCAACAAAACCTTGAGTATCGACACCCCTAATTAACCCTTCCATACCCCTTTACCCCGGATCCATACCCCTATCCTCTACATTCTGGGCCCCTGGGTCCCTAGTGGCCCATCCTGACTCCTGATTAACCCCTGGTGGCCACAACCCCCCCCTTACTGCCATTAACCCCCCACTATCCCACCAACGAACCCCCACTCCTCCCCATAACAATATAACCCCTGGAACCCTCACCCCTGGTTCCTGATTAACCCTTCCCAGGCCCCTATCCCACCATATAACCCTGTTATCACCCCCCCACCAACTCCTGAACCCTGGTGGCCCTGATTAACCCCTGGGTTACCCCTACCCCTGGTTCCCTGTGTGCCTGCTCTCCCCTGGTTCACCCCCCATAGACCCCTGAACCCTGGTTAACCCTGATTAACCCCTGGTGGTTACCCTGGTTCCCTGCCTTGGTTCCTCTGTAGAGCATGCTTTTGCTCTGCAAACAAATCCTCTGTAGAGCATGCCTCTGTTCTGCAAACAAATAATTAACCCTCAGTGAGTACAGACGGGTGGGTTGTAATATTACTTGTATGTGTGAACTGTATAGTTAGTTTGTGGGTGGAATTTGGGAACGTGTAGTGTAGTTGAGTTCTGTATATTTAGTGCTGTATTGTTAGTATATTGCATAGTGTATTGTTAATAAATACTGTTATATTTGTAACTATCTGTGTAACGTGTAGTTATTGGCGATAGTTAGTTAGTAAGGCGCATTGCAGCCAGCATAGTGATTAGTGTAAAGCATAGCGAAAGTATTGTGTGTTATTGTTATATAAAGGCATAAATGGGCGGAGTCATCAATAGACGGCTCCTCCCATTTATGAATATTAATTATTGATATTTGCATAAACATTAGTGATTAATATTCCCCCTTTACACTAACTAAAAGTTTTTTTTTCCGGTATTAAAACACAAGAAAAGCTATGTAAATGCTGCATTGTTGTAATCATACTGACCCAGAGAATGAAGGGCACAGTATCACGGTCGGCGTGGCTATCACATACGTGACACAGAGGGAGGGAACGAGGAAGGCCCTGTCCAAGTGAGAGGGAAGATGGTGACCCCTGACTCACCTGGCGGCTGGCACCTGGCTGCCCTGACGTCCCTAGACGGGTTCCTCACCCGTACGCCGATCACGTGCCTAAAGCCCTGGCTTTCCCTGAGCTGAGCCCTAGGTAGTGAACAGGGCGATGGGAACACTAGTCCGCACCACTAACTCTAAGGGAAAACACCAAGGGGAGGACAGACAACACAGACTCAACATATATTCCCAGGTGGGCGACAACAGGAGACAACAATAAGCCAAACAGGGATCCGGAGGGTAGCACACAGGAACAACAACCAGGATTAACCACTCCAGTGGGTCAGTATAGATGTCCAGGCAGGAAGCTCTATAACTGGCAACTAGAGAAGTGTGAGGGGAGAATATAAGGAGAGAGGGGGTGGCAGACACGAAACAGCTGAGGAGGAGAAGCTACGGATCCCTGAGAGAGACAAAAAGGATAGCAAGGCAAACACAGAAAACAATAACTAAGAAACACCATGATCTTTAGATATAGAGCGCGCAGCCACCCGCTGCGACTTCCTGACCCCGGGTATAACGGAGTCAGACGTGGCTCTTGATACCCTCGTGACAGTACCCCCCCTTTCACGAGGGGCCTCCGGACACTCAGGACCAGGTCTCTCCGGATGAGAGGCATGGAAAGTCTGAATTAACCTGTTGGCGTTTACCTCTGACGCTGGAACCCACATTCTTTCCTCGGGACCGTAACCCCTCCAATGCACAAGATACTGAAGAGAGCGGCGGACCCGACGAGAATCAACAATTCTGGCTATTTGAAACTCCAGATTACCATCCACAATAACAGGAGGAGGTGGCAGCGGCGATGGTTCTAGAGGTGGAACATACTTCTTGAGTAACGATTTATGGAAGACGTTATGGATCTTAAAAGTCTGAGGTAGCTCCAGGCGAAAAGCCACAGGGTTAATGATGGCTACTATTTTATAGGGACCAATGAACCTAGGACCCAGTTTCCAAGAAGGAACCTTCAACTTAATATTCCTAGTAGACAACCACACATAGTCATTCACTCCTAGGTCCGGACCTGGCGACCGTTTCTTATCGGCCATGCATTTATATTTACCACTCATCTTTTTCAAGTTAACTTGCACCTTCTGCCATACCGATGAAAGAGATGAAGAAAACCTTTCCTCTTCGGGAACCCCAGAAGACCCCCCCTCTTTGAAAGTACAAAATTGGGGATGAAAACCGTATGCACCAAGGAATGGTGACTTGCCAGTGGACTCCTGATTATTTATGCCAAAATCAGCTAACGGTAAGTATGATGACCACAACTCTTGGTTTTCAGACACAAAACACCTTAAATATGTTTCTAGGTTTTGGTTGGTACGCTCAGTCTGTCCATTCGACTGAGGATGGAAAGCTGAGGAAAAGGACAAGTGAACCCCTAAACGGGAACAAAAAGCTTTCCAAAACTTAGAAATAAACTGGGTTCCCCGATCCGAAACCACATCGGAAGGGACCCCGTGAAGCTTCACGATTTCACTGATAAACACCTGAGCGAGAGTTTTAGCATTAGGAAGTGCGGGTAGCGCAATAAAGTGTACCATTTTGCTAAACCTGTCTACTACTACCAAGATAACTGTTTTACCCGCCGACAACGGTAAGTCAGTGATGAAATCCATAGACAGATGTGTCCATGGCCTATTGGGAATGAAAAGTGGCAATAAAGACCCTGCTGGACGTGTATAAGAGACTTTCGCGCGTGCACAAGTAGAACAAGTAGACACGAAATCCATTACATCCTGACGCAACCTTGGCCACCAAAAACGACGAGATAAAAGCTCCAAGGTTGCTTTACTACCCGGGTGTCCAGAAAGTGCCGAATTATGATGTTCTTTTAATAATTCAAGACGCAGGTTTAACGGTACAAACAATTTCTCTGAGGGGCAAGAGGCCGGGGCGTCCCCCTGAGCCTCTAACACCTTTCCCTCTAGAACAGAGTGTACAGCAGAGACAACCACTCCTCTTTGTAAAATAGGTACCGGATCACAAACATTACCCCCTCCAGGGAAACTACGAGATAATGCGTCTGCCTTGGTATTTTTTGCCCCAGGACGATAGGTGATAACAAAGTTAAATCTGGTAAAGAATAGCGACCACCTAGCTTGTCTAGGGGTGAGACGTTTAGCCGATTCTAGGTACAGAAGGTTCTTGTGATCCGTAATCACCGTGACGGGGTGGATTGCTCCCTCTAAGAAGTGACGCCACTCTTCAAGCGCCAGTTTAATCGCCAACAGTTCCCTATTTCCAATATCATAATTCTTCTCTGCAGAAGATAATTTTTTGGAAAAGAAAGAGCAAGGACGCCATTTGCCAGGAGACGGACCCTGAGACAATACAGCTCCCACTCCCACCTCTGACGCATCTACCTCGACAATAAAAGGCTGGGAGACATCAGGTTGGATTAGAACAGGTGCCGAGGTAAACCTCTCCTTTAGAGAGGAAAATGCATCTTTAGCGGCGTCAGACCATTTGGAAAAATCCGTCCCCTTCCTAGTCATGTCGGTAAGGGGTTTAACGATCACTGAATAATTTTTAATGAACTTTCTATAGAAATTAGCGAAACCCAAAAACCGTTGTAGGGCTTTAGGGTTCTCAGGAAGATCCCAATCTAAAATTGCCTGGACCTTCCCAGGATCCATGCGGAAACCTGAAGCAGATAATAGATATCCCAGGAACTGTAATTCCTGAACAGCGAAGACACATTTTTCAATTTTCGCATATAATTTATTTCGTCCGTAGGACCTGCAGTACTTGCCTGACATGCACCTCATGTGTTTTCAGATCAGCCGAATAAATTAAGATATCATCAAGGTATATGACTACAAACCTGCCGATGAGATGACTAAAAATATCATTAACGAAATGTTGGAAGACAGCAGGGGCATTGGTCAGACCGAAAGGCATAACAAGATTTTCATAATGCCCCTCATGGGTGTTAAAAGCTGTCTTCCACTCATCCCCTTCCCTGATACGAATCAGATTGTAGGCCCCCCTAAGATCAAGTTTGGAGAACCACTTAGCACCCGCAATCTGATTAAAAAGGTCAGGAATGAGAGGAAGAGGGTATGGGTCACGGATGGTTATCTGGTTTAACTCACGGAAATCTAAGCAAGGACGCAGGCCCCCATCTTTCTTTTTAACAAAGAAAAACCCTGCAGCCACGGGTGAAGAAGAGGGTCTGATGTGTCCCTTAGCCAGACTCTCGGAGATATAATCTTTCATGGCTTGTCTCTCGGGACCCGAAAGATTATACAACCTGGACTTGGGTAATTTTGCCCCGGGAATCAGGTTAACCGGGCAATCATAAGGACGATGAGGTGGTAGTTTCTGACAACCCTTTTCAGAAAAAACGTCCTCAAAGTCCGAAATAAATGTAGGTAGGGAAGCTATGGAGGCGATTAAGCAATTGTTATTTAAGCAATTCTCTCTGCAATGCTCACTCCACTCCAATATCTCCCTGGCCTGCCAATCCACCACTGGATTGTGCGCTACCAACCAGGGAAGACCCAATACCACCGGAGAGGGAAGGCCCTCCAGAACGTAACATGAAAGACACTCATTATGGTGGTCCCCTACCCGAAGGTGTAAATTACGAACAATGTGGGTGAGGTTTCTCTGAGACAGAGGAGCAGAATCTATAGCGAATACGGGAATAGGTCTCTGCAGCGTACAGAGAGACAAACCCATAGTGCGGGCAAAATGGGCATCAATCAAGTTTACCCCTGCTCCACTGTCTAGAAAAACAGAAATAGACTCCGTCTTAACACCAAAAACAATGACCGCTGGTAACACAAATTGAGATGTTCGTATAGAGGAAACGTATACCCCCCGGCTGACATCCTCCGCACAGCCCGGGGTTAGTAGTTTTCCGACGGTCTTTTGTTTTTGAGAAAGGAGGGACAGACATTAATGAAATGACCCCTCCCCCCACAGAAAAAACAAGCCCCCCCCCCTACGGCGAATCTCGGGAGGACGGACCTGACGAGAAGTTCCGCCTAGCTGCATAGGCTCATCTAAGTCAGTACAGGCTGACTGTTGCTTGGGAGAGGTAACCAATTGCTCCGGAATTTTCGATCTCTCCCTAAGACGTCTATCTATTCTGATAGAGAGGGACATAACAGCATCAAGGGAAAGGGGGGTCTCATACAGCGCCAGTGCATCCTTAACCCTTTCAGATAACCCAGAGCAGAACTGACTCCTGAGAGCCGGGTCGTTCCACTGAGTATCCGTAGCCCACCTACGGAACTCTGAGCAATATTCCTCTGCTGACCGATCTCCCTGTAGGAGTCTCCGTAACTTCGACTCAGCCAGGGCGACTCGGTCAGGGTCATCATATATGAGACCCAAAGCCCCAAAAAATCCCTCCACTGACCGAAGAGCCTGAGAACCAGGGGGTAACGAGAACGCCCAGGATTGCGGATCCCCCTGAAGCAGGGAAATGACAATCCCAACCCGCTGTTCTTCATGACCTGAGGAGTAAGGGCGCAACTTAAAATATAATTTGCAGGCCTCACGGAACGTTGCAAATTTGTCCCTTCCCCCAGAAAATCTGTCGGGAAGAGCAACCTTGGGTTCAGTGACAACCTGGTTATCCATAGCAACCGCTGGGGGTGCGGTCTGCTGCATTTGCTGCTGTTGTTGGAGAACAGACGCCTTCAATCCTGCCACCTCCAAAGACAGGCTTTGAAGCTGTTCTGCCAAGGCATCAATAGGATCCATATTGGATTCTAAGTAGAGAGAGAAAAAAAAACAACAAACAAAAAATTAAATTTTTTATTTTTTTTCTCAAAAAGTACGGGCCAGTTATAATATCACGGTCGGCGTGGCTATCACATACGTGACACAGAGGGAGGGAACGAGGAAGGCCCTGCCCAAGTGAGAGGGAAGATGGTGACCCCTGACTCACCTGGCGGCTGGCACCTGGCTGCCCTGACGTCCCTAGACGGGTTCCTCACCCGTACGCCGATCACGTGCCTAAAGCCCTGGCTTTCCCTGAGCTGAGCCCTAGGTAGTGAACAGGGCGATGGGAACACTAGTCCGCACCACTAACTCTAAGGGAAAACACCAAGGGGAGGACAGACAACACAGACTCAACATATATTCCCAGGTGGGCGACAACAGGAGACAACAATAAGCCAAACAGGGATCCGGAGGGTAGCACACAGGAACAACAACCAGGATTAACCACTCCAGTGGGTCAGTATAGATGTCCAGGCAGGAAGCTCTATAACTGGCAACTAGAGAAGTGTGAGGGGAGAATATAAGGAGGTAGGGAGTGGCAGACACGAAACAGCTGAGGAGGAGAAGCTACGGATCCCTGAGAGAGACAAAAAGGATAGCAAGGCAAACACAGAAAACAATAACTAAGAAACACCATGATCTTTAGATATAGAGCGCGCAGCCACCCGCTGCGACTTCCTGACCCCGGGTATAACGGAGTCAGACGTGGCTCTTGATACCCTCGTGACACACAGATAAGTTTTATCCCATAGGGAATGATGCAAAAACAAAACTCATAAAACTGTGGTGGAATGATTTGTTTTTCCAATTCCAGTCATTTAGATTTTTTTTTGCAGCTTTCCACTATATTGTAAGCAATGGTAAATTGTGCAAATAAAAAATACAACTTACAAAAAAACAGCTCTTATGTGGTTATCTGAATGGAAAAATAAAACAGTTATGGCTCTGGGAATGCAGAGAGTAGAAAACAAAAACAGAGATTTGGAAGGTCATGAATATGTTGAGCGCGAATATTCGAATAGCAAAAATTTTTATCGGATATCGGCACTTCGCTAATTTGCGAATATTTCGAATATAGCACTATAAATTTGCTATTTCGAATATTCATTTTTTTTTTTTTATTGTTATATTTTTTGCTTTCCCACTTCCCAAAAGTAGTTCTTACCTGTCCTGAGGATTCCTGGCTTCCTGGCTTCTCCAGTCAGTGCCCGTTGCCGCTTCTGCCGACTTCCGTGCTCACCATTGGAATACCTCCATACTAGAATGTACTGTCGGATGTGAGAATTAAGTTAAAATCGCAATGCGATTAATATAACTTGAAGTAATCGCATTACGATTTCAGCTTATACCTGGTTTATTATGGTTGGCTTGGTAGAATTAGCGAAGATGACAAATATGACGAATGTATTCGTCATATTCCTCAAAACGAAGATAACAAAGTATTCTCCATCTTCGTTTTAGCTCCATATTCGTCAACTTTGCTAATTCTAGCAATCAAATAGGAAAGTTGACTAGAGACAGCTAAGTTTTTAATTCGCTATGCGATTATATTACTTTGCTTTTTTTTTAATAAATAGAATAATTATAATAATTATCAAGTTATTTTATTTATTTAAAAAAAAGCAAAGTAATATTATCGCATAGCGAATTAAAAACCTAACTGTCTCTAGTCAACTTTCCTATTTGATTGCTAAAATTAACAAAGTTGACGAATATGGAGCTAAAACAAAGATGGAGAATACTTTGTTATATTTGATATGAGGAATATGACAAATACATTCGTCATATTCGTCATCTTCGCTAATTCTACCAAACCAAACATAGTAAACCAGATCTAAGTTGAAATCGCAATGCGATTACTTTGTTATATTATTGCATTGCGATTACAAATTAGCACTGCTATATTCCATATTTGTTAACTTCATTAATTCTAGCAAGCTGACCCATTAGAAACACAACTCTAAGTTGAAATCGCAATGCGATTACTTCAAGTTATATTAATCGAATTGCGTTTTCTTCGAAATCAAATATGGCACCTCCCGCTCATCACTAGTCATGAAAGGGTTAAATAAGTGAAGATAGATAAACCTTTTGTAGTCATTCCCTTGTCATGGCCCCATTCCCACAACTGTATTTTTGGTCTTAATCAAATAGGAATTTTTTGCATCTCACACACAGACTCTTTCATTACTAAGGTCTGGGGGGAAAAAAAGGACAGCACACTGTGTGCTGTCTGCATCCTTATGCCTGTTCCGCAGCCCCACAAAAAATATAGGACATGTTCGATTCTTGTCTGTTTTGCATACAAGAATAGACATTTTTACAATGGGTCCACAAAAGAAATGGATTCAACACAGACGTTACACAGATCTGTATTTTTTGCAGATCTGTGTTTTGAAGACCACAAAATACATACTGTGGGGATTCGCTCTGGTAGTTAGGATAAGCGGGCGCAGTACAGAGGCAAAATACCAGTTCATAATTCAAACTTCAGTGTTTATTCACACATGATGTCAAAATCAAAACGTCACTTTTGCAGTGTTGGTGTTACTTCACACCCAATGGCAAGTTAATATAACAAAAGTCACCTTGGTGGCTGTTCTGCCTCAGAAAGTTCAAATACAGGCTTTAGATGGCATGTTCCCCTGACACACGGGTCTCTGCTCTCCAGCCTAGCACAGGCCTCAGATCCTAGCACACAGACCTCCTGAGCTTCACTGTCAGACGGAGATAATCCTCTCCACCTGGCAGTGCTGGCTGGTTTTATGCCTGGCAAAACCCGGCCTGGAACGTGGGGAGTAGTCACCCACCCAGCACTTTGACTACTCCCAGTAAGAGCCGTCCCGGATCAGCAATTACAGCCATACTAAGTACCAAGGTGTCAAACAGCAACTGATGCTGACAGAAAAAAAACGGCTCTTACTCCACTGAGGCCAGGAACCTCGGTGACACATATCTATCGTCCACGATGATTCCTTGTCACTTCTTAAAATACAGTCATGTGAATGCATTCTTATGGTGCATAAATGTAAAATGAACCACATTAGAGAACAGCTACAGACAGGAGCTCTTATTTTGGATGCCAAGTTTTTTATAATAGGGCAGTCCAATGGGGTTAGGGACATGACATTCACAGACCTTTTTCTGATGTTAACAGTTGCCAAGTAAGGTTGAGCGAACCCGAACTGTAAAGTAAAACGATTTTTTGACCCCGGACCCGAAACGGAACTTTTCTGTAAAAGCTTGGGTTCAAGTTTGGTGTTCGTCGATTTAATGGTGCTTTTTGAAAGGCTGCAGGGCAGCCAATAAACAAGCGTTTATCTTGTGTGCCCTTAGAAGCCGTCACAGCCATGCTTAGTAATGGCATGGCTGTGATTGACCAGTGCAGCATGTGACCCAGCCTCTATATAAGCTGGAGTCATGTAGCACCACACGTCACTCTGCTCTTACTAGTTTAGGGTTAGGATGCTGCTGCTGTGAGGGAAAAAATAGAAAAGAATCTGATATCAGAAATTGTTGTTAACTCTGCGATCTACAGCGATTTTATTTTTGTGGGTGCAATGCAACATTCTTGTACCCTGCCCTGAGCTCAGTGACACAGAAAAATAAGTTTTATCCGTCTGTTAGTTAGGTGGGCGTCGGCAGCCATTTTGTGCAAGTTGAGTGCACTAGCACTGCATATGTGCCAGGAACATTAATTTAAGCCTGTTCTTTTAGTTCAGTGCATATGTGCCAGGGGAAAATAATATAGGTAATCCGTCCGTGAGTTCAGGGACCCAGGGGGTGACATATTCACTTTTTTTTTCTGTAAAGTACCCCTGTGCTGCATATGTGAGTGTAATCAATTCAGTAAATCCATCTGTTAAATTCTGGGGGGACAAATTAAATTTTTTTGCTAAAAAGTACATTTGCGCCCTGCACTGCATTTGTGAAAGTGAAAGAAAATTAGTTAAATCCATCTGTTTAATTGTGGGTGAAAAAATCATATATTTTTTTTCCAAAAAGTACCTTTGTGGTCTGCACTGCAAATCTAATAGTGAAATAAAATCTGTAAATCCATCTGCTTCACTGTGGGTGAAAAAATCATGCTTTTTTTCCATAAAGTACCTTTGCGGCCTGCACTGCATTTCTAACAGTCCAAAAAAAACGTTAAATACTGCTGTTATTTCTTTGTTTGAAAAAAACACCCTTTTTGTGCTACATAGTACATTTGCGGCCTGCTCTGCATTTCTGACAGTCCAATAAAACTGTTAAATACTGCTGTTATATTGTGGTTTGAAAAAAACACCCTTTTCGTGCTAGATAGTACATTTGTGGCCTGCGCTGCATTTCTGACAGTCCAATACAACCATTAAATACTGCTGTTATATTGTGGTTTGAAAAAAAAACCTTTTTGTGCTAGTTAGCACTTTTGCGGCCTGCGCTGCATTTCTGACAGTCCAATAAAACCAGTCAATACTGCTGTTACATTGTTGGTTGACAAATTAAAAAATTTTGTGACCGTGAAGTAATTGTATTAGATTCGCCTGTCAAATAGAGATGTTGCGAACATAAAATTTTTCCGCAAATTTCCGCAAATGTTCCCGGCCGGGCGAACCGCCATAGACTTCAATAGGCAGGCGAATTTTAAAAGCCACAGGGACTCTTTCTGGCCACAATAGTAATGGAAAAGTTGTTTCAAGGGGACTAACACCTGGACTGTGGCATGCCGGAGGGGGATCCATGGCAAAACTCCCATGGAAAATTACGTAGTTGACGCAGAGTCGGGTTTTAATCCATAAAGGGCATAAATCACCTAACATTCCTAAATTGTTTGGAATAACGTGCTTTAAAACATCCAGTGTGTGTATACGATCAGGTATGATGTTGTATCGATCAGGTAGTGTAAGGGTTACGCCCGCTTCACAGTGACAGACCAAACTCTGACAGACCAAAATCCCCGTTTAACGCACTGCAAACGCCCCATTTTGCACAAGGTTGGATACCAAGCTAGCGATGTCCCGTTCCTTGTCCTCACTGACGTCATTGAAGGTCTCTTCCTCCACCCAGCCACGTACAACACCAAGGGTCCCCGAAAGGTGACAGGACGCCTGCTGTGGTTGGTCTTCCACCTCCTCAAAGCCACCTTCCTCCTCTGACTCCTCTTCTTCAGACTCCTCTCTGTGCGTTGCCGCAGGTCCAGCAATTGACGATGACAAGGCTGCTTCTGGTGGAGATGGTGACCACAACTCTTCCTCTTCATGCTCATCAACGGCCTGATCCAGCACTCTTCGCAGGGCACGCTCCAGAAAAAACGCATATGGGATGAAGTCGATGGTGTTGCCTTGGGTTTGACTGACCAGGTTGGTCACCTCCGCAAAAGGACGCATGAGCCTACAGCCATTGTGCATGAGCGTTTAAAAAAAAAACCAGCTCCGCAGAGGCTGTCCTCTTTTTTTTAAATTAAAAAAATCTGTTCTTACCAGTTTAATCTCTGTTTTGTCCCCTATCAGGGGCCGGTGTATGGAATAGATTTTAGGAACCGGGAGATGGAAAAAGATGGTTGGTCGGTCCTCTTACTTCTAATTTGGGGCACTGCGCCTGCGCCGTGCAATGTGCTGTGCCACCCTATATGAGTGGGGTGTTGTGCTGAGTGCTGAAAAATTAGGTATTGTAGCAGCGGCCGGAAACATTGATGTTTTCCAGGCAGAAAGTGCACTAAAACATTGCGGCTTGAACCCTAGTTGGTGGCGAAGTCACGCAAGTCATCCGGCATTTTTAGCCCAAGGCATCTCATCAGGCCTTTTTTAGTCAAATGCATCCCCCACTGTCAGTCCCTTCAGGATCCATGCCTCATTCATCTCAATAAAGGTGAGGCAATCTAGACTTTTTAGACCTAGGCGACGTCTCTTCTCAGCGACAATACCTCCTGCTGCGCTGAAGGCCCTTTCTGACAGGACACTTGAAGCAGAGCAGGCCAGAAGGTCTATCGCAAATTGGGATAGCTTAGGCCACAGGTCAAGCCTACACACCCAGTAGTCAAAGGGTTCATCGCTCTTTAGAGTGTCTATATCTGCAGTTAAGGCGAGGTAGTCTGCTACCTGTCGGTCGAGTCGTTCTCTGAGGGTGGACCCCGAAGGGCTGTGTCGATGCGTAGGACTTAAAAAGCTCTGCATGTCCTCCATCAACAACACGTCTGTAAAGCGTCCTGTCCTTGCCGGCGTGGTCGTGGTAGGAGGAGGATTACTTTCACCTCTTCCCCTGTTAGATTTCCGTTGTGCTGTGACATCACCCTTATACGCTGTGTAAAGCATACTTTTTAACTTGTTTTGGAACTGCTGCATCCTTTCCGACTTCCGGTAATTCGGTAACATTTCAGCCACTTTCTGCTTATACCGGGGGTCTAGTAGCGTGGCCACCCAGTACAGGTTGTTCTCCTTCAGCCTTTTTATACGAGGGTCCCTCAACAGGCATGACAGCATTAAAGACCCCATTTGCACAAGGTTGGATGCCGAGCTACTCATGTCCCGTTCCTCATCCTCAATGATCTCATTGAAGGTCTGTTCTTTTACCCAGCCAGATAGGTGACAACGAGCACCCTGGGATGCCTGCTGTGGTTGGTCTTCCTCCTCAAAGCCACATTCCTCCTCTGATTCCTCTTTCTCAGACTCCTCTTCCAGCATTGCCGCAGGTCCAGCAAGCGATGATGATAAGGCTGTTTCTGGTGGTGATGGTGACCACAACTCTTCCTCTTCCTCTTCACGCTCATCTACGGCCTGATCCAGCACTCTTCACAGAGCATGCTCCAGGAAGAAAACAAATGTGATGATGTCGCTGATGGTGCCTTCGGTGCGAATGACTAGGTTTGTCACCTCCTCAAAAGGACACATGAGCCTACAGGCATTGCGCATGAACGTCCAATTAAGTGGCAAAAAAATACCCAGCTCCGCAGAGGCTGTCCTAGCACCCCGGTCATAAAAATACTCATTGATGGCTTTTTCTTTTTGGAGCAGGCGATCGAACATTAGGAGTGTTGAATTCCAACGTGTCGGGCTGTTGCAAAGCAAGCGACTCACTGGCATGTTGTTTCGCCGCTGAATATCGGAAAAGTGTGCCATGGCCGTGTAGGAACGCTTGAAATGGCCACACACCTTCCTGGCCTGCTTGAGGACGTCCTGTAAGCCTGGGTACTTATGCAAAAAGCGTTGTACGATCAGATTCAACACATGTGCCATGCACAGCACATGTGTCAACTTGCCCAAATTCAATGCCACCAACAAATTGCTTCCGTTGTCACACACCACTTTGCCGATCTCCAGTTGGTGCGGGGTCAGCCACTGATCCACCTGTGCGTTCAGGGCGGACAGGGGTGCTGGTCCGGTGTGACTCTCTGCTTTCAGGCAAGTCAACCCCAAGACGGCGTGACACTGTCGTATCCGGGATGTGGAATAGCCCCTGGGGAGCTGGGGGGGTGCAGTTGATGTGGAGCAAGACGCAGCAACAGAAGAGGACTCAGCCGAGGAGGTTAGCGAAGAGGATGGAGTAGGAGGAGTAGAGGAGGTGGCAGCAGGCCTGCCTGCAAGTCGTGGCGGTGTCACCAACTCCTCTGCAGAGCCTCGCATTCCATGCTTGAAAGCCGGCAGCAGGTTTACCCAATGCGCAGTGTAGGTGATATACCTGCCCTGACCGTGCTTTGCAGACCAGGTATCAGTGGTCAGATGGACCCTTGTTCCAACACTGTGTGCCAGACATGCCATGACTTCCTTTTCCACAATAGAGTACAGGTTGGGGATTGTATTTTGTGAAAAAAAAATTCGTCCGGGTACCTTCCACTGAGGTGTCCCAATAGCTACAAATATTTTGAAGGCCTCAGACTCCACCAGCTTGTATGGTAAAAGCTGGCGGGCTAAGAGTTCCGACAAACCAGCTGTCAGACGCCGGGCAAGGGGGTGACTCTGTGACATTGGCTTCTTACGCTCAAACATTTCCTTGACAGACACCTGACTGTGGGCAGATGAGCAGGAACAGCTGAAGGTGAGAGGCGGAGTGGCGGGTGGTTGAGAGGGGGCAAGGAGGACAGCAGTGGTTGACGTGGCTGAAGATGCTGGACCAAGAGGAGGATGGTGGCTTTGAGTTTGTGTGCTGCTTGTAATCATCATGGGTTGATCCCATAGGCGTTTGTGATGTGAGATCAAGTGCCTTCGCAAAGCAGTTGTACCTAGGTGGGTGTTGGACTTCCCACGATTCAGTTTCTTTTGGCACAGGTTGCAAGTGGCATCACTGTTATTAGAGGCAGACACACAAAAAAAATGCCACACTGCTGAGCTTTGCAATGACGGCATTCTGGTGGTGGCAACAGCATGCGTTGATTGGCGTGCTGTCTGGCTGACCCCGGGTGCCGATACATGCTGTCTGACTGTGCCACTAGCTCCTTGCGACGACCTTTCCCTGCTTCCAACTCGTCTCCTCCTCCTCTCTGTCTCCCCATCTGAACTTTCCCCCTGTTCTTCTTCTCTTCGAGCGGCCACCCACGTGACATCCACGGACACATCGTCATCATCAACCGCTTCACTTGTATCTGACAACTCAGCAAAGGAAGCAGCAGCGGGTACAACATCATCATCAACACACCGTACGTCCATGTGTGTAATGCTGCCTGACTGAGACATATCCCTGTTATCTACATGCTCTGGCAATAATGGTTGCGCATCACTCATTTCTTTCAACTGATGTGTAAATAACTCCTCTGACAGATCAAGTGAAGCGGCTGTGGTGCTAGTGTTGGTGGTGGCGGCAGGCGGGCGAGTGGTAACTTGAAAGGTGCCCGAAGCTGAGCTGGAGGAGGTTCCGAGCGGAAGCTGTAGAAGATTGGGTGTCCTGTGTAAGCCAGTCAACTATGTCCTCAGAACCTTGGAGGTGCTGGCCTGCCCTGCAGCCAGTGTATTGTCTGAACGTTTGTTTAGCACGGCAGGAGGGGGTTATCACAGACAAGCGCAGCCGCCTGTCCACAGCCAATGTGAACAAGCTCACGTTCATTAAAATGAACCAGGCAGAGATCCCACAGGACTTGTCTGTACCTTGTGTAGAATAGATATGTGACATGTATACTGGCCTCCCCCAGCCATCGTTGTACTCATTGTTTTATTTTGTATATTTCCTAATGTTTTGGGGTGTACCCAAATTTAAACAAAAAATAAATAATTAAATAAAATAAAAAACAAAACCAAAAACCAGTGTAGGCTACCTCCTCCTCCTTCACCGTCGTTTCCACCTACACCGCCACATCCACTGCCTCCTCAACATCCTACTCGATATGGACCTCCGTCTCCTAGATCAAGATTATTATTTTTTATTTTTACATATTTTATGTTATTTGAAGTCATTTCCATATTCACACTTGCACTTGCCATGCTCTTAAACACATTTTGCTGCCTTTTGCAGCCCTCTAGCCCTTTCCATTACTTTTTTAGAGCCATTTTAGTGCTCCAAAGTTCGGGTCCCCGTTGACTTTAATGGGATTCGGGGCCAGTCGAACCCGAACATCCAGGTGTCCGCTCAACTCTAGGGGCAACTGGTATATCACACAAGTTGCAGTTAGTTATTCCAATGACGTTTGTCCCTCTGTATAGCAGCTGTATCTCAGCAGAACCGCACACAAATGTTGAACAATACAAATGCACTATATAGAAATTATATTATAGGAATATCAAACCCCTGCCTCAATCATATTTTTTGGGGGGAACTGGTATATGACACCAGTTGCAATTAGTTGCAATTAGTTGTTCCAATAACGTTTGTCCTTCTGTATAGCTATGGTGTCTTCAGCAGAACCGCACACAAAGGCTGCATAATACAAATTAACTATATTGAAATTAAATTATAGGTATGTCACACCCCTGCCTCAATCAGATGTTTTTGGGGGCATCTGGTGTATCAAACCAGTTGCAATTAGTTGTTCTAATGACGTTTGTCCCTCTGTATAGCAGCGGCATCTCAGCAGAAACGCACACAAATGTTGCACAATATAAATGCATTATATTGAAATTATATTATAGGTATATCAAACTCCTGCCTCAATCAGACTTTTTTGGGGGCAACTGGTATATTACACCAATTGCAATTAGTTGTTCAAATATTGTTTGTCCCTCTGTATAGCTGCGGTATCTCAGCAAGACCGCACACAAATGCTGCACAATACAAATGCACTATATAGAAATTATATTATAGGTATGTCACACCCCTGCCTCAATCATATGTTTTTGGGGGCAACTGGTATATCACACCAATTGCAATTAGTTGTTCCGATGGCGTTTGTCCCTCTGTATAGCTGCTGTATCTCAGCAGAACCACACACAAATGCTGCACAATACAAAAGCACTATATAGAAATTATATTCTAGGTATAGTGCACCACTGCCTCAATCAGATTTTTCGTGTAGCGACTGTTATATCACACTAGTTGCAATTAGTTGTTCTAATGACGTTTGTCCTTCTGTATAGCTACAGTATCTCAGCAGATCCGCACACAAATGCTACACAATACAAATGCACTATATAGAAATTATATTATAGGTATATCACACCCCTGCCTCAATCAGATTTTTTAAGGGGCAGCTGGTATAGCACACCAGTTGCAATTAGTTGTTTCAATAGCGTTTCTCCCTCAGTATAGTTGCAGTATCACAGATGAATCGCACACAACTGCTGCACAATACAAATGCACTATAATATACTTTCTAACATAGAAAGTATATTATAAGTATATTACACCCCTCAGTATGTCACACCTATCGATAGCACACCTATACTAATCCTTAAAAGGTCTTTTGTAGCCCTATTAGCTGGCGTTTGGTGTCTCTCTCACAGTCTACTCTCTAACAGTCTGTCCCTGCTCCACACAGCAACCTCTCACTACACTGGCAAAAAACAGAATGCAAAATTGCGGCCAGATCGGGATTATTTATAGGGTTGGGGGTGTGTCCATGTGCTGAAACGTCTCAATTGGCTTTCCTGTCCCACCTGATGGATGTGTCATGGGTCAAAGTTCTGCACAATGCAAAGAATATGGCGCCGGCGGACATCGCCATATGTTCACCTGTTCGGCGAACAGCGAACAAGCAAAGTTCGCACCGAAATGACCGGCGGGCGAACCGCAAGGCCATCTCTACCAGGAAACACTATGTACAGTTGCAAGAAAAAGTATGTGAACCCTTTGGAATTATATGGATTTCTGCACAAATTGGTCATAAAATGTGATCTGATCTTCATCCAAGTCACAACAATAGACAATCACAGTCTGCTTAAACTAATAACACACAAAGAATTAAATGTTACCATGTTTTTATTGAACACACCATGTAAACATTCACAGTGCAGGTAGAAAAAGTATGTGAACCCCTAGACTAATGACATCTCCAAGAGCTAATTGGAGTGATGTGTCAGCCAACTGGAGTCCAATCAATGAGATGAGATTGAAGGTGTTGGTTACAGGTGCCCTGCCCTATAAAAAACACACACCAGTTCTGGGTTTGCTTTTCTCAAGAAGCATTGCCTGATGTGAATGATGACTCGCACAAAAGAGCTCTCAGAAGACCTAAGATTAAGAATTGTTGACTTTCATAAAGCTGGAAAGGGTTATAAAAGTATCTCCAAAAGTCTTGCCGTTCATCAGTCCACGGTAAGACAAATTGTCTATAAATGGAGAAAGTTCAGCACTGCTGCTACTCTCCCTAGGAGTGGCTGTCCTGTAAAGATGACTGCAAGAGCACAGTGCAGACTGCTCAATGAGGTGAAGAAGAATGCTAGAGTGTCCGCTAAAGACTTACAAAAGTCTCTGGCATATGCTAACATCCCTGTTAGTGAATCTACGATACGTAAAACACTAAACAAGAATGGATTTCATGGGAGGATACCACAGAGGAAGCCACTGCTGTCCAAAAAAAACATTGCTGCACGTTTACAGTTTGCACAAGAGCACCTGGATGTTACACAGCAGTACTGGCAAAATATTCTGTGGACAGATGAAACCAAAGTTGAGTTGGCAGCACACCAACATCAAAACCTCATCCCAACTGTGAAGTATGGTGGTGGGGGCAACATGGTTTGGGGCTGCTTTGCTGCGTCAGGGCCTGGACCTATTGCTAACATCGAAGGAAAAATGAATTCCCAAGTTTATCAAGACATTTTGCAGGAGAACTTAAGGCCATCTGTCCACCAGCTGAAGCTCAACAGAAGATGGGTGTTGCAACAGGACAACGACCCAAAGCATAGAAGTAAATCAACAATAGAATGGCTTAAACAGAAGAAAATGCGCCTTCTGGAGTGGCCCAGGCAGAGTCCTGACTAGAGATGGCCCGAACTATCCGACGGCGAACAGTTCCCGGCGAACATAGCTTGTTCGCGTTCGCCTCTGCCGGGCGAACACATGCGATGTTCGGTCCGCCCCCTATACATCATCATTGAGCAAACTTTGACCCTGTACCTCACAGTCAGCAGACACATTCCAGCCAATCAGCAGCATACCCTCCCTCCCAGACCCTCCCACCTCCTGCACAGCATCCATTTTAGATTCATTCTGAAGCTGCAGTCTTAGTGAGAGGAGGGAGACTGTAACTGCTGCTGATTTAATTGGGAAATCGATAGCTAGGCTAGTGAATTCAGTGTCCACTCCAGTCCTGAAAGACTCATCTGATCTCTGCTGTAAGGACAGCGTCCTGACAGCACCCCAAAAAGCCCTTTTTAGGGCTGCAACATTAGTCTGCTTTTTTTTTTTCCTTTATATACATATTGCAGTTGCCTGGCCTGCCTGTGTGTGAGGAGCTGCAGGCCCACAGACTGTAGTGTGCCCACTGCCAGTGCTCACCCCTGTCATTCCGTGTGGCACAGGACTTTGCTTAAAAAAAGGCACTTAATTTTTACACTTTAATCTAAGGTTAGTTGCCTGCCAGTGTGTGTCAGGCTGACTTCCACTGACTGTAGTGTGCCCACTGCCAGTGCCCACCACTCATACCGGCTGGCACAGGACTTTGCTTAAAAAAAAGGCACTTCATTTTTACACTTTAATCTAAGGTTAGTTGCCTGCCAGTGTGTGTCAGGCCGACTTCAACTGACTGTAGTGTGCCCACTGCCAGTGCCCACCCCTGTCATCCCGAGTGGCACAGGACTTTGCTTAAAAAATAGGCACTTAATTTTTACACTTTAATCTAAGGTTAGTTGCCTGCCAGTGTGTGTCAGGCTGACTTCCACTGACTGTAGTGTGCCCACTGCCAGTGCCCACCACTCATACCGGCTGGCACAGGACTTTGCTTAAAAAAGGCATTTAATTTTTACACTTTAATGTAATTTCAGCTGCTTGCCTGCTGCTAGTGTGTGTCAGGCCGACTTCAACTGACTGTAGTGTGCCCACTGCCAGTGCCCACCCCTGTCATACCGAGTGGCACAGGACTTTGCTTAAAAAATAGGCACTTAATTTTTACACTTTAATCTAAGGTTAGTTGCCTGCCAGTGTGTGTCAGGCTGACTTCCACTGACTGTAGTGTGCCCACTGCCAGTGCCCACCACTCATACCGGCTGGCACAGGACTTTGCATAAAAAAGGCATTTAATTTTTACACTTTAGTGTAATTTCAGCTGCTTGCCTGCTGCTAGTGTGTGTCAGGCCGACTTCAACTGACTGTAGTGTGCCCACTGCCAGTGCCCACCCCTGTCATCCCGTGTGGCACAGGACTTTGCTTAAAAAAAAGGCACTTCATTTTTACACTTTAATCTAAGGTTAGTTGCCTGCCAGTGTGTGTCAGGCCGACTTCAACTGACTGTAGTGTGCCCACTGCCAGTGCCCACCCCTGTCATCCCGAGTGGCACAGGACTTTGCTTAAAAAATAGGCACTTAATTTTTACACTTTAATCTAAGGTTAGTTGCCTGCCAGTGTGTGTCAGGCTGACTTCCACTGACTGTAGTGTGCCCACTGCCAGTGCCCACCACTCATACCGGCTGGCACAGGACTTTGCTTAAAAAAGGCATTTAATTTTTACACTTTAATGTAATTTCAGCTGCTTGCCTGCTGCTAGTGTGTGTCAGGCCGACTTCAACTGACTGTAGTGTGCCCACTGCCAGTGCCCACCCCTGTCATACCGAGTGGCACAGGACTTTGCTTAAAAAATAGGCACTTAATTTTTACACTTTAATCTAAGGTTAGTTGCCTGCCAGTGTGTGTCAGGCTGACTTCCACTGACTGTAGTGTGCCCACTGCCAGTGCCCACCACTCATACCGGCTGGCACAGGACTTTGCATAAAAAAGGCATTTAATTTTTACACTTTAGTGTAATTTCAGCTGCTTGCCTGCTGCTAGTGTGTGTCAGGCCGACTTCAACTGACTGTAGTGTGCCCACTGCCAGTGCCAACCACTGATACCGGGTGGCACAGTAGCTTGCCGATAAATAAGGCATTTAATTTTTAGACAGTAGTCTAAATTCAGTTGCTTGCCTGCTGCCAGTGTGTGTCAGGCCCGCTTCCACTGACTGTAGTGTGCCCACTGCCAGTGCCAACCACTGATACCGGGTGGCACAGTAGCTTGCCGATAAATAAGGCATTTAATTTTTAGACAGTAGTCTAAATTCAGTTGCTTGCCTGCTGCCAGTGTGTGTCAGGCCCTCTTCCACTGACTGTAGTGTGCCCACTGCCAGTGCCAACCACTCATACCGGGTGGCACAGTAGCTTGCCGATAAATAAGGCATTTAATTTTTACACTTTAGTGTAATTTCAGTTGCTTGCCTGCTGCCAGTGTGTGTCAGGCCCGCTTCTACTGACTGTAGTGTGCCCACTGCCAGTGCCAACCACTGATACCATCTCCCCGTTCGAAAAATCTATTCAATAAATGGCACCCAGATTGGGGACGTTAGAGGGATTAAACTGATGAGAATAGTACTACAGAAAATACCACTCATATCGGGTGTGACAGTAAATTGCACGGCGCAGACGCAGTCACCGTGGATAAAAACAAAGGGGAGGGAGCCAGCGTTTTTTTAACCATCTCCCCGTTCGAAAAATCAATTCAATTGACCTTTCGGGGACCCTTGGTGTTGTACGTGGCTGGGTGGAGGAAGAAACCTTCAATGACATCACCGGGACGTGGCTAGCTTGGTATCCAACCTTGTGCAAATGGGGAGTTTGCGGTTGTGCAAATGAACTGTTTGCGGTGCATTAAAAGGGGAGTTTGGTCTGTCAATGTCTGTGATGCGGGCGTAACCCTTACACTACCTGATCGATACAACATCATACCTGATCGTATACACACACTGGATGTTTTAAAGCACGTTATTCCAAACAATTTAGGAATGTTAGTTGATTTATGCCCTTTATGGATTAAAACCCGACTCTGCGTCCACTACGTAATTTTCCATGGGAGTTTTGCCATAGATCCCCCTCCGGCATGCCACAGTCCAGGTGTTAGACCCCTTGAAACAACTTTCTCATCACTATTGTGGCCAGAAAGAGTCCCTGTGGGTTTTAAAATTCGCCTGTCTATTGAAGTCTATGGCGGTTCGCCCGGTTCGCCAGTTCGCGAACATTTGCGGAAGTTCTCGTTCGCTGTTCGCGAACTGAAAATTTTATGTTCGCGACATCACTAGTCCTGACCTCAACCCGATTTGAGATGCTGTGGCATGACCTCAAGAAAGCGATTCACACCAGACACCCCAAGAATATTGCTGAACTGAAACAGTTCTGTAAAGAGGAATGGTCAAGAATTACTCCTGACCGTTGTGCACGTCTGATCTGCAACTACAGGAAACGTTTGATTGAAGTTATTGCTGCCAAAGGCTGTTCAACCACTTATTAAATCCAAGGGTTCACATACTTTTTCCACCTGCACTGTGAATGTTTTCATGGTGTGTTCAATAAAAACATGGTAACATTTAATTCTTTGTGTGTTATTAGTTTAAGCAGACTGTGATTGTCTATCTTTGTGACTTAGATAAAGATCAGATCACATTTTATGACCAATTTGTGCGGAAATCCATATAATTCCAAAGGGTTCACATACTTTTTCTTGCAACTGTATGTGGCTTGCTGCAGCTTTTGGCTAGCAAACACCTGCTGCCAGTGTAACTGACCAAGAGACCCCTCTTTTCTCTGTTCAGAGCCACCCACCTCCAACCTTCTGTGCTACCACAAGCAGCAGAAGCTGCAGCAGCCATTTCAGTAGGATAACGGAGGTTATTTTCATTTTTGCGTTTTCATTTTTCTTCCCTATTTTCCGTGAGCCATAACTTTTTTATATTTCCAGTCACATAGCTGTATGAGGGCTTCTTTTTTGCGGGACAAGTTGTACTTTCTAGTGCCACCATTAATTATGGCATAGAATGTAGTGGGAATCGGGAAAAAAATTCTAAATGGGGTGGAATTGGAAAACAAAAAATTTCCCCACCATTTTATGAGTTTTGTTCCCACGGTATTTTGTTTATGGCAAAACTGATCCATGCCCTTCATTCTCTGGATCAGTACGATTATAACAATACCCCATATGTATAGTTTTCTTTTGTGTAAATAGGGTAAAAATTAATGTAAACTTTTAGAATTTGTTTTTTTACATCACCATATTCTGACCCCCATAACTTTTTTATACTTATGTCTACTGAGCTGTTTAGGGGCTCATTTTTTGCAGGACAATTAATAGTATTTATTGATAATGACTTTTGGATCACATTTTTTTTCATTTTTTTGGTAAGAGAAGCAATGAAAAAATGGCAAATAGGCCATTTTGACCCTTTTTTCCGTTACACCATTCGCCATATTGGATTTTTTTTAAAAATAATTTATGTTATGGGCTTTTCTGGTCGCGATGATACCCAGGATGTTTATATTTATTGTTATTTAGTTGTTTTTTCTATTATACAGAAAGGGGGGTGATTTAAGCTTTTATATATATTTTTTTTATATATATATTTTTAAACTTTTTTTTTCAAATTTTTTATCATCATTTTAAGGCTCATAAATGATCTTATAAATGATGTTTTTGTATTTTTTATTTTAATCTATATTGCATTTTGCTCATTTCTTATCTGGTGGCTAAAATAATAATTGCAGCATTAATGCTCTGATTTTCTTCATAAAGATTCAGAGCATTCAGAGCATTCAGCGCATGGACTTAAGTCCTGATTGGCTGCACGGGGCTTCAGTACTTTTTGCTTTTTTGCGCATTCAGGTGCCATGATCTCATTTGATCACAGCATCTAAAGCATTTAATTACCGCGATCGGCATTATTGCCGGTTGCGGTAATTATCCGCAGGTCTCGCTTGCACAGAGCTACCAGCGCCGTACATGTACCACGCTGGCAGTGAAAGGGTTAACATAATGGAGACATTTTTCCATCTGCCATGCCAGGCTGACACAAACCAGCAACCGGAGATGTACTGCATTTCTCCAGTGCATACCATATTCCCTGATGTCATGGACTTCTGTACAGGCAAAATGGAACAGAGGCCAAAACCGGCCTAGTATTCTCATTCCGTTCTCTCTTACCCACCTCAGAGAGTTTTCAGTACGGCAAGGGGTGTGGGGACACTCAAACAGAAGAAGTTGTACTCCGCAAGAATCTAAAACATCAATTTTGTCAAAACGACTAAGGCATGAATGAAGATTGTAACACTCCTCTGACTGAGGCTGATGAATAGATCTAGCCTAGCTGACAGTCCCTTATCTTGCAACTGCTGATGTCTGCCTACCTACTATCAAGTTCCATACCGTATGGCTGCTGTAGCTGCCTTCATACCACTGCCACTGTTTACCTACCATAATGTTCAGTACTGTGTGTCTGCTGCTCCCGTACCCATGCTGAGGTATAATTTTTGGATGCTTGGTCCCAACAAGTCACAGTTTTTTTCCCCATAACACTGTGCATATATAAACACCATCTGCTCATGATAAGTGGCAGTTTTTGGAATGTTTCTAATATGAAAAAGCTTGACACATGCAATGAAGCAGTGTGCTTTTAAACACACTGTTTAACACTGTGAACCCTTTGTCTACCTATAGCTATATATGTCGGTGTCACTCTCACATTAATTATTTATTTGATATTGCTGTCATTGGGTTCTAGAGCTTAAAAGGGTGGAGTGATTGAAAAAACAAATATTTGTAAAAACAATAACAAAGAGATAACATCTTTTCCTATCAAATCTGCATCCTAGGAGACTAGAGGGCAATTGGAGCAACTTTGATTCGTAATGAATGGATTTGAGTCTGAGACAAATTCTTTTATGAAATTTGCCAAATCAGAAACAAAGCAAATCTCAAGAAGTTTTCTTATCTCTAAGATAGAGGCATCTCTAAGGGTGCAGTCATACATGTTTTTTTTGTGGCAGTTTTTCTTGGCAGTTTTTGTCACAAAAGGATCTACCAGGAAAGAGCAGTATAGGTCTTCCTTTTATATTTTTCACTCCCTTCACACACAGTTCTTGCTCTGGCTCAAAAAAGTGCCAGGAAAAGCTGCCACAAAAGCTATGTGTGACCCACCCTAAGACTAGTATTTAATAAGTTGGAACAAAATGTCATACATTTATTATGAGATACAGGCATCTTAATACATTTGGCACATCTTCATTATCTGCTGTATATTTGAGTTATAATCAATTCCATTTTCAGCTGTAAATTTTAGTGAATCTGTATTCATAATCCAGTTAATCTCACCCACTTTTCTAGCCACATTTCAAAAGTGGAGAAAAGTGAATAAAGTCATGAATTATAATGCAAATATGGCTTTCACCATAACTTGCAACTTTGAATGGCATAAATTGGTGTAAAACCTTTTATAAACCTGCTCTGTTTGTTCTGTCTTGATGTAGTAGCTTTGCTAAATGAAGAACTATTGTATAATAGTTAGTGCTGGCTAGTTATGTCTTTCAAAGAATGCTTCTTCACATATTTCTACTTAAATACCTACTTGCTTTTTTTCAGAATTCCAGATCAATATATCTGCAAAAATAAATGTAATATGTTACACAGAAAAATGCCTGCCTAGCTCCTTACTGTTATAAACACCCATTATTATATGCATAGACGACACGTAGAGCTTCAAATATAACAATTATGTCACTCTGTCAACATCCCTGTACACAACACTTTGAATCTGTCAGAAGCCAGATTTTAACAGGGAGAACACTACGCTGCTTTACAAAATCCTTACAGAAGTACTGTACTTGAGAGGTCTATAAATGATTGTACAAAGATCTTTTAAATGCTGTGTAGTATATGCCTTATTTTAGTTTGGCATTTACCGGACTCCTATAATCATCTTATACTTCTTAATTCAGAAAACAAGTCACATAAGAATCCGGTACAACATCAAAGAAATCTATGAGAAATCACGGTTTTCACTTTGTGTTATAGATCAGTATGGACCCACTGGACCAACTAACTGGTTTGGCGTAGGGCTAACCCTTTAACCCCTTGTACAAGGATCTGGCCTTCGCTGCAGGGAAACAATTGAACTGCCACCACCTGTGATTGTGTGAATGTCCCAGAGTAGTTGGCAGATGACCCACTGGGATCAGGGACTTCAGTGCAGTCGCTGGGATCTCAGGATACAAAAAATGTACCAAAAACGTAGGAAAACTGCAAGAGCAGTCTTAACAGTCCCTAAGGCTTAAATGCAGGTTAGTAGACTTGGACTCCACACTAGTAGTATAGATGAATAAGGACACAAGATAATCCAACAGGCTACATAGTAGTGAGGACATAGGCAGGCCAAGAAGGCTGGGTACTTGCTAGTAACATTAACAGGCCAGACAGAGAGGGTTAAATTAAACATGAATAGAACTGAAACTAATTGGAAATGTAGGAGCACAAAGGCAAGGCATGTACAGGGTAGAGCACAAACAGAAGCAAATGCAGGCAAAACACAGCAGAATTGTTGAAGCACTAGACTTCAACACCTTTGCTGGTCATCGGGAACCTTAAAGCTCAGGCAAACTCTGCTAGAGAGGGCGCCTTAAATACCCAGTGGCCCATAGCCGTTGGTTGGGGAAGGATTTGGAAGTGCTTGCATTTAACCTATGAGAAGCCAGAGGTTGCCTTGCATACGCTCTAAGGAGAGAGAGGCTGGAACACTAGGCAGAAGCATGGAATTGGACGTATGGTGAATAGAGAAGCTTCTATGCCCACAGGGAATAGCCGGGCAGTGGCAGCCATGAGTAGCTGTCCTAACAGAAATATTTACAATTTGATTCACTTCAGAACTGGTGTCTTGTAACTGTGGGTACTTGAGTTTTTTATTGGTCTTTGATCTACCTCAATGACAGCCTCTTCTTCTTATTGTACTTTCTTTTTTCATTCTACCATATAGAAGAAATATGTACTTATGATTATATTTAGAGTTGAGCGGACACCTGAATGTTCAGGTTTGACGGGTTCGGACGAACTTCGGAAAAAAATTTGAGTTCGGGAACCGAACTTGACCTCGAACCCGAACCCCATTGAAGTCAATGGGGACCCGAACTTCTGAGAACTAAAATGGCTGTAAAAATGTCATGGAAAGGGCTAGAGGGCTGCAAATGGCGTCAAAATGTGGTTAAGGGCATGGCAAGTGCTGTGCAAACAAATATGGATAGGAAAATGACTTAAAATAACATAAAATACGTAAAAATAAAAAATAATAATCTTGATCTAGGAGGACCAGGTCCATATGGAGAAGGAGGTTGAGGAGGCAATGGATGTGGCGGTGTAGGTGGAAGTGGCGGCGGAGGAGAAGGAGGTAGCCTACACTGCTTTTTGGTTTTAAATTTATTTTTATCTTTTTAAATTAGGGTACACCTCAAAACATTGGGAAATATAACCCTCCAGTCGTGCTAAGCACACGTTCAGGCAATACACCGGCTGCAGGTCAGGCCAGCACCTCCAAGGTGTAAAGGGAAAGCTCAGGCCATGTGCCCAATTTGGAGACCCAGAAGTTGCAGGGGCTGACCCCTGTCAGTTAGTTTGTGTAGGCATGTGCATACTTACTGCCCCACCCACCATGTCGCACGTTCCTGTGATTTTCATGATCCAATTTGATATCTGCTCTATCAACTTTCGATGTTCTTTTATGCTTCTACCATGGTGATTACGGGTGGGAATCAGGGTTCCAGGCCGGAGAGGGAGCGTGAGAAAAAGAGACCAAATTTAAGGGAGATACATTTATTAAAAAAAATTGGGATCAAGAAGAAATGTGGGAAAAGCTATTGAGGCGAAAATGTAGGACAAGTTACAGAAGCCCAAATGTGGGCCAAAAGAGTCAAGCGGAATTGTGGGAAAAGCTATTTGAGGCACAAATGTTGGCCAAAAGAGTATAGCAAAAATGTGGGACAAAGTATTGAAGTTTAAATGGGGTACAACTTGTTTAAGTTTAAGCATTGAATCAAAGGAGGTGGCGCGCATCAATTAAAGAAGCATTTCAGAAATTGTATTCCCTGTCACCTATTCAGAGCAGGGGTTTATTCACGTCTAAAATTGTATAATGTCAACCCAAGAATGTAAAATAAAAATTACAGAAATTAATTAACCTGTCAACTAGGTAGAGGAGGGGTATATTACACCCAAAAATTGGTGAATTTGACTCTAAAATGTAACTGACAAATGTTATTTTTTTTTTTTACCGGTCTAATAGGTATAGCAGTGATACATCACACCAAAAAATTTATGAATTTCACTATAAAATGTAACTGACATTTTTTTTTTGGGTTAACCGGCCTACTAGGTATAGCAGTGGTACTATACACCCAAAAATTGGTGAATTTCACCAGAAAATGTTAATGACAATTTTTTCTTTTTTAACCGTCATTCTAGGTATAGCAGTGGTACTATACACACAAAAATTGGTGAATTCCACCAGAAAATGTAAATGACAAAGTAGTGAAATGATATAAAATAAAACATTTACAAAAAAAAAAATGGATTTATGAGGTGGAGTTCCATATGGAGTAGGAGTTTGAGGAGGCGGTGGACGTAGCGGAGTAGGGGGAAGCAGCAGTGGAGGAGGACGAGATAGCCAACACAGGTTTTTGGTTTTAATTTAATTTTGTAAAATTAAGGTACACTCCAAGAGAGTGTGAAATATCCAAAATACCGGTATACATGTCTATTCTGCACAAGGTACGGACAAGTCCTGAGGGATCCATGCCTGGTTCATTTTAATGAACGTGAGATTGTCCACATTGGCTGTGGACAGGCGGCTGCGCTTGTCTGTGATGACGCCCCCTGCCGTGCTAAACACACGTTCAGATAATACACTGGCTGCAGGGCAGGCCAGCACCTCCAAGGCGTAAATGGCAAGCTCAGGCCACGTGCCTAATTTGGAGACCGAGAAGTTGAAGGGGGCAGACCAGTCATTCGCTACGTGTAGGCGTGTGCACACATACTGCTCCACCATGTTGGTGAAATGCTGCCTCCTGCTAAGACGTTCCCTATCAGCTGGTGGTGCTGGTTGTTGTGGCATGCTGACAAAGCTTTTCCACATGTCGGCCATGCTAACGCTGCCTTCTGAGGTGCTGGCGGTGCCCCAGCTGCGTTGTCGACCTCTTCCTCGTCCTCTGCCTTTGCCTTGTGCTTCCACTGTGCCCCCGCTGTCAGGTGGGAATGCCACCGGCAGCGCGTCTCCCAACGTGCGCTTGTACTCACGCATCTTACGATTACGCTCCAGTGAGGGAATTAAGAATGGTACGTTGTCCTTGTAACGGGGATCCAGCAGCGTGGCAACCAAGTAATCAGCACAAGTTAGAATGTAGGCAACTCGGTGGTCGTTGCGGAGACACTGCAGCATGTAATCGCTCATGTGTGCCAGGCTGCCCAGAGGCAACGAAAAGCTGTCCTCTGTGGGAGGTGTATCGTCTGTGTCCTCTGTATCCCCCTATCCACGCAACAGTGAAGGCTATGAGCTGGTCTGGGTGCCACCCTGCTGTGAACATGGTTGCTCATCCTCCACCTCCTCATCCTCCAGAACTGTGCCCTGGCTGGACAATTGTGTACCTTGGGTTTGTTGGTGCAGGAACCCACCCTCGGAGCCACTTGGGAATGACTGGCCGGAAACAATACGAAATGATTCCTCTCCCTCCTCCTCCTCCTCCTGTGCCACATCCTCTTCCATCATCGCCAGGAGTGTTTTTTCAAGGAGGCATAGAAGTGGGATTGTAATGCTGAGAACGGCGTTATCGGCACTGGCCATGTTGGTGGAGTACTCGAAACAGCGCAACAAGAAACACAGGTCTCGCATGGAGGCCCAGTCATTGGTGGTGAAGTGATGCTGTTCCGCCGAACGACTCACCCATGCGTGCTGCAGCTGCAACTGCTGCTGCTCTCACAGTCTGGCCAGAATGTGAAAGGTGGAGTTCCACCTTGTGGGCACATCAATTATGGCAAGAGATAAGAGGGAGAGGCGCTCATAGGGTGGTATGCAATTATAATGAGATAAGCGTAATGGATAAAATCTGCTCACCTTTGGGTGTTGTGCGTGTGTAAGCGCAACGTCCGTGAAGGTAGACACACAATAGGTAGGGGAGGGGGGGGGGGGGGGGGGGGGGGGGTCGGTGCTGCCGGTACCCGTTCAATCCTTTAGGATGGAGTTTCCAAAACTCCTAGGGATTGTTGAGGGCGAGATGACCTTGTGGGCACGTCGCATATGAGGTGGTGAGCGGGAAGGCCGAAGTTACGCTGCAGCGCTGACAGGCAAGCTGCAGCAGGGTGAGAACTCGCACAGACGGCCCGCACTTTATGCAGCGGCTCTGACATGTCAGGGTAATTTTTAAGGAATCTCTGCACCACCAAATTCAGCACATGCGCCAGGCAAGGGTTGTGCGTCAAACCGGCTAGTCCCAGAGCTGCTACGAGATTTTGCACATTATCGCACACCACCAGGCTGGGCTTGAGGCTGACTGGCACAAACCACTCATCGGTCTGTTGTTCAAGGCCCGTCCACAGCTCCTGCGCCGTGTGTGGTTTGTCCCCCAAACAGATACATTTTTAAACTGCCTCCTGTCGTTTACCCCTGGCTGTGCTGAAGTTGGTGGTGAAGGTGTTACGCTGACCGGATGAGTAGCTGGTAGAGGATGAGGAAGCAGAGTAGGAGGAGGAAGCAACAGGAGGCAAACTGAAGCGCCCTGCAATCCTCGGTGGTGGAAGGACATGCGCCAAACTGCTATCCGTCTCAGGCCCAGCCACCAATGCATTTACCCTGTGTGCTGTTATGGAGATATAACGGCCCTGACCGTGCTTACTGCCAGTGGCGTACCTCCAATAGAGGCAGACCACGCAGCTGCTATGGGGCCCCTGGGGGAAGGGGGCCCGCAGTGGAGGATAGGCCCCGCCCACTAATTACACTTGTATGGCTACCTGAGAAAGTAAGAGGTGGAGAAGGACCTTTGGTGATGTCATCAACCATGTGACCAGTGCAGGAAGCCAATGAATAGCAGAGCAGCAGAATTCTAAAGGACCTTTGGTGATGTCATCATCATGTGACCAGTGCAGAGGACTGGTGAAAGACCTGTGGCATATCACTGTGAGGGGGCGGAGCTTCTGTGTGGTGCCTGAAGGAGAGGTTAGTGGTGTTCTGGGATAACATAACATCCTAGAAAAGCTGGGAGTTGTAGTTTTGTCGTATTATATGTTTCTCAATGTAATTTAAACGTATGCCCTAGTACAGGCTGGTAATGCTGGGAGTTGTAGTTCTCTTCTCTTATACCCCCTCTTTGGAATGTAAACTGATGACCCATAATAAGTCTGGCCATACTGGGGGTTATAGTTATTTCTTTTTAAAGCTCTTACCTGGTACAACTAGATGATGTCCTATAATCTGGACATGCTGAGAGTTGTAGTTCTCTTTTCTTAGGCTGGATTCTCATCACAGTTTAGTTTTTCCGTTTTGCATGCAGGACTTTTTTCTGTCTAAAATAACGGATCTCCGACAGAAATGGCATAAACGGATGCCAAATGTGCAGAGCTGATGCTTGAAATACAGGATCATTTTTTTTTCCTTTATTTTTCTGTTTATCTGACGGATCAGAAGAACTGAAAACTAAACGGTGATATGAACCCGGCCTTATACTCTGTGTAATATCTACTTGTATCTGATCATAACAGCCTGGACATGCTGGAAATTGTAGTTCTCTCCACTTTCACCTCTCCCTGTGTTGCTCCCTAATTTCCAATAATAATCTGGTGATGATGAGACTTGTAGTTCCCTTGTCACTATTATAATGTTCTGCAGCAGCTGAGGTGTGTATTACTTGTTCACTTCTGTGCTGGTGAAGGTCGCTGTTCTTCCGTCATAGAAGCACAACAACGAAAATCACTGCAGTTCCGGATCTGGCACTTCATGGACGACAACACCTGACGGATCCCGCTGACTATGATGAGATCTGTCAGGTTTCCATCTTCCAGGCTATAAAATTGTGTCCAGCATTTATGACCTGATCCACGAATGAGGCCCCAACACAGATGTGAACAAAGCTTTATATGTTCTGCAGCAGCTGAGGTATGCATTAGGAGGTTCTGACAGTTCATAAGGCAAGGGGGGCTATGGTGGCACTGGTATACTATTATGCCAGCACCACCATAGCACCCCCAATGAGCTGTGCCTGTGTGCTGCTTATAGTGGACAGTGCCCTCAGACAATGAATGGGGACAATCAAAAGCGGGTTTTTTCCCGGTATTGAGACCCTATGACGGATCTCAATACCAGGAAAATAGAAACGCAAGTGTGAAAGTAGCTCCTAATGTCTACACGGCTGCAACTGCTGGGGGTATGGCAAGGGAGAAGCCAGGGCAGGTGGTGGGATGGGCCAGTGGACGGAGTGGGGCCCCATTAAGATTCTTGCTATGGGGCCCAATGATTTCTATGTACGCCCCTGCTTACTGGTCAACGTATCCGTAGTCAGGTGCACCTTGCCACAGATGGCATTGTGCAGTGCACACCTGATTTTGTCCCCTACTTGGTTGTGCAGGGAAGGAATGGCTCGCCTTGAGAAGTAGTGGCGGCTGGGCACGACGTACTGTGGGACAGCCACCGCCATAAGGCCTTTAAAACTATCCGTCTCCACCAGACGGAATGACAGCATTTCAAAGGCCAGTAATTTATAAATGCTGGCATTCAGGGCTAGGGATCGCGGGTGGGTAGGGGGGTACTTCCTCTTCCTCTCCAGCGTTTGGTATATGGAGAGCTGAATGCTTGCGTGGGACATTGTGGAGATGCTTGGTGACCCAGGTGTTGGTGTTGCTGGCAGATCCTCTGTTTGCGGGGTGCCAGGTGGCACTGTCACTCCCGAGGTGGATGAAGAGGCCGTGACTGCAGCAGAAGAGGAAGCAGGAGGAGCCAGAGACCTTTCTTGGTTTTTGAGGTGTCTACTCCACTGCAGCTCGTGCTTTGCACTTAAATGCCTGGTCATGCAGGTTGTGCTCAGGTTGAGAACGTTTATGCCTCACTTCAGGCTTTGATTGGACAGCGTGCAAACCACTCGTGTCTTGTCGTCAGCACATTGTCTGAAGAACTGCCACGCCAGGGAACTCCTTGGAGCTGGCTTTGGTGTGTTCGGTCGCTTGCTGCGGTGGGCAGTAGGAGGCGTACTGTCTAGAGGACGGCCGCTCCGCTTTTGCACCCTGCTCCCTCTTCTGCTGTGCTGGTGGCTGTGTGCGACCACGGCCTCTTCCTCTATACTACATAGGTCACTCGCATGACCTTGATTACATGTGGGGTCGAGGACCTCATTGTCCTCCACATCATCTTCCACCCAGTCTTCACCCCTGCCTTCCTTGTTGGTATGCACACTTTCGAAAGCCGAGACGTGCTGCGATGGTCCTCCCATGTACTCATCTTGAAAGATAAGTTGTTGGGCATCGGTGCACTCAATCTCTTCCACTTCTAGGGCAGGGCTAGGTGGATGGCCCTGGGAAACCCTGCTAACAAAGTCATCAAAAAACAGAAGAGACTGCTGCATGACTTGGGGCTCAGACTGCTTGGCTGATTTGCAAGGGGGTGAAAGACTGATGGACATCGGCTGCAGGTGCCAACTGTGGTCTTTCAGCAGGAGACTGGTTGGGAGACAATGTGAAGGAACTGGATCCATTGTCAGAAACCCAATCTACTATCGCCTGTACTTGTTCAGGCCTCACCATTCGTAGAGCAGCATTAGGCCCGACCAAATAGCGCTGTAGGTTTTGTCGCCGACTTGCACCTGAGGAAGGGGTTTCACTTGTGCGTGTAGCTAGCACAGATCCACTCCGTCCTCTCCCTGCAACAGGAGCTCCACCAGCAGCACCACAACCTGGGCCACGTCCCTTATTTGACGCTCTTCTCATATTTTTTTAATTTAGGATCTTGCCCTAAATGGGTGTTTAATTAATAGTAGAATAGAACAACAGTATGTAAAGGGTGTATCTCACATGACCTGAACCAGACTAGGAATCAATAAAATATTTTTTTGCCCAAAATGGCTGTATTTCAAATGCCTGTTTGTAGAGGTAGTATCTCAGAGGGCCTGAACCTCTGTAGGCCTGCAGTAAATATATCTTTGCACAAAATGGCTGAATTTCAAATGGCTGTATTTCAAATGCCTAATTCAAACCCCTGTATGTAGAGGTAGTATCTCACAGGGCCTGAACCTCTGTAGGCCTGCAGTAAATATATCTTTGCACAAAATGGCTGTATTTCAAATGGCTGTATTTCAAATGCCTATTTGAAACCCCTGTATGTAGAGGTAGTATCTCACAGGGCCTGAACCTCTGTAGGCCTGCAGTAAATATATCTTTGCACAAAATGGCTGTATTTCAAATGGCTGTATTTCAAATGCCTATTTCAAACCCCTGTATGTAGAGGTAGTATCTCACAGGGCCTGAACCAGTGTAGGCCTGTAGTAAATGTATCTTTGCACAAAATGGCTGTATTTCAAATGGCTGTATTTCAAATGCCTAATTCAAACCCCTGTATGTAGAGGTGGTATCTCACAGGGCCTGAACCTCTGTAGGCCTGCAGTAAATATATCTTTGCACAAAAAGGCTGTATTTCAAATGGTTGTATTTCAAATGCCTAATTCAAACCCCTGTATGTAGAGGTAGTATCTCAAAGGGCCTGAACCTCTGTAGGCCTGCAGTAAATATATCTTTACACACACTGGCTGTATTTCAAATGCCTAATTCAAACCCCTGTATGCAGAGGTAGTATCTCAGAGGGCCTGAACCTCTGTAGGCCTGCAGTAAATATATCTTTGCACAAAATGGCTGTATTTCAAATGGCTGTATTTCAAATGCCTAATTTAAATACCTGTATGTAGAGGTGGTATCTCACAGGGCCTGAACCTCTGTAGGTCTGAAGTAAATATATCTTTGCACAAAAAGGCTGTATTTCAAATGGCTGCATTTCAAATGCTAATTCAAACCCCTGTATGTAGAGGTGGTATCTCACAGGGCCTGAACCTCTGTAGGCCTGCAGTAAATATATCTTTGCACAAAATGGCTGTATTTCAAATGGCTGTATTTCAAATGCCTAATTTAAACCCCTGTATGTAGAGGTAGTATCTCAGAGGGCCTGAACCTCTGTAGGCCTGCAGTAAATATATCTTTGCACACACTGGCTGTATTTCAAATGGTTGTATTTCAAATGCCTAATTCAAACCCCTGTATGTAGAGGTGGTATCTCACAGGGCCTGAACCAGTGTAGGCCTGAATTCAATATTGGTGCACCAAATGGCGGTATTTAAAATCTCTGAATGTAACCCAAATGTATTAAGGGTGTATCTCACAATGACATCTGCATCAAAGGCTGCTAACAAAAATTGTTGTGCCCAAATGAGTGTTTTTTTAAAAACTGAATTTGACAGCAGTATATAAGCCTGTAATTTCACACGTGCTGATGCTGCAAGGCCTGAAAATTGTGTTTTTTGTCAAAAGAGTGTGTTTTTCAAACCCCAGAAAATGATGGGTGTATTTCTACCTTAAATTGCACACTGACTAATACTGATGTTGTATATTGCCAAAAAGTCTTTTTTTGCTAACAGAATACGAAAGCTGTATATATTAAACTTGAATTTAACATTTGCAGATCTGGAAAATACTGTTTTTTGAAGAAAAAAATGTGTGTTTTTAAAACCCCAGAAAATGATGGGTGTATTTTTACCTTAAATTGCACACTGACTAATCCAGATGTTGTTGTTTGCCCCAAAAAAATGGTGATTTGCAATGTCCCAAAAGCTCAGATGCAGTGCTGGTGCAATGAGCATGCATAAAATGGCCGCCGCCGCCACCCACCTAACTAACAGAATTCTAAAAGTTAGTATTTTTTGGTCAATGAGCTCAGGGCAGGGTAAAACGATAGTGCCCTTTACCCACACAACTATTTGTCTGTAGATCGCTGAGTTAGATTCTCTCCCTGAAATCACAAGTCCAGCAGAATCCTCTCCCTACACTTGTAACAGCAGAGTGACGTGCAGCGCTATGTGACTCAAGCTTATATAGAGCCTGGGTCACATGCTGCTCTGGCCAATCACAGCCATGCCATTAGTAAGCATGGCTGTGATGGCCTCTTGGGGCAAGTAGTATGACGCTTGTTGATTTTAAAAAGCATTAAGAAATCGCCGAACACCAAACCCAAACCCAAACTTTTACGGAAATGTTCGGGTTCGGGTCAGGGGTTCAAAAATTCTAAAGTTCGGTACGAACCCCAACTTTACAGTTCGGGTTTCCCTCAACCCAAATTATATTCAGATTTTTCTGTTTGGACTCTTCTCTTTGAAGAATTGAGTACAGATGTGTCCCATCTTAAAGAGGTTTTATGGGTATCCTCAGATACATCATCAATATGAGATCAGCGGAGGTCCACCTCCAGGAACCTCTGCTGATCAGCTCTTTCTCTAAGTGGCTTCATCCCTTGAATGGAACTGAGCTGCAGCTAGCCTATTTGACCAATGAACGTAACATGATGTGATCTAAGAAGAGGTCTAAGTGCCCATGGAACACCATGGCGTCTTCATACAACTGATCAGCAGGGGTGCTAGGAAATGGACGCCAGATGATCTCATATTGATGACTTGTGCTGAGGATAGACCTCAATATGAACATTCTGGGAAACCCCTTTAACTTTTCTCTTGGCTGATCATATTCCAAACTGTGTTTTGCGGGATTACAAGTTTTGACAAAAACATTTTATGAAATTATGAGATGTCTGTTATATGTGTTTCTGAAGTCACCACAAGAGTTTTGCTAACATGTATATTGCTTTTTCTTAGTAATTGAAGTCCTTAACAAAATTCAAGCAATGGTATATTGCTTTTTCTTAGGAATTGAGGTCCTTAACAAAATACAAGCAATGGTAAGGTTGGACATACCTGTACCTGCATGTTGGTATCGGGTGAAAAATTCAAGCCCTAAAAAAGACCCTGAGCTTTGTGAGTTAAATAAAATAATTGATGATTAAGTAGAATGGTCTTATACAGTTAGTGGAAACATGTTGGATAAAAGTACTGTATGTGAACTTTCAGGTTCACAATTGTGTTTTGAAGTAAAGGTCTCTAACACAGAGGATTTAACTGCATCAAATTCCTTTGTGTTGGCAATAATGAGAATTTCATGTGAAACATCGTGTATGAAAAGGGCAAACAATTTGACGAATCTGATACTGAAGTGGATAGTCCACATAACCAGAACAAGACAAATTCAGAAGAAAGGTACATGGAATGATTTTACTAGAAGCAGGAAATATGTGCAGGAACATTTATATAATAGTTTTTGGCTCGAACAGTTATACAATATGTCTTTGACGATGAATCCAGAGGGGAAAAAAACAGCAGTCTGGTTTGAAGTTGTTTGGGAGCAGCACCTATACAAGCAGACAACAACGTGAGTTTGTGAGCTTTCGCGTGTTTGCTTTCAAGTGTGTGTTTGTATTTGGTGACTTTAGATTAAGTGACTTGAGATTCAGGGACTTTAGGAGGGGACTACAGTAAAGGTGCATTTAGATCCACCAATTATCGGGCAGGTTATCATGCCGCAGAACTCCCGATGAACGAGCAAAATGCTCATTCATTGATTGGGTGATCCTGTAGCTCATGCATGCACCACTGATAATGGCTTCTAAACAGCAGATTGTGTGGTCTAAACAGTGCTATAGCGATCCCCCTTCCTCATATACAGTGCCTTGCAAAAGTATTCACCCCCCTTGACTTTTTTCATATTTTGTTACATTACAGCCTTAAGTTCAATGTTTTGTTAATCTGAATTTTAAGTTATGGATCAGAACACAATAGTCTAAGTTGGTGAAGTGAAATGAGAAAAATATATAAATAAAATTATTGTTTAGAAATAGAAAACAGAAGATTGGCATGTGCGTATGTATTCACCCCCTTTGTTAGAAAGCCCATAAAAAGCTCTGGTGCAACCAATTACCTTTAGAAGTCACATAATTAGTGAAATGATGTCCACCTGTGTGCAATCTAAGTGTCACATGATCTGTCTTTACATATACACACCTTTTTTGAAAGCCCCCAGAGCAAACCTGTCAAGAGACGGCCGCCCACCAAAACTCATGGACTGGGCAACGAGGGCATTAATCAGAGAGGCAGCACAGAGTCCTAAGATAACTCCGGAGGAGCTACAGAGTTTCACAGCAGAGACTGGAGTATCTGTACATAGGACGACAATAAGCCGTATGCTCCATAGAGTTGGAATTTATGGCAGAGTGGCTAAAAACAATAAAGCACGTTGTGAGTTTGCAAAAAGGCATGTGGGAGACTCCTAAAATGTATGGAGGAAGGTGCTCTGGTCTGATGAGACTAAAAATTAACTTTTCGGCCATCAAAGAAAACTCTATGTCTGGCGCAAACCCAACACATCACCCAAAAAACACCATCCCCACAGTGAAACATGGTGGTGGCAGCATAATGCTGTGGGGATGTTTTTCAGCAGCCGGGACTGGGAAACTGGTCAGAGTTGAGGGAAAGATGGATGGTGCTAAATACAGGGATATTCTTGAGCAAAACCTGTACCACTCTGTGCGTGATTTGAGTCTAGGACGGAGGTTCACCTTCCAGCAGCACAATGACCACAAACACTCTGCTAAAGCAACACTTGAGTGGTTTAAGGGGAAACATGTAAATGTGTTGGAATGGCCTAGTCAAAGGCCAGATCTCAATCCAATAGAAAATCCGCTTTCAGACTTAGGGTATTTTCACACTTGCGGCAGGACGGATCCGACAGGCTGTTCACCATGTCGGATCCGTCCTGCGGCTGTTTCGCCGTGCCCCCGGGCCGCCGCTCCGTCCCCATTGACTATAATGGGGACGGGGGCGGAGCTCCGGCGCAGCACGGCGGTGCACGGCTTAAGGCCGCCGGACTAAAATTACTGCATGTCAGGATTTTTAGTCCGGCGGCTTTCTCCGTGCACCGCCGTGCTGCGCCGGAGCTCCGCCCCCATCCCCATTATAGTCAATGGGGACGGAGCGGGGGCACGGCGAACAGCCACAGGACGGATCCGACATGCTAAACAGCATGTCGGATCCGTCCTGCCGCAAGTGTGAAACTAGCCTTAGAGATTGCTGTTCACAAGCGCAAACCATCAAACTTGAAGGAGCTGGAGTAGTTTTGCAAGGAGGAATGGGCAAAAAACCCAGTGGTAAGATATGGCAAGCTCAAAGAGACTTATCCAAAGCGACTTGGAGCTGTGATAGCCGCAAAAGATGGCTCTACAAAGTATTAACTTTAGGGGGGTGAATAGTTATGCACATTGACTTTTTCTTTTTCTTGTTATTTTGTCCTATTTGTTGTTTGCAGCTACAATAAATAAATAAAAATATCTTCAAAGTTGTGGGCATGTTCTGTAAATTAAATGATGCAAATCCTCGAACATTCCATGTAAATTCCAGGTTGTGAGGCACCAAAAATGTCAAGGGGGGTTAATACTTTTGCAGGGCACTGTAGTGAAGGAGATTGCTGCATGTACTGTAAATGCATGGCCTCCTCCACTGAACGAGTAGCAGACTGTCATGCTGAATGCTTCCTTCCGGATAATCAGGCAATGCATCAACCCTGTGTAAACTCAGATTAATTCAGTTGCTTATCGTTGCACTGTATTATTGTATTTTTTCCTCTTTTCTTGGGTAATTCCCGTTAGTACACGTTGCATTATTGACGATACAGTCGAGTGCACATCCTGTCAAATGTATGCAGTAACAGTGGTTTGAGGGTACACATCTTTGTTCAAAATGTGAGCAAATTGCCCATTTGGAATCACACATCGCATATGTAAACAAGCGAGTTTTTACACTGAGAAGCGTTGCCAAAAGTTGGTAAAAGATTTTGCTGCTCACTGAGCAGGCCCTCTTTAGAGCAGGGGAGGGTGGTAGCATGAAGGCTTAGGAAAGTGAGGAAGGTAGCTGGATAACAGTTAGAATGTGGAGTAGAGGAAAGAGTGCCAGGGAGGCTAGGCCAGATCTAACACACCACAAGTTTGCAAGGTGGGGCAGATGAGGGGAATGTCAGTTCAGATATAGTTCTGCTGCAGCAAGACACTTCCTCTGCCAGTCAGGAGAATTTCATCTCCAGTAAGAAGGGGACCTGGAGAGCAGGGCAGGACAGACAGTTGCTGGTAGTGGGAGACTCAAGTATTAGGAGTACAGATGGGACAATCTGTCACAAAGAACAGGATCATCGAACTATGTGTTGTCTTTCTGGTACTCAAGTTTCACATATTGTTAATCGGGTTGACAGATTACTGGGAGGGGCTGACAAAGATCCAGTGGTCATGGTCCACCTTGGAACGAATGACAAAGTTAGAGACAGGTGGAACGTCGTTAAAAATTATTTTAGGGATTTAGGTCACAAGTAGGGATGAGCGAACCCGAACTGTATAACATTTTCGTAAAAGTCTGTGTTCGGGTTCGGTATTCGGCGCTTTCTTGGCGCTTTTTGAAAGGCTGCAAAGCAGCCAATCAACAAGCGTCATACTACTTGGCCCAAGAGGCCATCACAGCCATGCCTACTATTGGCATGGCTGTGATTGGCCAGTGCAGCATGTGACCCAGCCTCTATTTAAGCTGGAGTCACGTAGCGCCGCACGTCACTCTGCTATGATCAGTGTAGGGAGAGGTTGCAGCTGCGACGTTAGGGCGAGATTAGGCAGATTAACTCCTCCAAAAAACTTCATTCTGTGATCGATCTGCAGCTGTGGATCATTGAAGTGCTATTATTGACTTGCTCACTTTTTTGAGGCTGCCCAGAGCGTTTTTAGATCACTTTTTTTCTGGGGTGATCGGCGGCCATTTTGTGACTTGTGGTGCGCCAGCACAAGCTATCACCAAGTGTATTTAACCATCGATAGTGTGGTTATTTTGTGCTATATCCTACATCAGCTGCAGGCACCCAAGTGCATTTAACCATCAACAGTCTGATTATTTTTTGGCCATATACTACATCAGCTGCAGGCTGAGCCTGTGTCACCCAAGTGCATTTAACCATCAACAGTCTGATTATTTTTTGGCCATATACTACATCAGCTGCAGGCTGAGCCTGTGTCACCCAAGTGCATTTAACCATCAACAGTCTGATTATTTTTTGGCCATATACAACATCTGGTGCAGGCTGAGCCTGTGTCACCCAAGTGCATTTAACCATCAACAGTGTGGTTATTTTTTAGCCATATATTACATCAGGGGCAAGTTGAGCCTGTCACCCAGCGCCTAAAAAATAGACCTGACATTTCTATTCAACCAAATCTGTACTGTTTTATCTGGTCAAGTTATTTGTAGCGACCGTAAAAGCCCTATTTTTTTTCTGGGTTGAAAAACTATTCCCAAATTTGCCATTCTCAAAATAACTAGTTTCTGGTATTTGAGGCCTACTTGAAATCTATCCCAAAAAGGATATCTTACATTGAAGGTACTGATAGTGTCATTCAGAAAAACCTAAGACACACGCTAGCGTGCAGATCGAAGTCTGATTCTGAGATTAAACCTTAACCTGTCACACAGTGCAAAAAAAAACAGGTCTCACATTTCTATTCAAGCAAATCTGTACTGTTTAATCTGGTCAAGTTATTTGTAGCGACCGTAAAAGCCCTATTTTTTTTCTGGGTTGAAAAACTATTCCCAAATGTGCCATTCTCAAAATAACTAGTTTCTGGTATTTGAGGCCTACTTGAAATCTATCCCAAAAAAGGATATCTTACATTGAAAGTACTGATAGTGTCATTCAGAAAAACCTAAGACACACGCTAGCGTGCAGATAGAAGTCTGATTCTGAGATTAAACCTTAACCTGTCACACAGTGCAAAAAAAAAACAGGTCTCACATTTCTATTCAAGCAAATCTGTACTGTTTAATCTGGTCAAGTTATTTGTAGCGACCGTAAAAGCCCTATTTTTTTTCTGTGTTGAAAAACTATTCCCAAATGTGCCATTCTCAAAATAACTAGTTTCTGGTATTTGAGGCCTACTTGAAATCTATCCCAAAAAGGATATCTTACATTGAAGGTACTGATAGTGTCATTCAGAAAAACCTAAGACACACGCTACCGTGCAGATAGAAGTCTGATTCTGATATTAAACCTTAACCTGTCACACAGTGCAAAAAAAAACAGGTCTCACATTTCTATTCAAGCAAATCTGTACTGTTTAATCTGGTCAAGTTATTTGTAGCGACCGTAAAAGCCCTATTTTTTTTCTGGGTTGAAAAACTATTCCCAAATTTGCCATTCTCAAAATAACTAGTTTCTGATATTTGAGGCCTACTTGAAATCTATCCCAAAAAGGATATCTTACATTGAAGGTACTGATAGTGTCATTCAGAAGAACCTAAGACACACGCTAGCGTGCAGATAGAAGTCTGATTCTGAGATTAAACCTTAACCTGTCACACAGTGCAAAAAAAAACAGGTCTCACATTTCTATTCAAGCAAATCTGTACTGTTTTATCTGGTCAAGTTATTTGTAGCGACCGTAAAAACCCTATTTTTTTTCTGGGTTGAAAAACTATTCCCAAATGTGCCATTCTCAAAATAACTAGTTTCTGGTATTTGAGGCCTACTTGAAATCTATCCCAAAAAGGATATCTTACATTGAAGGTACTGATAGTGTCATTCAGAAAAACCTAAGACACACGCTAGCGTGCAGATAGAAGTCTGATTCTGAGATTAAACCTTAACCTGTCACACAGTGCAAAAAAAAACAGGTCTCACATTTCTATTCAAGCAAATCTGTACTGTTTAATCTGGTCAAGTTTTTTGTAGCGACCGTAAAAGCCCTATTTTTTTTTTGGGTTGAAAAACTATTCCCAAATTTGCCATTCTCAAAATAACTAGTTTCTGATATTTGAGGCCTACTTGAAATCTATCCCAAAAAGGATATCTTACATTGAAGGTACTGATAGTGTCATTCAGAAGAACCTAAGACACACGCTAGCGTGCAGATAGAAGTCTGATTCTGAGATTAAACCTTAACCTGTCACACAGTGCAAAAAAAAACAGGTCTCACATTTCTATTCAAGCAAATCTGTACTGTTTTATCTGGTCAAGTTATTTGTAGCGACCGTAAAAGCCCTATTTTTTTTCTGGGTTGAAAAACTATTCCCAAATTTGCCATTCTCAAAATAACTAGTTTCTGGTATTTGAGGCCTACTTGAAATCTATCCCAAAAAGGATATCTTACATTGAAGGTACTGATAGTGTCATTCATAAAAACCTAAGACACACGCTACCGTGCAGATAGAAGTCTGATTCTGTGATTAAACCTTAACCTGTCACACAGTGCAAAAAAAAACAGGTCTCACATTTCTATTCAATGGTCTGCCGGGTGTTCACTCCAAGGTCATGGAAGTCACGCCTGCGGCCACCCAGTTCTCCGAGGGATATGTCCTGAAATCCAGCTGAAAGCTGCAGAACATCAGTCGGAGGTCTCTCCACTACTGGCGGGCCTCTCTGGCGCCCTCTTCCCACAAGCAAAGGCTCGGCTGGTGGCTGCTGGGGTCTTTCAATGCGTCTAGGTTCTTGAGCCTCTTGCTCCTGTCCAGGCTGTCCTTGGCTGGGCTGCCCCCTGGCACGTGCTCTTCCGCGGGCTCTGGCTCGTCCACTCATCTTCTATTCCTGAGAGGATATAACCCGCTAATAAGGTCAATCTGCCGCCTAGCAGCTCTGCCGTGGCACAATCACCTCAGAACTCGCACACTGGTGACTTTAGGTATCTTCACTAATCACTTTGAGCAGAATGATGACATCCGAGTCACGGAGAAGTTGGGGAATGTGTTTTGGGGTGTCATTTTACATATACCCATGCTGGGTGAGAGAAATATCTTGGTCAAATGCCAACTTTGTATAAAAAAATGGTAAAAGTTTTCTTTTGCCAAGATATTTCTCTCACCCAGCATGGGTATATGTAAAATGACACCCCAAAACACATTCCCCAACTTCTCCTGAATACGGAGATACCACATGTGTGACACTTTTTTGCAGCCTAGGTGGGCAAAGGGGCCCATATTTCAAAGAGCACCTTTCGGATTTCACTGGTCATTTTTTACAGAATTTGATTTCAAACTCCTTACCACACATTTGGGCCCCTAGAATGCCAGGGCAGTATAACTACCCCACAAGTGACCCCATTTTGGAAAGAAGACACCCCAAGGTATTCGCTGATGGGCATAGTGAGTTCATGGAAGTTTTTATTTTTTGTCACAAGTTAGTGGAATATGAGACTTTGTAAGAAAAAAAAATGAAAAAAATAAATCATCATTTTCCACTAACTTGTGACAAAAAATAAAAAATTCTAGGAACTCGCCATGCCCCTCACGGAATACCTTGGGGTGTCTTCTTTCCAAAATGGGGTCACTTGTGGGGTAGTTATACTGCCCTGGCATTTTCCAGGGGCCCTAATGTGTGGTAAGTAGGTAAATGACCTGTGAAATCCTAAAGGTGCTCTTTGGAATATGGGCCCCTTTGCCCACTTAGGCTGCAAAAAAGTGTCACACATGTGGTATCGCCGTATTCAGGAGAAGTTGGGGAATGTTTTTTGGGGTGTCATTTTACATATACCCATGCTGGGTGAGAGAAATATCTTGGCAAAAGACAACTTTTCCCATTTTTTTATACAAAGTTGGCATTTGACCAAGATATTTCTCTCACCCAGCATGGGTATATGTAAAATGACACCCCAAAACACATTCCCCAACTTCTCCTGAGTACGGCGATACCAGTTGTGTGACACTTTTTTGCAGCCTAGATGCGCAAAGGTGCCCAAATTCCTTTTAGGAGGGCATTTTTAGACATTTGGATACCAGACTTCTTCTCAAACTTTGGGGCCCCTAGAATGCCAGGGCAGTATAAATACCCCACATGTGACCCCATTTTGGAAAGAAGACACCCCAAGGTATTCAATGAGGGGCATGGCAAGTTCATAGAATTTTTTTTTTTTTGGCACAAGTTAGCGGAAATTGATATTTTTTATTTTTTTCTCACAAAGTCTCCCTTTCCGCTAACTTGGGACAAAAATTTCAATCTTTCATGGACTCAATATGCCCCTCACGGAATACCTTGGGGTGTCTTCTTTCCGAAATGGGGTCACATGTGGGGTATTTATACTGCCCTGGCATTCTAGGGGCCCTAAAGCGTGAGAAGAAGTCTGGAATATAAATGTCTAAAAAATTTTACGCATTTGGATTCCGTGAGGGATATGGTGAGTTCATGTGAGATTAAATTTTTTGACACAAGTTAGTGGAATATGAGACTTTGTAAGAAAAAAAAAAAAAAATTCCGCTAACTTGGGCCAAAAAAATGTCTGAATGGAGCCTTACAGGGGGGTGATCAATGACAGGGGGGTGATCAATGACAGGGGGGTGATCAGAGAGTCTATATGGGGTGATCACCCCCCCTGGAAGGCTCCAGGGAGACGCCTGTATGTGTTTTGCGGATCCGATCCATGTATCCGTGGATCCGTAAAAATCATACGACATCTGAATGCAGCCTGACAGGGGGGTGATCAATGACAGGGGGGGGTGATTAATGACAGGGGGGTGATCAGGGAGTCTATATGGGGTGATCACCCCCCCTGGAAGGCTCCAGGGAGACGCCTGTATGTGTTTTGCGATTCCGATCCATCTATCAGTGGATCTGTAAAAATCATGTGGACATCTGAATGGAACTTTACAGGGGGTTGATCAATGGCAGGGGGGTGATCAGGGAGTCTATATGGGGTGATCACCACAGTCATTGATCACGCCCCTGTAAGGCTCCATTCAGACGTCCGTATGCGTTTTGCGGATCCGATCCATCTATCAGTGGATCCGTAAAAATCATGCGGACATCTGAATGGAGCTTTACAGGGGGTTGATCAATGACAGGGGTGTAATCAATGACAGGGGGGTGATCAGGGAGTCTATATGGGGTGATCACCACAGTCATTGATCACGCCCCTGTAAGGCTCCATTCAGACGTCCGTATGCGTTTTGCGGATCCGATCCATCTATCAGTGGATCCGTAAAAATCATGCGGACATCTGAATGGAGCTTTACAGGGGGTTGATCAATGACAGGGGGGTGATCAGGGAGTCTATATGGGGTGATCACCACAGTCATTGATCACGCCCCTGTAAGGCTCCATTCAGACGTCCGTATGCGTTTTGCGGATCCGATCCATCTATCAGTGGATCCGTAAAAATCATGCGGACATCTGAATGGAGCTTTACAGGGGGTTGATCAATGACAGGGGTGTAATCAATGACAGGGGGGTGATCAGGGAGTCTATATGGGGTGATCACCACAGTCATTGATCACGCCCCTGTAAGGCTCCATTCAGACGTCCGTATGCGTTTTGCGGATCCGATCCATCTATCAGTGGATCCGTAAAAATCATGCGGACATCTGAATGGAGCTTTACAGGGGGGTGATCAATGACAGGGGGGTAATCAATGACAGGGGGGTGATCAGGGAGTCTATATGGGGTGATCACCACAGTCATTGATCACGCCCATGTAAGGCTCCATTCAGACGTCCGTATGCGTTTAGCGGATCCGATCCATCTATCAGTGGATCCGTAAAAATCATGCGGACATCTGAATGGAGCTTTACAGGGGCGTGATCAATGACAGGGGGGTAATCAATGACAGGGGGGTGATCAGGGAGTCTATATGGGGTGATCAAGGGTGAATAAGGGGTTAATAAGTGACAGGGGGGGGTGTAGTGTAGTGGTGCTTGGTGCAACATATTACTGAGCTACCTGTGTCCTCTGGTGGTCGATCCAAACAAAGGGGACCACCAGAGGACCAGGTAGCAGGTATATTAGACGCTGTTATCAAAACAGCGTCTAATATACCTGTTAGAGGCTAAAAAAAATCACATCTCCAGCCTGCCAGCGAACGATCGCCGCTGGCAGGATGGAGATCCACTCTCTTACCTTCCGTTCCTGTGTGCGCGCGTTCACAGGAAATCTCGGCTCACGCGAGATGACGCCAATCGGCGTTAGTGTGACCTGGGAGCGCCGCAGAAATGACGCCTTTCGGCGTTAGCGTGGCGGGAAGTGGTTAAAGCTTTATTGAGGTGGAGTGCACTTGGCTAGAGCCTGTAATACAACAGGGAAACACTGCTACTATGTGGTATACAGCCAGGTCACCAGCCCACCTATATCATAACAGGCAGTCATTATATTACATTTCCACATACATGTTACAGGATATAACAAAGCATACAGAAAAATGAACAAGAGAAAATCATTTACAAAGATATTGCAGCAGGGTGACATGGAATACAGCATGTCTTGCAGCCATTTTAGGAAGAACACATGTCTCTTTAACTGTACATCAACTACTCAGCCTAGCATGTGCTGCAGGGTTTAAAGGCTGCTAAAAAACATACAGTCACCTCTTTACATTCTACAGAACTATTATGGGTATATATTATAACTTTTTACAATAGATAAATGAACTTTAGATTTAGAGAACTTAGACAGAGATCCTACCTCCTTCACAGTAAATGTCTGCACTGAGGAGACCAAACCAAGTAGCAGAATACACAGGGGGCTTTCTGGAAGAGTCCACTGTAAAGACTCTGTCTGTTAAAACTTTCCTCAGTTATCTAATAGCACATTTGAAGAGGTTTATTTAGCATGTCCTGACTCTCTGCTAACAGCTTATGAATATATGGAACTATATTTAACAAGTTATCATTGCTGCAGCTCCTGTATATTGGTATGACCCTATTGCAAACCTGCAGACTGGATATTTGGTGAAACTTCATGTGGTTCATATCGACTGTACTACACCACTGACTTTGTGCCTGGGCCTAAATATGTGACAGTGGCCTGTTCCAGTGGTGGGTGACGTGATGCCTGATTCTCTGCTATGACATGAAGACAGATTCTGTGCTGACATAAGGCCAGATTCTCTGTTACGGGACCTCTCTCCTCTGCCTGGGCCTAAATGTGTGACAGTGGCCTGTTCCAGGGGTGGGTGACGTGAAGCCTGATTCTCTGCTATGACATGAAGACAGATTCTGTGCTGACATAAGGCCAGATTCTCTGTTACGGGACCTCTCTCCTCTGCCTGGGTGCCTGGGCCTAAATGTGTGACAGTGGCATGTTCCAGTGGTGGGTGACGTGATGCCTGATTCTCTGCTATGACATGAAGACAGATTCTGTGCTGAAATAAGGCCAGATTCTCTGTTACAGGACCTCTCTGCTCTGTCTGGGTGACGGGCCTAAATGTGTGACAGTGGCCTGTTCCAGGGGTGGGTGACGTGAAGCCTGATTCTCTGCTATGACATGAAGACAGATTGTGTGCTGACATAAGGCCAGATTCTCTGTTACGGGACCTCTCTCCTCTGTCTGGGTGCCTGGGCCTAAATGTGTGACAGTGGCCTGTTCCAGTGGTGGGTGACGTGAAGCCTGATTCTCTGCTATGACATGAAGACAGATTCTGTGCTGACATAAGGCCAGATTCTCTGTTACAGGACCTCTCTCCTCTGTCTGGGTGCCGGGGCCTAAATGTGTGACAGTGGCCTGTTCCAGTGGTGGGTGACGTGAAGCCTGATTCTCTGCTATGACATGAAGACAGATTCTGTGCTGACATAAGGCCATATTCTCTGTTACGGGACCTCTCTCCTCTGCCTGGGTGCCTGGGCCTAAATGTGTGACAGTGGCCTGTTCCAGTGGTGGGTGACGTGATGCCTGATTCTCTGCTATGACATGAAGACAGATTCTGTGCTGACATAATGCCAGATTCTCTGTTACAGGACCTCTCTCCTCTGTCTGGGTGCCGGGGCCTAAATGTGTGACAGTGGCCTGTTCCAGTGGTGGGTGACGTGAAGCCTGATTCTCTGCTATGACATGAAGACAGATTCTGTGCTGACATAAGGCCAGATTCTCTGTTACAGGACCTCTCTCCTCTGTCTGGGTGCCGGGGCCTAAATGTGTGACAGTGGCCTGTTCCAGTGGTGGGTGACGTGAAGCCTGATTCTCTGCTATGACATGAAGACAGATTCTGTGCTGACATAAGGCCATATTCTCTGTTACGGGACCTCTCTCCTCTGCCTGGGTGCCTGGGCCTAAATGTGTGACAGTGGCCTGTTCCAGTGGTGGGTGACGTGATGCCTGATTCTCTGCTATGACATGAAGACAGATTCTGTGCTGACATAATGCCAGATTCTCTGTTACAGGACCTCTCTCCTCTGTCTGGGTGCCGGGGCCTAAATGTGTGACAGTGGCCTGTTCCAGTGGTGGGTGACGTGAAGCCTGATTCTCTGCTATGACATGAAGACAGATTCTGTGCTGACATAAGGCCAGATTCTCTGTTACGGGACCTCTCTCCTCTGCCTGTGTGCCTGGGCCTAAATGTGTGACAGTGGCCTGTTCCAGTGGTGGGTGACGTGATGCCTGATTCTCTGCTATGACATGAAGACAGATTCTGTGCTGACATAAGGCCAGATTCTCTGTTACAGGACCTCTCTCCTCTGTTTGGGTGCCGGGGCCTAAATGTGTGACAGTGGCCTGTTCCAGTGGTGGGTGACGTGAAGCCTGATTCTCTGCTATGACGAGATAGACAAGGCGGCAAATCATAATGAGGTGGTTATTATGGGGGACTTCAACTACCCAGATATAGACTGGGAAACTGAAACTTGTATATCTCATAAAGGAAACAGATTCTTGGCATTAACCAAAGACAATTATCTCTCCCAACTGGTTCAGGACCCGACTAGAGGGACGGCCATACTGGACTTAATATTAACCAATAGACCTGACAGAACAACAGACGTGCAGGTTGGGGGACACCTGGGAAATAGTGACCAAAAAGTAATAACCTTCCAATTATCATTCAAAAGAGCGTTTCTACAGGGAGGAACAAAAATACCAAACTTCAAAAAAGCTAAATTTAGCCAACTAAGAGAGGCCATAGGCCTAACTAACTGGGACAAAGTCCTCAAAAATAAAAATACAGCCAAAAAATGGGATATCTTTAAAAACATCCTAAAATCTCATTGTGAGAGGTACATACCGTATGGGAATAAAAGGTTAAGGAACAAAAAGAAACCAATGTGGATAAATAGAACTGTAAAGAAAGCAATAAATGACAAAAAGAAAGCATATAAAACACTAAAACAGGAGGGTAGCACGGAAGCACTGAAAAACTATAAGGAAAAAAACAGAACATGTAAAAAACAAATAAAAGCGGCCAAACTAGAGACCGAGAGATTAATTGCCAAAGAGAGTAAAACTAACCCTAAAATGTTCTTCAATTATATAAATGTTAAAAAGTATAAATCTGAAGGTGTCGGCCCTTTAAAGAGTAATGAGGGGGGAGTCGCAGAGAGCGACGAGGAGAAAGCCAAGCTGTTAAATATTTTTTTCTCCAATGTATTCACTGAGGAAAATAAACTGTCAGATGAAATGCTGAATGCTGAAATAAATTCGCCATTAAAAGTGTCCTGTCTGACCCAGGAAGAAGTACAACAGCGACTTAAAAATATCAAAATAGACAAATCGCCAGGACCGGATGGCATACACCCCCGTATCCTAATGGAATTAAGTAATGTCATAGCCAGACCCTTATTTCTGATATTTGCGGACTCTGTACTGACAGGGAATGTCCCACAGGATTGGCGCATGGCAAATGTGGTGCCAATATTCAAAAAGGGTCCAAAAACAGAGCCTGGAAACTATAGGCCGGTAAGTTTAACATCTGTTGTGGGTAAACTGTTTGAAGGTTTTCTGAGAGATGCTATGTTAGAGCATCTTAACGGAAATAAGCAAATAACGCCATATCAGCATGGCTTCGTGAGGGATCGGTCATGTCAAACTAATTTAATCAGTTTCTATGAGGAGGTAAGTACTAGACTTGACAGCGGCGAATCAATGGATGTCGTGTATCTGGACTTCTCCAAAGCATTTGACACTGTACCTCATAAAAGGTTAGTATATAAAATGAGAATGCTCGGACTCGGAGAAAACGTCTGTAAGTGGGTAAGTAACTGGCTCAATGATAGAAAACAGAGGGTGGTTATTAACGGTACACACTCAGATTGGGTCACTGTCACTAGTGGAGTACCTCAGGGGTCAGTATTGGGCCCTATTCTCTTCAATATATTTATTAATGATCTTGTAGAAGGCTTGCATAGTAAAATATCAATTTTCACAGATGACACTAAACTGTGTAAAGTAATTAACACTGAAGAGGACAGTATACTACTACAGAGGGATCTGGATAGATTGGAGGCTTGGGCAGATAAGTGGCAGATGAGGTTTACCACTGACAAATGTAAAGTTATGCACATGGGAAGGTATAATGCAAGTCACCCGTACATACTAAATGGTAAAACACTCGGTAACACTGACATGGAAAAGGATCTAGGTATTTTAATAAACAGCAAACTAAGCTGCAAAAAACAGTGTCAGGCAGCTGCTGCCAAGGCCAACAAGATAATGGGTTGCATCAAAAGGGGCATAGATGCCCGTGATGAGAACATATTCCTACTACTTTACAAATCACTGGTCAGACCACACATGGAGTACTGTGTACAGTTCTGGGCTCCTGTAAACAAGGCAGACATAGCAGAGCTGGAGAGGGTCCAGAGGAGGGCAACTAAAGTAATAACTGGAATGGGGCAACTACAGTACCCTGAAAGATTATCAAAATTAGGGTTATTCACGTTAGAAAAAAGACGACTGAGGGGAGATCTAATTACTATGTATAAATATATCAGGGGGCAGTACAGAGATCTATCCCATCATCTATTTATCCCCAGGACTGTGACTGTGACGAGGGGACATCCTCTGCGTTTGGAGGAAAGAAGGTTTGTACACAAACATAGAAAAGGGTTCTTTACGGTAAGAGCAGTGAGACTATAGAACTCTCTGCCTGAGGAGGTGGTGATGGTGAGTACAATAAAGGAATTCAAGAGGGGCCTGGATGTATTTCTGGAGTGTAATAATATTACAGGCTATTATTCTGATTGCCTGATTGGAGTCGGGAAGGAATTTTTATTCCCCTAAAGTGAGGAAAATTGGCTTCTACCTCACAGGGTTTTTTTTTTTTTTTTGCCTTCCTCTGGATCAACTTGTAGGATGACAGGCCGAACTGGATGGACAAATGTCTTTTTTCGGCCTTATGTACTATGTTACTATGTTACTACTATGACATAAGGCCAGATTCTCTGTTACGGGACCTCTCTCCTCTGCCTGGGTGCCTGGGCCTAAATGTGTGACAGTGGCCTGTTCCAGTGGTGGGTGACGTGAAGCCTGATTCTCTGCTATGACATGAAGACTGATTCTGCGCTGACATAAGGCCAGATTCTCTGTTACGGGACCTCTCTCCTCTGCTTGGGTGCCTGGGCCTAAATGTGTGACAGTGGCCTGTTCCAGTGGTGGGTGACGTGATGCCTGATTCTCTGCTATGACATGAAGACAGATTCTGTGCTGACATAAGGCCAGATTCTCTGTTACGGGACCTCTCTCCTCTGCCTGGGTGCCTGGGCCTAAATGTGTGACAGTGGCCTGTTCCAGGGGTGGGTGACGTGAAGCCTGATTCTCTGCTATGACATGAAGACTGATTCTGCGCTGACATAAGGCCAGATTCTCTGTTACGGGACCTCTCTCCTCTGCCTGGGTGCCTGGGCCTAAATGTGTGACAGTGGCCTGTTCCAGTGGTGGGTGACGTGATGCCTGATTCTCTGCTATGACATGAAGACAGATTCTGTGCTGACATAAGGCCAGATTCTCTGTTACAGGACCTCTCTCCTCTGTCTGGGTGCCGGGGCCTAAATGTGTGACAGTGGCCTGTTCCAGTGGTGGGTGACGTGAAGCCTGATTCTCTGCTATGACATGAAGACTGATTCTGTGCTGACATGAAGCCAGATTCTCTGCTATGGCATGAAGAGACTGATTCTGTGCTGACATGAAGCCAGATTCTTTGCTATGGCATGAAGAGACTGATTCTCTGCTGACGTGAAGCCAGATTCTCTGCTATGGGACCTCTGTCCAATTGATATTGGTTCATTTTTATTTTTTAAATTTTTATTTTAATTCATTTCCCTATCCACATTTGTTTGCAGGGGATTTACCTACATGTTGCTGCCTTTTGCAGCCCTCTAGCTCTTTCCTGGGCTGTTTTACAGCCTTTTTAGTGCCCAAAATTTCAGGTCCCCATTGACTTCAATGGGGTTCGGGTTCGGGACGAAGTTCGGGTCGGGTTCGGATCCCGAACCCGAACATTTCCGGGAAGTTCGGCCGAACTTCTCGAACCCGAACATCCAGGTGTTCGCTCAACTCTAGTCACAAGCTCAGGGCAAGGACCTCAAAGCTAGAGATTTCTGAATTACTACCTGTACGACGAGTTACACCAGAAAGTCAACAGGAGATTAGGGAGGTTAACACGTGGCTGTCCCCTCGTTACAGTCATAGTCTTGGGTATAAATAGATGATGTGAGAGAGCTCTGTACTGACCTCTAATTTATATATACATGGTTATTAGATCTCCCCTTAGTCGTCTTTTTTGATAGCTCTAATTTTGATAATCTTTATAGGTGCTGTAGTCCACCCATTCCAGATATTACTTTATCTGCCCTGTTCTGAACTACAGATGTAGCAGGGTTAACACTCAAACTCTTAGCTCAAATTTCTTAACTCACCGTGTAATCTTGAAACAAAAGCCATTGGAAAGCAATTGAAGGTGTTTGCTTAACGCATTTAGTTTAGATAACACATCTCATAAAGCATGAGTGTCAACTCTACTACATCTGTATATCCAGCCTCTGCTATGTCTATCTTGTTCACAGGAGACCAGAACTGTACGCAGTACTCCATGTGTGGTCTGACTAGTGATTTGTAAAGTGGCAGGACTAGGTTCATATTATGTGCATCTATGCCCTTTTTGATTCACCCCATAATCTTACTGGCCTTGGCAGCGGTTGCCTGATACCAGTTTCTACATTTAAGTCTGCTGTTCACAAAAATTTCAAAGTCCTTTTAAAAAAAAATCTGTTTATTGAATTTTCCATATACCATACAATAACATAGACGTGTGAACTAGCTTTTCGCTGTCCATATCGCTAGACTTCAAAGAATGAAAAATAACATTCCCTTCCCCCCATTTAACCCCTCCCTACTCCCTCCCCCCCAGTCCAGACTAATATTCTCACACCACCAACACTCTAATAGATCGCCATTCATGTGTCTCCAAGAAAATCAACACACCTTTAAGGGTACTCTCACACTTGCGGCAGGACGGATCCGACATGCTGTTCACCATGTCGGATCCGTCCTGCGGCTATTTCGGCGTGCCCCCGGGCCGCCGCTCCGTCACCATTGACTACAATGGGGACGGGGGCGGAGCTCCGGCGCAGCACGGCGGTGCACGGCGAAAGCCGCCGGACTAAAAAACCTGACATGCAGTAATTTTAGTCCGGCGGCTTTCGCCGTGCACCGCCGTGCTGCGCCGGAGCTCCGCTCCCGTCCCCATTATAGTCAATGGGGACGGAGCGGCGGCCCGGGGGCACGGCGAAATAGCCGCAGGACGGATCCGACATGGTGAACAGCATGTCGGATCCGTCCTGCCGCAAGCACCCAACCTTCACCCTATATCAGCCTTTAGGTACCATTCCGTATATTTAAACAGTGTCACAATAAGGTTAATGGCTTCCCTATCATGAGACGCTATTATAAACTTCTTCAATTTTTTGAAAAAAGGGGCCGTTTTGGTAACCTTATGTTGCAGGGCATATGTCCTATCATGATGCATATATAAAGCCAATTGGTTGGTCACCTTATGTACCATGGGAACTTTAGGCCTTAACCAGTACTGGAGTAGCATTCGCTTTGCCACCCGAAGCACCGCCACTACAATCAGTGGGAAGGGACCAGCCTCAGGGGCCGCGTAAAACAACAAGACCTGGGGCTCTAAAGGTAATTCAACACCCCAGATTTCTTGGACATAAGCTATTATGTTTTTTACAGAAAGAAATGCTTGAGGGGCATTGCCACATGCAGTGGTATAAGACCACTGCTGAGAGAGAACATTTAGGGCATGCTACCAATCGATGTGGGGCCGCTGGATGTGGCTGGATATTAAAAGCATACCGTATATAGCCTTATGTATGAAACGAAAATGAGATTCCCTCCACTGTTCATTGATAACCGCTTTACGGACTCTATCCATCCCTTCCACAATCTTTTTTGGTGAACCATCATCCTCCAAGATACTACTCCATGATTAAAAGACTGCCAGAGATGTAGGTTTCAACAGACGAGACAAAAGGCCCCTGTATAACTAGGTTATGGACCGTCATACCTGACCCCCCTTGATATAATCATCAAAATCGTTCTTCCAAAGCTCCCGAGACTGGTCCCTAAGGCGGTTCCCACAAAATGTTTTGATCTGTGCATAAGGTAAACAGCTGGTGACCAGGACCTGAAATTGACTGTGTAACTCTTCCAATGACAACCAACGGTGCTCCTCCAACTGCCATAAATCCTTCAGCATTGTTATCCCTCCTTCCCTCCACTTCACAAACATTTTATTTGTATCTCCCTGGGGAACCCTGGGTTCCGCCATAAAGGCAAGTACTTAGAGATCTGATATGACACTTTAAGGCTACTTTCACACTAGCGTTTCACGGATCCGTTTGAAGGGCATTTCAAACGGATCCGTCAATAAACTGACTAAACGGAGCCAAACGGAAGCCATTCAGACGGATCCGTTTGTACGGATCCGTCTGTTTTACGGATCCGTTTGTCACGTTGGTTTCCGTTTTGTCATCCGTTTAGCGGATCCGTTTTGGAAGGAAAAGCATCTCTAGGTTCCATCTTCATGTATTCAGATCTATAGGGTTGTAATGCTCCTATATTTCTCCAGGGCTATCTTGTTGAAGTTCCAAAGCTGGTCCGGCTTTGATAATGGACCACACCTTTCGGACTCTTGTACATGACTACATGCACTTAAAGATGTATAGTGTTCGTTAGAGGGCCATATGTCCCTGATCGTCATTGATCGTGCGTACAGGAGTACAGAGCATCATGATGCTGACCATGTTGTGCCGCACACTGGGCTATTGTCCCTCACTCATATGATCTATTAGTGCAAGACTATATCCCCGCGGGCAGCTCAACTTGCACAGGATGATTGTACACTATGATGCTGTGTGCTCTCGTGCGCACGATCAATGCCACTACGGGACATATGGCCCGCTCACGGACCGTATGTCTCTTGGGGCATACAGTCGTGTGCAAGAGGCCTTAAAGGGGTTTTTTCATCTCATACAATGGGGGCATACCACTTTAAGATATACCTACATTGTCTTATAGGTGCGGGTCCCACGGCTGGTACCCTCACATATATTGAGAACGAAGCCAAGAAAGTATATGAGGTCGCACTGTGCTGCCGCCCTCCATTCACTTCTATGTGAGAGGCGGGGATTAGCGCTTGGTGGTGGACATACCATGGGAAATGTGTCCTACAGCAACAGTGCTCCCCGCTCCGTTCTCGATATAGGTGCGGGTCCTACCAATGTTTACCCACACCTATCAGACAATGGGGACATATTCAAGTGAAATCCCCCCATTGTCTATGTGAATACCCCTTTAAAAACTGTATGTCCCTTGCGTGTCCCTTGTGGTAATCACACTAGTTATATTAGCGTCATCGGGAAATCATTAAACGTTAAAATCACAATTTATTAATGAATTCCTGATGATGCTGATGGACCGTGACTCCCACAAGGGCTCATATGAAAGGGCACAAGATTGAACAATGAACAAGCATTTGCTTGTTCATGTGCCAATCATAGGGTCTACGATCAATAAAGAGCCAAAAGATAGCTCATTATTGATGGTCAGGTTTTAATGGATCTTACGACATTGGCACTAATGCTGTTTTGATATAAAAACTACCAAGGGTGTTGTAATAAACGCACAGTAGTGAGACTAGGGTAGTTTTAATTTCAACACAGCTATAGTGCCAAGGTTCCCTGTACAGGACAATAAAAACACAGACACAGTGCAGTAAAGTATAAACATTTTTTTATTTTTTATACAGAAAATAAATAAAATAAATATAAACAAAAATTATATTTACAATTGTTAAAAAAAAAAAAAAGGAAAGTTAGGAATTGTTCTTTAAATAAAACATCCATGTTCTATGCTATGTCTACCGTATACCATAGGGGGCTGGCCAAAACAGGGGAGCCAAACGCTCCGCTGTCTCAGACAGCCCCTTACATTCAGACGGAGAGAACAGTTGTCCATCTGACTGTGGGGGGCTGGCCAAAACAGGGGAGCCAAACGCTCCGCTGTCTCAGACAGCCCCTTACAGTCAGACGGAGAGAAAAGTTGTCCATCTGACTGTAGGGGGCTGGCCAAAACAGGGGAGCCAAACGCTCCACTGTCTCAGACAGACCCTTACATTCAGACGGAGAGAACAGTTGTCCATCTGACTGTGGGGGGCTGGCCAAAACAGGGGAGCCAAACGCTCCGCTGTCTCAGACAGCCCCTTACATTCAGACAGAGAGAACAGTTGTCCATCTGACTGTAGGGGGCTGGCCAAAACAGGGGAGCCAAACGCTCCGCTGTCTCAGACAGCCCCTTACACTCAGACGGAGAGAAAAGTTGTCCATCTGACTGTGGGGGGCTGGCCAAAACAGGGGAGCCAAACGCTCCGCTGTCTCAGACAGCCCCTTACAGTCAGACGGAGAGAAAAGTTGTCCATCTGACTGTAGGGGGCTGGCCAAAACAGGGGAGCCAAACGCTCCGCTGTCTCAGACAGCCCCTTACATTCAGACAGAGAGAACAGTTGTCCATCTGACTGTAGGGGGCTGGCCAAAACAGGGGAGCCAAACGCTCCGCTGTCTCAGACAGCCCCTTACACTCAGACGGAGAGAAAAGTTGTCCATCTGACTGTGGGGGGCTGGCCAAAACAGGGGAGCCAAACGCTACCCTGTCTCAGACAGCCCCTTTACAATTTATTTTTTGAACAGTTGTTATAAATATTTACCTTTTTGGTGCCATTGCCTTTCATAGGAACCCCAGTGCCGCCGTATGGATGAGGTTCCTCCGGAGCCACTCGGGGCCTGAACCTCCTTGTTGTAATCCCTCCTGAAGCGGTCCCGGATAGATCGCCAACGCGTTGTAGCCAGTTTGACTATCGAAAAAAACAATAAAAACTAAAATCAGCATGATGAAAGGAAAAGAACAATATTTTAAAGTATTAAAATACAAATTGTTTTACTTACCATATTTCTACTGAGCCGCCGCATCTAGATCCCCCCAGGTCTCAAAAACTTCTGCACAGATGTCCCTCCAGAGCCGCTGGGTACGACGATGATCGGCGTGGTGGCGCTCAGAGTGGTCCCATAATGCTGGACGCGCCTCCACCAGTTGGATGAGGAGCAGGATATCTATGCTCGGAACCCCGAACTCCTCATCTTCCCTGGTGGAGCCTACGGAACCCTGAAAAAAAGGAAATACAAAATTTAATGTAAATCCTAATACAAAATGCTAATTAAAACTACTTAATTCAATACTTACACGTCTACGACCGCCACGCTCATTCCCGCGGACTCTGGAGGCGACTGGGGGATCCTCGCTGGCGGCTCTAGGTGCAGATTGCTAAAAACAAATATTTTTTTTTTAGAAGACTGTACTTAAAAAAAATATAAAATTACGATATCTATATATATATATACTTACTTCTTGACAGCCCCGGTCCGGGCTTGGTCCACCTCCCCTGGACGCTGGCGATTCGGCAGGTGAGCTGGCCATAGCTGGAGAGCCCTCCGCAGATGATAAAGACGAAATCTATAATAAGAGCACATACTGATTAATGCAACGAATCAAACAGTAAAAACTCCAAGTGTTGATTTTATACTTACCGGACACTGAATACGGCGGCGCCTTCTGGGTGGGCCACTCCAGTCAATGGTTGTCTTCTTTGAGGACATCTGTACGCAACAGAATACCAGACAAAATGCAGATAACGTTAAAGGAACTTGTAGAGCACTATTTCCTCATATATCAACAATTTTTTTTTTTCAATACTTACTTTTTAAAATATAGATCTGGGCACCGCAGATATTTTCTATTCTTTTTTTGGGAACGACCCTAATAATAAAATGATTAAAAAAATGAATCCGACAGGAGCCATAATCCCCCCCCCCAACTGCCATAAACACCCCCAGAGACAGCAGCCCCGCATAGTGCCAGCAGCCCCCCACAATGACATCAGGCCCCCAGTTCCAAACAACCTTCCCACAGTGCCCTCAGCCCCCCCAATGCCAGCAGCCCCCACAGTTCCAGCCACAAACACCCCCGCAGTGCCAGCAGCAACCACAGTTCTAGCCACAAACACCCCTGCAGTGCCAGCAGACCCCACAGTTCCAGCCACAAAAAAAACCTGCAGTTCCAGAAGCACCGCGCAGTTCCAGCTACAAACACCCCCGCAGTGCCAGAAGCACCGCACAGTTCCAGCCACAAACACCCCCGCAATGTCAGAAGCACCGCACAGTTCCAGCCACAAAAAAAACTGCAGTTCCAGAAGCACCGCACAGTTCCAGCCACAAACACCCCCGCAGTGCCAGCAGCAACCACAGCTTCAGCCACAAACATCATACCATTGCCAGCAGACCCCCCCCCAGTTCCAGCCACACACGCCCCCCCCCCCAGTGCCAGAAGCCCCCCATAAAGGCAGCCCACACCACCAGTGCCAGCGGCTCCCACTGTTCCAGACACACACCCCTTCCCAAGTGCCAGCAGCCCCCCCACCCTAGAAATAGAGAGATAGATAGATAGATAGATAGATAGATAGATAGATAGATAGATAGATAGATAGATAGATAGATAGTAAAAAAAGAAAGATAGACAAACAGACAAAACTTCATACTTACCAGTCTCACCAAGTCGATAATCCAAAATGGCCGACGATGAGGGGGAGGGACAGGAAGTTACTGGGCATGCGCAGAGACGTGAACGGTTTCTAACGGATCCGTGTCAAAGCGGAGCCAGGACAGACGGATCCGTCCCCATTGACTTCCATTGTAAGTCTGAACGGATTTGCACGCCTCCGCACGGCCAGGCGGACATCAAAACGCTGCAAGCTGCGTTCGGGTGTCCGCCTGCTGAGCGGAACGGAGGCTGAACGCTGCCAGACTGATGCATTCTGAGCGGATCCTTATCCACTCAGCATGCATTGGGGCAGTACGGATCCGTTCGGGGCCGCTTGTGAGAGCCATTGAACGGAAGTCACAAGCGGAGCCCTGAACGCTAGTGTGAAAGTAGCCTAAATGGACTTCCTTCCATGCTGCTATAGTGTCTTTTAGGACTAAACACTGCCTAATGTCTCCCGGGATTTCTGAATAAGGAAGGTGCAATAAGGAAGCCAGATCCCAGGGCCTTGCAAGGTTACTCTCCAGGCTATAACTGGAATGTGTGTTGGTGTGACCTAACCAGTCCGAGAAATGTCTCATAAGGCACGCCAGATTGTAACCACTGTAATGAGGATAGCTAATCCCACCCTGAGACTTTGGAAGGGACAACATTGCCATAGAGATTTGGGGTCTTTTTCCTCTCCAAATAAAGGCTGAAAATGCCTTGTGTAGGCTGAATACAGTACATCTTTATGTGTGAGGAGTACAGGAATTGTCTGAAGCAGATATAGCAGTCGGGAGAAGGATATCATCTTAACTAAATAGATTCTCACCAAGAATGATAATGGTAAATTATCCCAGTCTTTAAGTTCCCTCACTATCTTCCTGATTAAAGGGTGATAATTCAGATGGTAAAGAGATTCTGGCGTCTTACGCACCAATATTCCCAAATATCTGATATGCTTCCTTGATAAAGAAACTGAAGGTCCCATTTAGGACAGTTCTGCGGACGTGAGATTGGCCTTTAAACAAAGAAATTCGCTTTTTGAAGCGTTTACCCATAAACCCGCTACTTGCCCAAACTCCTCCAGAATCTCAAAGATTCTCTTCAGATCCCCAATCAGGTCCTCCAGAAACAAGAGGATATGGTCGGCAAAAGCCACCAATCGGACCACCTCTCCCCTCACTGCTACACCCAATATGGCAACCTCCCAGAGCAGACACCGGCCAGGGAATCCAGTGTAAGATTAAACAAGAGTGGCGAGAGAGGGAAACCCTGGCGTGTTCCCTTCCTTAGTATAAAGGGGTCAGAGAGAGTGCCACCGTGCAGATTCAAGCCCTAGGAGATTGGTAAAGGCCACTCACGAATGAACGAAAGCTGCCTGTGAATTTCATGGTATCTAGCACCACTCCCAACCACCCCCACCAGATGTTATCAAATGCTTTTTCCGCGTCCAGCGTAAGCAGGAATGGCCGGGGGTGACATCCTGGGCGCACTCTCACTTCATCTAACACAGTAAACAACTTTCTAATGTCTAATGACTAGTGCAGACCGCCTTTGCACAAAGTCTATTTGATGAAATCCCACTAGAGAGGGGAGAATAGAGGCACGGCAATTTGCAATTAACTTAGATACAATCTTTACGTCCACATTGATTAAGGATATAGGACCCTGGGTACGTTAGGTCTTTATCTAGTTTCAGTAACAGCTGGATATGTGCCAGATTAGCCATGTCTGAGAGTGGCTGGCACTTTAACAAGTCGTTATACTAATTCACCAAACTGGGGGAAGTCTTCTCCTTCAAGATCATATAATACTCCCCTGAGAACCCATCTGGTCCCTTTGCCTTGCCCGCAGGTAGCACCCTAATCACCCCCTGTACCTCGATTAATGTGATCGGTCTCTTCAGGGATGCCTCCTACGAGAGAGTTTCAGGAGAGACAGTCCAAAAAGCGAGCCTCCCTCTGTGATTTCAAAGAGTCTCCTGAATAGAGGGCCTGAAAGTAATACAAATGGGATTAATTTCCTTAGGGTTAGAGTTCAGTTAACCCCCCTCCGACCTCAGGCTGGTCACTGGTTTAATGCCTAATGCTCCCTTTGTCAAACGGGACATCAGCCTATCCATTTTGTTCCCGAACCAAAAATATTTAGCATTCCTGATAGAGCCCCTATACTGTTCTTTATCTGTCAGGAATCATGATCTGTTCGAATGTCGCCCTTGCCGTGACCCAAGAAATTTTGTGAGCTGGTGTAGGGTCATTTGTGAATCTTGTATATGATTCTCTCAGTGCAGTATTAGCCTGCACATACTGTGTTTAGAGAGTTTTGCATTTTTGCACTGCATACGTATGATATCAGGCGACCCCACAGGACCACTTTAGAAGTTTCCCAGAACAAGGCAGCCTGACATTCATGGGCTGCATTGTCAGAAGCATAATCCATCCACCATGCACGTAGGATCTCCCGGATCTCCTCATCTTCATATAGCCACCTTGGGAATCGCCATATAAACTCTGTGCCTGTGGGAACCTGGTCCCACAGGTCAATACTCACAGGGGCGTGATCAGAGATGACCAGATCCTCTATGGCAGTGGATGCTACCCTTCTTTCCAGCTGAGAGCTAGTAAGCAAATAGTCTATCCTCGACCATGAATTTGGTGCATAGGAGTAGTGAGTATATTCTCTAGTGTCCAGGTGCTCCCTCCAAATATCTATCAGATCATTAGTGGCCAAGAAGGTAGGTAAAACTGTGTCCCTTGGTACCATATTGACCCGTAGATTCACTCTCCTATCTTCCTTGGCATGAAGTACCGTGTTCAAGTCACCTCCTACCACTTTGATGGGGACTGGGTCTGCCGTCAACAGCTTTGTTACCATAGAAAAGAAGGATTGGTTAGAACCTTTGGGGCCATACAAATTATAAAGGCTGATATTTCCCATAGGGGTAGAGATTAGCACCTTTACCATACGGCCCTCCAGATCATGGTCCTCCCCCAGTACCTGTAATTGCGCACGTTTGTGTAAAAGGATCAGCACTCCTGCCTTACCCTGACTTGCCGGAGATCCCAGCACCTGTCCCACCCACAGCTTTTGCATATGCAGAAAATCCTCCGCAATTAGATGAGTCTCCTGGAGCATTGCGATATCCGCCTTTACTCGCTTTAAATGTTGCAAAACCAGGGTGCGCTTTCGTGGGTATTTCAACCCCTTCACGTTCCAGGAGACTATCCGTATGCTAGAGAATCAAAAGTTGGCAAAATGTGGAATGGCATTATATGAGTCATTGGCATCTGGGCTGAGAATCTCAGTATGGCTGGATATTGGAGAACAAACTTGATCTGCCTTTTGAAGACTGTTGAGTAAATGGTTGAAAAAGCTCTTTTTTTTGTAACCTCTGCTAAATAGTCAGCGAAAAGCAGAATCCAAGCATTAAATAAAATCACAGGGGTCTTGCGCTGCTGATATGCTTTTAGTATAGCTGTTTTGTCAGTGTAGTCTAAATATTAAACCATCACCTGGTGTGGTCTCCCAATGACTTTATTCCCCGATGCCTCAATCTCCTTCAGGAGACCCCACCTGGTGAGCCCTCTCTACGCGACACGTATAGTCCAGGCCCAGCAATGAAGGCAGCATTGTATCACACACGGGGCAATTCTGACGGCGGTACTGGTTCCGGTATTAGTGTTGATCGAGCACCAAAGTGCTTGGGTGCTAGGGTGCTCTGGCCGAACACATCGGGATGCTTGAGTGCTCTACCAAGCACCCGAGTATAATGGAAGTGAATGGGAGAACCCGAGCATTAAACCAGGCCCCCCTTGCTCTGAAGAGGGGAGGGTGCCTGGTTCATAGGAAAAGGTCAGAAATTGACGAAAACACCACTGAAATGGTTCGGGAACAGCATCGGGAGGATGTCTGGATGCATCTTGGACTCCCAGGTCACTGCTGGGAACTATGTTGTCCGAGTAGTACGCCACTTTTACAGATTGACAATAATACGCACCAAACTAAAGATAAAATAGATTTTAGAGGAAAAATTGTTAGGAAACATTATTTTCTGTATATTTACTTGTATATAAAATGCAAGTGCTGCCAAAAATTACAAGGAAGAGGCACTCTGATACAACCTGTATATCACATAAAGGAGGGCCTCATTCACATTGTGGCACAATTGTTCATGTAGTGGGACTTCTACACTCATAAAGCATATGCAGTAAGTGAAAGGGCTGCCAAAAATTACAAGGAACCTGCACTCCAATACACCCTTTGTTACACATAAAAGAGGGCATCATACACAGCCTTAAAAAATTGTGATTGATGGCCTGCTGGTGACCCTCAGTTTAATTCCTGTTACGTCCACAATCTGGGGTCCATTTATTAAATAGATTTTTCGAACGGTAAGATGGTAAAAAAAACGCTGGCTCCCTCCCCTTTGTTTGAATCCACGCCACAGTCACTGCATCTGCGCCGTGCAATTTACTGTCACACCAGATATGAGTGGTATTTTCTGTAGTACTATTCTCATCAGTTTAATCCCTGTTACGTCCCATATCAGGGTGGGATTGCCTTTTGTGAAAAAAAAATTAGGCCGGGTACTTTCGACTGCCTTCACAGTGACAGACCAAACTCTGATACACCAAACTGAATTGATTTTAGGAACCGGGAGATGGAAAAAGCAGCTTGGTCGGTCCTCTTACTCCCAAGTTGGGGCACTGCGCGTGCACGGAGCAATGTGCTGTGACACCCTATATGAGTGGTGTCTTAACTAGTACTATTCCTATCAGTTTAATCCCTGTTATGTCCCCTATCCGGGGACGTGTGTCGAATTGACTAACCATTGTCGAATTAAAGAACCATTACGACATCCTGGAATAATTTAGTTCTGAGCTTTGTACTTACTTTGTATTGGAATTGATGGGGATTTTTTTAATTGTCTGCATTATTTCTAATAAACTATTAAGAAACTTTATTATGATTTTTTTTATTTTATGTATTAAAAACCCACCCATACAACTTAAAAAAAATATATATATATATATGTTTTTTTCTATGAAAAATTATCCAGCCGATCGCTTTTGGTCTGATCATAATGAAGCAACGGCCTTATCATCTGGGGTGTGGCAACATTGCCAACACACTCATAGAGGTGATGATCGCTTCATTGTGATACGCAAGCCCCTTCACCACAACAAGGTAACGATCACGAAGGGGAATTGACACTTGTAAGTGCCTTTTTTCTTTTTGTTTTTGCAGCCACAGTGCAGCACCAGAGGCCAGAAAAATTAGGCATGTACACATGCCTGAAAAATAATGTTATTGTTGCAGCCGCTGTTGTAGCAGCGGCCAGAAAAATTTATGTTTTCAAGGTAGAAAGGTGACTAAAACATTGCGGCTTGAACCCTAGTTGGTGGCGGAGAATTCACGAAAGTTATCCGGTATGCAGACATTAAATACAGCAGCATGGGGACCATTTTGAGGCCAAGGCATGTCATCAGGCCTTTTGTTAGTCAAACGTATCCCCCACTGTCAGTCCCTTCGGGATCCATGCCTCATTCATCTTAATGAAGGTGAGGTAATCAACACTTTTTTGACCAAGGCGACTTCTTTTGTCAGTGACAATGCCTCCTGCTGCACTGAAGGTCCTTTCTGACAGGACACATGAAGCGGGGCAGGCCAGAAGGTCAAACTGGGATAGCTCAGGCCACAGGTCAAGCCTGCACACCCAGTAGTCAAGGGCCAGTAGCCAGTAGTCAAGGGGTTCATCGCTCCTCAGAGTGTCGATATCTGCAGTTAAGGCGAGGTAGTCTGCTACCTGTCGGTCGAGTTGTTCTCTAAGGCTGGATCCCGAAGGGCTGTGGCTTGTGTAGGACTGAAAAAGCTCTGCATGTCCTCCATCAACAGCACATCTATAAAGCGTTCTGTCCTTGCCGCCGTGGTCGTGGTAGGAGGAGAATTACTTTCACCTCTTCCCCTGTTAGATTCCCATTGTGCTGTGACATCCCCCTTATAAGCTGTGTAAAGCATATTTTTTTGTTTTGTTTTGAACTGCTGCATCCTTTCTGACTTTCGGTAATTTGGTAACATTTCCGCCACTTTCTGCTTATACCGGGGGTCTAGTAGCGTGGCCACCCAGTACAGGTCGTTCTCCTTCATCCTTTTTATACGAGGGTCCCTCAACAGACATGACAGCATGAAAGACCCCATTTGCACAAGGTTGGATGCCGAGCTACTCATTTCCCATTCCTCGTCCTCACTGATGTCATTGACGGTCTGTTCTTCACCCCAGCCACGTACAACACCACGGGTCCCAGATAGGTGACAACAACAAGCACCCTGGGATGCCTGCTGTGGTTGGTCTTCCTCCTCCTCAAAGCCACATTCCTCTTCTGACTCCTCTTCCTCATACTCCTCTTGCAGCATTGCCACAGGTCCGGCAAGCGATGATGACAAGGCTGTTTCTGGTGGTGATGGTGACCACAACTCTTCCTCTTCACGCTCATCTACAGCCTGATCCAGCAATCTTCGCAGGGCACGCTCCAGGAAGAAAACAAATAGGATTAGGTAGCTGATGGTGCCTTCGGTGCGACTGACTAGGTTTGTCACCTCCTCAAAAGGACGCATGAGCCTACAGGCATTGCGCATGAGCGTCCAGTAACGTGGCAAAAAAATTCCCAGCTCCGCAGAGGCTGTCCTAGCACCCCGGTCATACAAATAATCGTTGACGGCTTTTTCTTGTTGGAGCCGGCGGTCGAACATTAGGAGTGTTGAATTCGAACGTGTCGGGCTGTCGCAAATCAAGCGCCTCACTGGCATGTTGTTTCGGCGCTGAATGTCTGAAAAGTGCGCCATGGCCGTGTAGGAACGCCTGAAGTGGCCACACACCTTCCTGGCCTGCTTGAGGACGTCCTGTAAGCCTGGGTACTTAGACACAAAGCGTTGTAAGATGAGATTCAACACATGTGCCATGCACGGCACATGTGACAACTTGCCCAAATTCAATGCCGCCAACAAATTGCTTCCATTGTCACACACCACTTTGCCGATCTCCAGTTGGTGCGGGGTCAGCCACTGATCCACCTGTGCGTTCAGGGCGGACAGGAGTGCTCGTCCGGTGTGGCTCTCTGCTTTCAGGCAAGTCAACACCAAGACAGCGTGACACTGTCGTATCCGGGATGTGGAATAGCCCCTGGGGAGCTGGGGGGATTCAGTTGATGTGCAGCCAGACGCCGCAGCAGAAGAGGACTCAGCCGAGGAGGTTATGGGAGAGGATGAAGTAGGAGGAGTAGAGGAGGTGGCAGTAGGCCTGCCTGCAAGTCGTGGCGGTGTCACCAACTCCTCTGCAGAGCCACGCATTCCATGCTTGGCAGCCGTCAGCAGGTTTACCCAATGCGCAGTGTAGGTGATATACCTGCCCTGACTGTGCTTTGCAGACCAGGTATCAGTGGTCAGATGGACCCTTGCCCCAACACTGTATGCCAGAGATGCCATGACTTCCTTTTCAATCACTGAGTAGAGGTTTGGGATTGCCTTTTTTGAAAAAAAATCTCTTCCGGGTACCTTCCACTGTGGTGTCCCAATAGCGACAAATTTTTTAAAGGCCTCAGACTCCACCAGCTGGTATGGTAAAAGCTGGCGGGCTAAGAGTTCCGTCAAGCCAGCTGTCAGCCGCCGGGCAAGGGGGTGACTCTGTGACATTGGCTTCCTATGCTCAAACATTTCCTTTACAGACACCTGACTGTGGGCAGATGAGATGGAACTGCTGAAGGTGAGAGGCGGAGTGGCGGGTGGTTGAGAGGGAGCAAGGAGGATAGCAGTGGTTGACGTGGCTGAAGATGCTGGACCAGGAGGAGGATGGTGGCTTTGAGCTTGTGTGCTGCTTCTACTCGTCATTATGTGTTGATCCCATAGGCGTTTGTGATGTGCGATCATGTGCCTTCGCAAAGCAGTTTTATCTAGGTGGGTGTTGGATTTATCATGACTCAGTTTCTTTTGGCACAGGTTGCAAATGGCATCGCTGTTGTCAGAGGCAGACACACAAAAAAAATGCCACACTGCTGAGCTTTGCAATGATGGCATTCTGGTGGTGGCAACAGCATGTGTTGATTGGCGTGCAGTCTGGCTGACCCCGGGTGACGATACATGCTGTCTGACTGTGCCACTAGCTCCTTGCGATGACCTCCCCCTGCTTCCAACTCGTCTCCTCCTTCTCTCTGTCTCCCCTTCTGAACTTTCCCCCTCTTCTTCTTCTCTTCGAGCAGGCACCCGCGTGGCATCCATGGACACATCGTCATCATCAACCACTTCACTTGTATCTGACACCTCAGCAAAGGAAGCAGCAGCGGGTACAACATCATCATCATCATCACACTGTACGTCCATGTGTGTAATGCTGCCTGACTGAGACATATCCCTGTTATCTCCATCCTCTGGCAATAATGGTTGCGCATCACTAATTTCATCCAACTGATGTGTAAATAACTCCTCTGAGGGATCAAGTGAAGCGGCTGTGGTGGCTGTGGTGGTAGTTGTGGTGGTGGCGGCGGGCGGGAGAGTGGTAACTTGAGAGCAGGTGACCAAAGCTGAGCTGGAGGAGCATGGTGCGTCAAGGTTCTTAGCGGAAGCTGTTGAAGATTGGGTGTCCTGTGTAAGCCAGTCAACTATTTTCTCAGAATTTTTTTGTTCAGGGTACGTGGCCTCTGAACACTGGGCATTATTCCAGGGCCAGTGGAAATCACAGCACCACGACCACGACAGCCCCTGTGACGTGGCCTGCCTCTGCCTGTCATTTTTTATTAGATAAGTGTTACTATGTGTGCAAGGTACTGTGCCACCCTATATAAGTGGTGGGCAGTGGGCACAGTACAGTCTGTGTGGGCCTGACACACACGGGCTTGCAAATGTGATTATATCACAGAAAAAGATTAAATATAATTTTTTTTTAATCTGCGATGTATTTGTGAGTAAGTGACACCCTGTAACGATATGAGTGGAGGCCTAGTCAGTGGCCACAATACAATCTCTGTGGGCCTGACACACACTGGCTTGCAAATGTGATTATATCACAGAAAAATATTAAATAGAATTTGTTTTTATCTGCGAGGTATTTGTGAGTGAGTGACACCCTGTAACAGTATAAGTGAAGGTCTAGCCACTAGCCAGTGGCCACAATACAGTCTGTGTGGGCCTGACACACACGGACTTGCAAATGTGATTATATCACAGAAAAATATTAAATAGAATTTTTTTTATCTGAAAGGTATTTGAGTGAGTGACACCCTGTAACGGTATGAGTGGAGGCCTAGTCAGTGGCCACAATACAATCTGTGTGGGCCTGACACACACTGGCTTGCAACTGAGATTATATCACAGAAAAATATTAAATAGAATTTGTTTTTATCTGCGAGGTATTTGTGAGTGAGTGACACCCTGTAACGGTATGAGTGGAGGCCTAGCCACTAGCCAGTGGCCACAATACAGTCTGTGTGGGCCTGACACACACGGGCTTGCAAATGTGATTATATCACAGAAAAAGATGAAATATAATTTTTTTTTTATCTGCAAGGTATTTGTGAGTGAATGACACCATGTAACAGTATAAGTGAAGGTCTAGCCACTAGCCAGTGGCCACAATACAGTCTGTGTGGGCCTGACACACACGGGCTTGCAAATGGGATTATATCACAGAAAAATATTAAATAGATTTTTTTTTTATCTGCGAGGTATTTGTGAGTGACACCCTGTAACGGTATAAGTGGAGGCCTAGTCAGTGGGCACAATACAGTCTGTGTGGGCCTGACACACACTGGCTTGCAACTGTGATTAGATCACAGAAAAATATTAAATAGAATTTTTTTTTATCTGCGAGGTATTTGTGAGTGAGTGACACCCTGTAACGGTATGAGTGGAGGCCTAGCCACTAGCCAGTGGCCACAATACAGTCTGTGTGGGCCTGACACACACGGGCTTGCAAATGTGATTATATCACAGAAAAAGATTAAATAGAATTTGTTTTTATCTGCGAGGTATTTGTGAGTGAGTGACACCCTGTAACGGTATAAGTGGAGGTCTAGCCACTAGCCAGTGGCCACAATACAGTCTGTGTGGGCCTGACACACACGGGCTTGCAAATGTGATTAGATCACAGAAAAAGATTAAATATAATTTTTTTTTTATCTGCGAGGTATTTGTGAGTGACACCCTGTAATGGTATGAGTGGAGGCCTAGCCACTAGCCAGTGGCCACAATACAGTCTGTGTGGGCCTGACACACACGGGCTTGCAAATGGGATTATATCACAGAAAAATATTAAATATATTTTTTTTTTATCTGCGAGGTATTTGTGAGTGACACCCTGTAACGGTATGAGTGGAGGCCTAGTCACTAGCGAGTGCCCACAATACAGTCTGTGTGGGCCTGACACACACGGGCTTGCAAATGGGATTATATCACAGAAAAATATTAAATAGATTTTTTTTTTATCTGAAAGGTATTTGAGTGAGTGACACCCTGTAACGGTATAAGTGGAGGCCTAGTCAGTGGGCACAATACAGTCTGTGTGGGCCTTACACACACGGGCTTGCAAATGTGATTATATCACAGAAAAAGATTAAATATAATTTTTTTTTTATCTGCGAGGTATTTGTGAGTGAGTGACACCCTGTAACGGTATGAGTGGAGGCCTAGCCACTAGCCAGTGGCCACAATACAGTCTGTGTGGGCCTGACACACACGGGCTTGCAAATGTGATTATATCACAGAAAAAGATTAAATAGAATTTTTTTTTATCTGCGAGGTATTTGTGAGTGAGTGACACCCTGTAACGCTATAAGTGGAGGCCTAGCCAGTGGCCACAATACAGTCTGTGTGGGCCTGACACACACGGGCTTGCAACTGTGATTATATCACAGAAAAATATTAAATAGAATTTTTTTTATTTGAATGGTATTTGAGTGAGTGACACCCTGTAACGGTATGAGTGGAGGCCTAGTCAGTGGCCACAATACAATCTGTGTGGGCCTGACACACACGGGCTTGCAAATGTGATTAGATCACAGAAAAAGATGTAATAGAATTTTTTTTTATCTGCGAGGTATTTGTGAGTGAGTGACACTCTGTAACAGTATAAGTGAAGGTCTAGCCACTAGCCAGTGGCCACAATACAGTCTGTGTGGGCCTGACACACACGGGCTTGCAAATGGGATTATATTACAGAAAAATATTAAATAGAATTTTTTTTTATCTGCGAGGTATTTGTGAGTGAGTGACACCCTGTAACAGTATAAGTGGAGGCCTAGCCACTAGCCAGTGGCCACAATACAGTCTGTGTGGGCCTGACACACACTGGCTTGCAACTGTGATTATATCACAGAAAAAGATTAAATAGAATATTTTTTTTATCTGCGAGGTATTTGTGAGTGAGTGACACCCTGTAACGGTATGAGTGGAGGCCTAGCCACTAGCCAGTGGCCACAATACAGTCTGTGTGGGCCTGACACACACGGGCTTGCAAATGGGATTATATCACAGAAAAATATTAAATAGAATTTTTTTTATTTGAAAGATATTTGAGTGAGTGACACCCTGTAACGGTGTGAGTGGAGGCCTAGCCAGTGGCCACAATACAGTCTGTGTGGGCCTGACACACGCTGGCTTGCAACTGTAATTATATCACAGAAAAAGATTTAATAGAATTAGTTTTTATCTGCGAGGTATTTTCTGTCACACCCTGTATGAATGGTGTGCACACAGTACTGTCTGTGACTGAGCCTGCAGCCTCTCACACACGGGCAGGCAACTGCAATATATATATATTTATATATATATAAAATAATAATAAAAATGCAGACTGATGTACCAGCCCTGAAAAGGGCTTTTTGGGGTGCTGTCAGGACGCTGTCCTTACAGCAGATGAGTCTGTGGACACAGAACACTGCCCTAGCTAACGCTTTCCCTATTGAATCAGCAGCTGCAGCACTGTCCCTCCTCTCACTGAAAATGCAGCTTTCGAATGAATCTAAAATGGATGCTGTCCAGGAGGTGGGAGGGTCTGGGAGGGAGGGTCTGCTGCTGATTGGCTGGAAAAGTTTACTCAATGATGATGTATAGGGGGCGGACCAAACATTGCAAAATTTCGCCCGCAGCGGCGAACGCGAACAAGCTATGTTCGCCGGGAACTATTCGCCTGCGAACTATTCGGGCCATCTCTACTCTAGATAACCTGGGGCCGATCGCACGTCCCCGTGACAGCGACCATCCATTCGGATGTCTGCTTTATCAACTTTCAATGTTATTTTCAGCGCAAACCATGGTGACAATGGTTCGATTTCGGAGAGGGAGCCTGAGAAACGGCTACGGCTACCACATCCAAGCAAGGCAGCATGCTCGCAAATTACCTATTAGGTATAATTTGGTGAGGGCCTGCAGGTGAGCTGACCCTGTTAAAGATTTTAGGTGCAGGCCTGCAGGTGAGCTGACCCTGTAAAAGATTTGAGGTGCGGGCCTGCAGGTGAGCTGACCCTGTAAAAGATTGTAGGTGCGGGCCTGCTGGTGAGCTGACCTTCTAAAAAATTATATGCGAGGGCCTGCTGGTGAGCTGACCCTGTGAAACATTGTAGGTGAGGTCCTGCTGGTGAGCTGACCCTCTAAAAAATTATATGCGAGGGCCTTCAGGTGAGATGATCCTGTAAAAGATTGTAGGTAAAGGCCTGCTGGTTAGCTGACCATGTGAAAAAATTATATGTGAGGGCCTGCTGGTGAGCTGACACTGTAAAAGATTTAAGGTGCAGGCTTGCTGGTGAGCTGACCCTGCAAAAGATTTTATGTGCGGGCCTGCTGGTGAGCTGACCCTGTAAAAGATTGTAAGTGAGGGCCTGCTGGTGAGCTGACCCTCTAAAAGGTTGTAGGTGAGGGCCTGTAGGTGAGCTGACCCTCTAAAACATTATATGCGAGGGCCTTCAGGTGAGCTGACCCTCTAAAACATTATATGCGAGGGCCTTCAGGTGAGCTGACCCTGTAAAAGATTGTAGATGAAGAACTGCTGGTGAGCTGACCCTCTAAAAAATGATATGCGAGGGCCTGCTGGTGAGCTGACCCTGTAAAACATTATGATTGATGGCCTGCTGGTGACCCTCAAAAAAATTTGGAGCAAGGGCCTGCTGATCTGACCATCTAAAGCATTATGGGCGATGACTTGTTGCCGCTTTGGTGACTCTAGATAACCTGTTGCTGATCGCACGTCCCCGTGACGGCGATCATCCATTCGGATGTCTGTCCTATCAACTTTCGATGTTATCTTCAGCGCAAACTATGGTGACCATGAGTAACGGGGAATCATGGTTTGATTCCGGAGAGGGAGCCTGAAAAACAGCTACAGCTACCACATCCAAGCAAGGCAGCATGCACGCAAATCCCATATTCGGTATAATTTGGTGAGGGCCTGCAGGTAAGCTGACCCTGTAAAAGATTTTAGGTGCGGGCCTGCAGGTGAGCTGACCCTGCAAAAGATTTTAGGTGCGGGCCTGCAGGTGAGCTGACCCTGTAAAAGATTTTAGGTGCGGGCCTGCTGGTGAGCTGACCCTCTAAAAAATTATATGCGAGGGCCTTCAGGTGAGCTGACCCTGTAAAAGATTGTAGGTGAAGGCCTGCTGGTGAGCTGACCATGTAAAAAATTATATGCGAGGGCCTGCTGGTGAGCTGACCCTGTAAAACATTATGTGCGAGGGCCTGCTGGTGAGCTGACCCTGTTAAACATTATATGCGAGGGCCTGCTGGTGAGCTGAACCTGTAAAACATTTGAGGTGCAGGCTTGCTAGTGAGCTAGCTAGCCAGGAGGCTGTTGTCTCTCTTTGCTATTCTAAATGCTTCTTGAAGAATGTTCTGACCCAGGCACTGGCATTGCTAGCATCGGACCTTAGAGATATTAAGGCAAACGTCTGCCATATTGGAGTTTGGGTAGAGACTCTGGAACAGGCCCAGCAAGCTTCGATCCAAATCCAAAGATGTTCTCCTGCAGCAGCAGTCCCACATTAATATCTGTTACCTACTCCTCAAGGACTACTGATTGTAGCAGAAGGAAAAATGTAATGATTTGTGGAGTCCCTGAGTCTTGTGATCGTGACTCCCTTTTAGAGGGGGTTTGTCTCAACTCTGCTCCAATAGCCAATTTAGGTGGCCTCCTCAGATTCTATTAGCTAGATACTCTTTAATCCTTACTATTGGATATGGACTCAGCTTGATTCATTACTCCAATTACTTTGTTCTGGCCTGTGTGCCATTGTGCTTTGTAAAGCCAAGGCCTAGCTTTCGGAATGTTTCTTTATATATTGTAACTAGGGTTGAGCGAACCCGAACTGTAAAGTTTGAGTTCGTACTGAACTTTATTATTTTTGGACCCCGGACCCGAACCCGAACATTTCAGTAAAAGTACGGGTTCGGGTTCGTTGTTCGGCGATTTCTTGGCGCTTTTTGAAAGGCTGCAGAGCAGCCAATCAACTAGCGTTTAACTTGTGTGACTTTAGAAGCCATCACAGCCATGCCTACTAATGGCATGGCTGTGATTGGCCAGTGCAGCATGTGACCCAGCCTCTATATAAGCTGGAGTCAAGTTTCTCTGCAGGTCACTCTGCTGTTCTTAGTGTAGGGATAGGCTGCTGCTGTTGTGAGGGAGAGAATAGGACAGAATCTGTTAACAGAACTCCAATTGAACTCAGAGCTCTACATAGATTTAGTTGTGTGGGTGCAGTGCACAATATTTTTACCCTGCCCTGAGCCCAGTGACAGAAAAAAAATACTTTTATCAGTCTGTTAGTTAGGTGGGCGGCGGCAGACATTTTATGCAAGCTCAGTGCACACGGGCATAGCTAAAGGCTCATGGACCCTGGTGCAAGAATTCAGCTTGGGCCCCCCTTCCCTTAGTAGATTCTCAGGTTAGATGGATCCAGACGTAGACACGAGGATGCAATCAAACGTGGGTTTATTTGACCCAAGGCAGCGACATACGATGATGCAATACAGTAATGCAGTAGCAGAGTAGATGCTGTCATGTGGATGTCTTTCCTGAGGCTAACTGCTGGTCAAAAACTGATGCCTTCACAAGCCAAGGTGTGTGTCTCTAGTCACAAAGGCGTGCAGCATAAGAATTCCGGCCAGCAGAGAACAATACATAGAAACAACATAGTAAAACAAGAGATAATAATACAGTGTATGAATTCAATTTGAAAGAACAGCACACTGCCTGAGGCAAAAATTTAAAAATGACACCTCCCCATGCCAAATTCTTGACCTACCCCTTCCCTCCAGCTAGAAGTGTAACCTGACCTGCTTGCACTTTCTATAATACCGGTGTCTTCTCATGCGGCACAAGGGTCTTCAGCCCCCCTCAGGCTCCTAGGCCCGGTAGCGACTGCTACCTCTGCACCCCCTATAGCTACGCTGCTGTCAGTGCACCAACACTGCATCTGAGCTTTTGTGACATTCAAATCCAAGCTTGAAATACTGCACTAATAATCTGTTTAAAAAAAAAAACATCCTTTTTTAGCAATATACAACATCTGGTGCCTTTGCAGCATTAGTCAGTGTGCAATTTAAGCTAGAAATGCAGCCATAATTTCCTGGGTTTTTAAAAACAACCTTTTTTGGCAAAATACACTATTTTACATCCCTTGCTGCATCTGCACGTGTGAAATTCAATCGTTATATACAGCTTTTATATTCTGTTAGTAAATAAACACACCATTTTGGCAATATACAACATCTGGTGCCTTTGCAGGATTAGTCAGTGTGCAATTTATGCTAGAAATACAGCCCTAATTTTCTGGGTTTTTAAAAACACCCTTTTTGTGCAAAATACACTATTTTACAGCCCTAGCTGCATCTGCACGTGTGAAATTCAATCGTTATATACAGCTTTCATATTCTGTTAGTAAAAAAAACACCCTTTCTTTGCAAAATACTTAATATTGCAGCCTTTGCTGCATCTGTGATTGTTAAAAACAAGTTTAAAAAAATTAAATAATTTTCTGGCTTTGAAAAAACACCTATTTTTGGCAATATCCAACATCTGGTGCCTTTGCAGGATTAGTCAGTGTGCAATTTAAGCTATAAATACAGCTATAATTTTCTGGGTTTTTAAAAACACCCTTTTTGTGCAAAATACACAATTTTACAGCCCTTGCTGCATCAGCACGTGTGAAATTCAAGGGTTATATACTGCTGTCATATTCTGTTATTAAACAAACACCCATTTTGGGCCATAAACTTAATTTTGCAGCCTTTGCTGCATATGTCATTGTGAGCTACACACTTTAGAGACTGTGGTTCTATTCAGTTATTTGAAAAACAGCCAATTTGGTCAAAAAACTTTAATTGCGGCCTAGTCTGGATCTGTACGTGTGAGATACACACTTTAGATACTGTGGTTATATTCTTCTATTAATAAAACACCCTTTTTGGGCAAAATACACAATTTTACAGCCCTTGCTGCATCAGCACGTGTGAAATTCAAGGGTCACCGAATATAGCTTGCTCTCATATTCAGTTATTAAACAAACACCCATTTTGTGCCCTAAACTTATTTTTGCAGCCTTTTCTGCATATGTCATTGTGAGATATGAAGAATATATATAGGGCAGCTCACTAAAACCCAAAAAATGTGATGAGGTGCTCAATCCGAACGGAGCGTACCCAGCGCTTGTAGTAAGGGTTTAAAGGAAAAGTATAGGGATGGCACTCTGGTCATAGGTAGTGCATGGAAAAGAGCATTTTATTAATGAATGGCTGGTTGTGCCAGCTGTCGACAATAGATACAAGTAAAAAAAATTGTTTAAATCAAATAGTAAATAAAATGTAGTGGTGATAAAAATCTTATGTCTAAAATGGCGTCCTCCTAGAAAAATAAGATATACTGTACATAATATACTAACAATGCATATAAGATAAAATACACAAATAAAAATACACAAATAAAAAAATGTAGGTGGTGATAATATATAAGTCTGATAGACCTACTGGAGGTAGGTGCAAGTATCAAGTCCAATGGTATCACAAAAAGAACAGGTTTAGGTGAGGAGTGGGGGCCCTCTTTAAGGGATATGATACTGTTCAATTAAATCTGGTTCTACCCACTTTGTCTCAGATAAATGAGGTATTCACCTCCGGTTAGTGTCTGCTTGTTTTCACGATTATCCAACAATAGTGATATTGTAAAGTATTGCTAAATTTAGCAGGTACGTTACCCTCCTGAGGATCAGAGGTAGGCTGGTGAGTGGCTCCTGGCGGGCGGGTGGCGTCTACGTGTGTTGTTCCCGCTCGCGGGGCTGTATGCTCTGGGTATTTGCTGCTGTAGCTGTTCGTCACTTCCGGTGACGTCACTTGCGCTCGCTGGCTCTCCCGCTCAATTCTCATTGGCGTTACACGTGGTGTCCGATGGCAGGAAGAGGAGGCTGCGGCTTTTCAGAAAGTTAAAGATGCTCCGGAGCTCTTGTAGTTTTAGGATCCTTCTGGTTTAAGCTAGCTTTGTATGAGTATGGCTACCTCAAAGTACCCCATACGCGTTTCGGAGCTTGCTGCTCCTTCTTCAGTGGGAATGGGTAGCCTTTTTCCTTTGCTCTAAATATATGGTCCTAATTGGATCCAATTAAGGTTTGGGGGTGTGGTCTTGGACCTTGATTCTTGGTGTTTGGTAACACTTGTCCTGGCCTTGCAGATGGAAGGGATAGGATTCAGATGTAACGCTGTGATATATATAAAAAACAGACAGGATACGGCCATATTGTGCCTCCATATGTGGTTCATGATGTTTGTGGTTTTAAGATAAGAATAAAATCCATATATCTCTATATGTATCTATACGCTCCTATATAAATATACACATATAGTCAGCTTATAAGAGAGTACATATAAGATATATTATAATAGGATAAGAGAAATGAAAATAAATATAAATATAAAAACACCAGGTTGGGGATAATATCAACAATGTTGGACATATTGTAAGCTTGGATTAATGGGCTAGAGTGTATTGTGCTAGATTGATTAAAGTGAGATAGTAGAGATGAGTTCCTAGACATTAAAATTCCACAGTTACATATATACACACTCTCCCTGAGGGCAATAGGGATCAGGGTGCTCTTCAGTTGGATATTTGTTGATTTTATTGGGATGATTTCTGCCTGTATTGTAGTATATAGGTGTACTCAGGTTGTAACTTTAATTGTGGAGAGGGTGTTGATAGAAGATAAATAGTGGATATTGATAGTGGAATGAGGGAGAGGGGCCCACCCGGGAGGAGGGGTCGGAATGCTGGTAAACAGCCAGACTACGATCCCTAATCCCAGGCAGGGCACCCCGCCCATATCATCTATCTGCTGTGTAGGGTCCTATTCATAAAAACCCGAAGATTTCCATCTCCACGTTGAGTCCTTTCAGGATCATTGTGTTGAACTCAAATATTTTTCAAGACTCTGATCTAGAAATTGCCGCTATATGGTTACCGCCTCTCCATTGGCGTGTGATTTTTACTATAGCTGCATAAGTGAGTGAAGATGGGTCACAGTTGTGTTTTTCCTTATAATGTCTGGAGACAGAGTGTAACTCGTAACCTTTTTTGATGTTCGATATGTGTTCTGCTATTCTTGTTTTGAGAAGTCTTTTTGTGCGTCCAATGTACTGCTTGGAACAGGGACATTGTAGGACATAGATCACATTACTGGAGTGGCATGAGAGATGTTCCCGAATTTGATGTATGTATGTGCTATTGGTTGCATTTACTGTGGTCGTCTTTCTCGGAAAATTTGTGATCTTGCAGTTATGGCATTTTCCACATCTAAAAAAACCTTGCAATGTTAACCAGCTTGAGTTGGGTTTAGCTGTAGTCTTTTTTATTGTTGGTGCTACTTTTAGTCCAAGGTTGGGGCTCTAGTGTAAGTGATCTGCGGTTTATCTGATAGTAGTTGACCGATGACTTTGTCTCTCAGGATATGGTGCCAATGTTTATGGATGCTCGTCTCTAGTTTCTTGTAATGGGCATTGTATGGTAGGATAATTCGCGGAGTTTCTTCTTTTTTAGTCGTGTTTGTTGTGGTTTGGTCAAAGAATGTTGTTCTATCCATTGACCTTACTCTGTCTAGTGATCTATCTATTATTGTCTTTGGGTAATCTTTGACTAGGAATTGTGTCTTCAAGCTCTCTGCCTCTATTTCGAACTGGCTATCTAGCGTGCAATTCCTCTTTAGTCGTCTAAACTGACTTGTCGGGATATTAAGTAGCCAGCTAGGTAGGTGGCAACTTGAATGTAGAATAAAGTTGTTCTTCATCACTGGCTTTTGATACGTACTACAGTGAAATTTGTTATCTGTTGTCTGGATCAATAGGTCAAGAAATTCTACTTGTGTCTCGCTTATGTTCGTTGTAAGTGTTATATTCCTGTAATTTGTGTTAATGCCCTCCAAAAACTCATTTAGTTTGTCCCTTGTGTCGCTCCAGATGAAAATGATGTAATCTATGTATCTCAGCCATAGTACCAGGCTCGTCCCCAGCAGTGGCGTGATGAAATCGTGTTCCCACTGGGCCATGAAGATGTTAGCATAGCTGGGGGCGAACCTGGTACCCATGGCGGTGCCGCGTTGTTGTAGGTAGAATACTGAGTCAAACATAAAATAGTTATGAGTAAGGATGAAAAGTACACTTTCTATCAGGAAGTTAATCTGGTCTATGTGTAAAGTCTGATAGTGGTTCAATTGTTCTTTCAGGGCAGCGGTACCGTGGTTGTGATCAATGATGGTGTAGAGTTAATTTACATCCATTGTGCACAGGAGCCAGTGTTTTTGATATTCCACCTGTTCCAGTGTTCTCACTATGTCTGTTGTATCCTTGATGTAGGATGGGATTAGTTTGACAGTGGGCTGTAGTAGTCTGTCAATGTACTGGGAGAGGTTGGAGGTGAGGGATCCGATTCCTGAGATTATTGGTCTACCAGGTGGGTGGGTTGGATTTTTATGAATCTTTGGTAGACAATAAAAGATGGGGATTCTGTTCTGTGCGTTGGTTATGAATGTAAATTCTTGTTCGTTTAGGATGCCCTTTTCTCTACCTGCTTGTGTCAGTGCTACTAGTTCCTTATAGAATTTTTCTGTCGGGTCTTTTCTGAGGGTAGTATATGTATCAGGGTCTGTTAGTTGTCTCTTACATTCAATGGTGTAGTCTTCTGTATTTTGTAAGACAATTGCCCCCCCTTTGTCTGCTGGTCGTATAGTAAGATTCTGGGTCGATTGTAGTTGTTTTATTGCATGCATCTCTCTCTTAGTCATATTGAAGTGAGTTTTGTTTAAGTTCATTTTCCTAATGTCTGACTCTATGCATTTCCGAAATGTGGCGATATCATCTCCCATTTCTTGTTTTGGGTATTTTATGGATTTTATTTTAAGGTCTGTATGATTATAGATTGATGTTTGGGAATTGTCTCTAGATATTGTCGAACAGCTACAGCAGCAAATAGGCAGAGCATACAGACCCGCGAGCGGGAACAACACACGTGGACGCCACCCGCCCGCCAGGAGCCGCTCACCAGCCTACCTCTGATCCTCAGGAGGGTAACGTACCTGCTAAATTTAGCAATACTTTACAATATCACTATTGTTGGATAATCGTGAAAACAAGCAGACACTAACCGGAGGTGAATACCTCATTTATCTGAGACAAAGTGGGTAGAACCAGATTTAATTGAACAGTATCATATCCCTTAAAGGGGGCCCCCACTCCTCACCTAAACCTGTTCTTTTTGTGATACCATTGGACTTGATACTTGCACCTACCTCCAGTAGGTCTATCAGACTTCTATATTATCACCACCTACATTTTTTTATTTGTGTATTTTTATTTGTGCATTTTATCTTATATGCATTGTTAGTATATAATGTATATCTTATTTTTCTAGGAGGACGGCATTTTAGACATAAGATTTTTATCACCACTACATTTTATTTACTATTTGATTTAAACAATTTTTTTTACTTGTATCTATTGTCGACAGCTGGCACAACCAGCCATTCATTAATAAAATGCTCTTTTCCATGCACTACCTATGACCAGAGTGCCATCCCTATACTTTTCCTCATTGTGAGATATACCTTTTAGATACTGTGGTTCTATTTAGTTATTTGAAAAACAACCATTTTGGGAAAAAAACTTTAATTGCGGCCTAGCTTGGATCAGTACGTGTGAGATACACACTTTAGATACTGTGGTTCTATTCAGTTATTTGAAAAACAGCCATTTTGGGCAAAAAACTTAAATTGCGGCCTAGTTTGGATCTGTACGTGTGAGATACACTCATTAGATACTGTGGTTATAATCTTCTATTAATAAAACACCCTTTTTGGGCAAAATACACAATTTTATAGCCCTTGCTGCATCAACATGTGTGAAATTCAAGGTTTATAAACTGCTGTCATATTCATTTATTAAACAAACACCCATTTTGGGCCATAAACTTAATTCTGCAGCCTTTGCTGCATATGTCTTTGTGAGATACACACTTTAGAAAATGTGGTTCTATTCAGTTATTTGAAAAACAACCATTTTGGGCAAAAAACTTTAATTGCGGCTTGGTCTGGATCAGTGCGTGTGAGATACACACTTTAGATACTGTGGTTCTATTCAGTTATCTATAAAACAAACTTTTTGTGCAAAATACACAATTTTACAGCCCTTGCTGCATCAGCACGTGTGAAATTCAAGGGATATATACTGCTGTCATATTCAGTTATTAAACAAACACCCATTTTGGGCCCTAAACTTAATTTTGCAGCCTTTGCTGCATATGTTATTGTGAGATACACACTTTAGATACTGTGGTTCTATTCAGTTATTTGAAAAACAACCATTTGGGGCAAAAAACTTTAATTGTGGCCTAGTCTGGATCAGTAGGTGTGAGATACACACTTTAGATACTGTGTTTCTATTCAGTTATTTGAAAAACAACCATTTTGGGCAAAATACACAATTTTACAGCCCTTGCTGCATCAGCACGTGTGAAATTCAAGGGTTATATACTGCTGTCATATTCAGTTATTAAACAAACACCCATTTTGGGCAAAAATTTTTTAATTTTGAAGCATTTGCTGCATATGTCATTGAGAGATACACACTTTAGATACTGTGGTTCTATTCAGTTATTTGAAAAACAACCATTTTGGGCAAAAAACTTTAATTGCAGCCTAGTCTGGATCAGTACGTGTGAGATACGCACTTTAGATACTGTAGTTCTATTCTGCTATTAATTAAACACCCATTTAGGGCAAGATCCTACATTTGAGAAATATGAGGAGAGGACGTGGCGCCGGTCGTGGTGCTGCTGGTGGAGCTCCTGTTGCAGGGAGAGGACGTGGTCGATCTGTGCCAGCTACACGCACAAGTCAAACCCCTTCCTCAGATGTGAGTATATGACAGAACCTGCAGCGATATTTGATCGGGCCTAATGCAGCTCTATGGTGAGGCCAGAACAAGTACAGGTGATAGTAGATTGGGTTGCTGACAGTGCCTCCAGTTCCTTCACATTGTCTCCCACCCAGTCTCCTGCTGAAATATCAGAGTTGGCACCTGCAGCTGATGACCATCATTCTTTCATCTCACCCCCTTGCAAATCAGCCAAGCAGTCTGAGCCCCAAGTCATGCAGCAGTCTCTTCTGCTTTTTGATGACTCTGTTAGCAGGGTTTCCCAGGACCATCCACTTAGCCCTGCCCCAGAAGTGGATGCCCAACCACTTATGTTTCAAGATGAGTACATGGGAGGACCATCGCAGCACGTCTCGGATGATGACGAAACACAGGTGCCAACTGCTGGGGCTTTCTGCAGTGTGCAGACTGACAAGGAGGGCAGGGGTGAAGACTGGGTGGAAGATGATGTGGAGGACGATGAGGTCCTCGACCCCACATGGAATCAAGGTCATGCGAGTGACCTATGTAGTTCGGAGGAAGAGGCGGTGGTCGCACAGAGCCACCAGCACAGCAGAAGAGGGAGCAGGGTGCAAAAGCGGAGCGGCCATCTCCTAGACAGTACGCCTGCTACTGCCTACCGTAGCAAGGAACCGAGTACACCAAAGCCAGCTCCAAGGAGTTCCCTGGCGTGGCAGTTCTTCAGACAATGTGCTGACGACAAGACACGAGTGGTTTGCACGCTGTGGAATCAGAGCCTAAAGCGAGGCATAAACGCTCTAAACCTGAGCACAACCTGCATGACCAGGCATTTAAGTGCAAAGCACAAGCTGCAGTGGAGTAGACACCTCAAAAACCTAGAAAGGTCTCTGGCTCCTCCTGCTTCCTCTTCTGCTGCAGTCTCTGCCTTTTCATCCACCTCTGGAGTGACAGTGCCACCTACCACCCCGCAAACTGAGGATCTACCAGCAACACCACCACCTGGGTCACCAAGCATTTCCACAATGTCCCACGGTAGCATTTAGCTCTCATCCCCCCTACCCACCCGCGATCCCTAGCCCTGAATGCCAGCATTTCTAAATTACTGGCCTTTGAAATGCTGTCATTCCGTCTGGTGGAGACGGAGAGTTTAAAGGCCTTATGGCGGTGGCTGTCCCACAGTACGTCGTGACCAGCCGCCACTACTTTTCAAGGCGAGCCATCCCTTCCATGCACAACCAAGTGGGGGACAAAATCAGGTGTGCACTGCGCAACGCCATCTGTGGCAAGGTGCACCTCACTACGGATACGTGGACCAGTAAGCACGGCCAGGGACATTATATCTCCATAACAGCACACTGGGTAAATGCAGTGGTGGCTGGACCTGAGGCGGATAGCAGTTTGGCGCATGTCCTTCCACCACCAAGGATTGAAGGGCGCTTCAGTTTGCCTCCTGTTGCTTCCTCCTCCTACTCCACTTCCTTATCCTCTACTGGCTCCTCATACGGTCAGCGTAACACCTTCACCGCCAACTTCAGCACAGCCATGGGTAAACTTGAACAACAGACCGATGAGTGGTTGGTGCCAGTAAGCCTCAAGCCCGGCCTGGTAGTGTGCGATAATGGGCGAAATCTCGTAGCAGCTCTGGGACTAGCCGGTTTGACGCACATTCATTGCCTGACGCATGTGCTGAATTTGGCGGTGCAGAGATTCCTTAAAAATTACCCCGATATGTCAGAGCTGCTGCATAAAGTGCGGGCCGTCTGTGCACGCTTTTGGCTTTCTCACCCTGCTACTGCTCGCCTGTAGCGCTGCAGCGTAACTTCGGCCTTCCCGCACATCGCCTCACATGCGACGTGCCACCAAGGTTGAACTCCACCTTGCACATGCTGGCCAGACTGGGCGAGCAGCAGCAGGTGATAGTGGAGTTTCAGCTGCAGCACGCATGGGTGAGTCGCACTGCGGACAGCACCACTTCTCCGTCAATGACTGGGCCTCCATGCGAGACATGTGTTCCTTGTTGTGCTGTTTTCGAGTACTCCATTAACATGGCCAGTGCAGATAACGTCGTTCTCAGCGTTACTATCCCACTTCTATACCTCCTTGAAAAAACGCTGCTGGCGATGATGTAAGAGGATATGGCACAGGAGGAAGAGGAGGAGGAAGAGGGATCATTTTGTAGGGTTTCCGGCCAGTCATTCACAAGTGGCTCCAAGGGTGGGTTCCTGCACCCACAAACCCAAGGTACACAATTGTCCAGCCAGGGCACAGTTCTGGATGATGACGAGGTGGAGGATGAGGGGATGGAGGAGGAGGAACATTGTTCACAGCAGGGTGGCACCCAGACCAGCTCATGACCATCACTGGTGTGTGGCTGGGGGGATACAGAGGACACAGACAATACACCTCCCACAGAGGACAGCTTTTCGTTGCCTCTGGGCAGCCTGGCACACATGAGCGATTACATGCTGCAGTGTCTCCGCAGCGACCGCCGAGTTGCCCACATTCTAACTTATGCTGATTACTGGGTGGCCACGCTGTTTGATCCCCATTACAAGGACAACGTACCGTCCTTAATTCCCTCACTGGAGCATGATCATAAGATGCGCGAGTACAAGCGCACGCTGGTAGACGCACTGCTGGTGGTATTCCCACCTGACAGCGGGGGCACAGTGGAAGAGGTCGCCAAAGCAGCTGGGGCACCGCCAGCACCTCAGAAGTGTATAAGAAGTTACAGCCAGCTCACCTCTGTGTCCTGCATGGTGGTGCACGGGGCGGACTCAAGCTAGTCCTGGTTGAAGGTAGAAGAAATGAAAAAATGCTCCAGCACCGCAATGGATGAAGTGAAATCCCGGTCTTTATTGACACCAATATTCAGGCATGTACAGCAGTCATATAACTGGCACCCTCCGGTTCCCAAGATCCAAGATCTACGCGTTTCGAACAGTCGTGTTCTTATTCATGATCCCAAATGTCTGACATGTTCCCGGCTAAAAATACCATCCAGCTCCAGCATCTCCGCCCCCCTGAGGGAGTGTAGAGAGGTAGGGCGGGTAGCAAAATCAGTCAGGTGCATGCAAGACACCTGTGTGTGCCTATTCACATGTTACATAATTGCATCCCCAAAAGTGTTACAAACGAACATTGAAAAAATATATACTTAACAAAAGTTAATATATATGTACAAATAACATAAAATCCCATATAGTTTCAATTCCCACACAGAGATCCGAATAATATTCATAAACAAAGATACCACGGATGTGTTGAGATACATGCACAACTGCACGTGGTCTAACAAATATATGTGGATAACATTAGATGTTGTAGCGCTGTACCCCTCCATTCCCAACTCCTTTGCTCTCTTGGCATTGGAATATAATTTACACAAATATAGCAATCTCTCAAATATGTTAATTGATTATGTGTTGGAGATCACGTTTTATCTCCTAACACACAATTACTTCATATTTGAGGAGACGTTTTATGTCCAGATTTCAGGTGTCTCGATGGGGGCCAAATTTTCACCATCTCTAGCTAACTTATCAATGGCCTTCTGGGAAGAAAAATATATATATTCAGTGGACAACCCCTACTCTGGGTCTATTGTCTGGTATGGCAGATACATCGACGATCTGCTCCTTATATGGAGCGGTGATGTGTCTGCCATACCAGACTTCACGGACTATGTTAATCGGAACCAATATAATTTGAGATTTACTTGCATATATCATCATGAAAATATCAATTTTTTGGATTTAAGGTTGACTGGAAAATTGAGACAGATAGTTCTAACTGAGACTTTCCGCAAGGAGATCTCGGGTAACACTATCTTAAAGGCAAATAGTCATCACCCACTACACACTATAAAAAGCATCCCAGTGGGCGAATTTATAAGAGCAAAAAGAAATTGTAGCACAGAGGTGACTTTTTATAGTGAATGTGCAAACATTTGGGGACGCCTCACAAAACGAGGATACCCACAATGGATGTTACATAGGGGTCTTAAAATTGCCAAAAATAAGCCCAGAACAAATCTACTTGGGTTCAAAACCAATACAAAAATGAAATCTATGACCAGGGACAATAACCCCTTAAACAGTAGGCGAGCCAATGATCACAATAAAAAACACATCATTTCAGAAAAGACTCAGGTTAATAAGCCTATACCGACATTGGTTCTGACCTATAGCAGACAATTCTCTGAAATAAAAAAGATTATTCAGAAATGCATCCCCATTTTATATGAGGATGATATCCTGAGAGAGGTCCTACAAGATGGATGCCGTATAGTATCAAGGAGACCTAATACTTTAGGCAGGACACTCTCACCTTCCATGTATACCCCTACTCATGTCAAGGATCCACCTACCTGGTTAAAATATACTGGCTTCTCGAAGTGCGGAGGCTCCAGATGTAAAACATGTAACTTCACTAAAAACACCAAAGAATTTTCTAACTCATCCCATACAGAGAACTTTCCAATTAAAAGCTATATTAATTGTAGTACAACTGGAGTTGTCTATACTATCACATGCACAGCGTGTGATTTGATATATGTTGGTTGCACGAGCAGAAAGTTCAAGGACAGACTGCGAGAGCATCTAAACTATATCTGTAATCCATTAGCTACAGGAGTCTCGAATGCAGCTAACCACTTTATCAATGTGCATGGACGTAGTGTGGACAACTTCAGTACTTTTGCTTTCGAGCGTGTTACATTGCCAAAGAGGGGTGGGAATATAAAACAAAAAATTCTCCTTAGGGAAGCCTTCTGGATCTGGAGACTCAACACAAGATGTCCCTTCGGGCTTAATCTTAAAAAGGAACTAATGTATTTATATTAGAGTTCCCATGCAGCATAGCCTAGTTTGTGCTATGTTTTTATTACACTTTAGTATAAATTATATCTCTCACATATGGACATATCATATATATCCATTTTTAATTCCCTGAAGTTTCTCCCTTTTCCATTTATTCCCCCAAAGTATACTCCTATCTCAAGAGATACTAAGATCTGAACATAAAACGCACCTGCGATTTGTGGTGTTCGCATCTACCGGTTGTAGATTGCGTAGGACACACTCTCTGTCCGCCCCCAGATATTGCGCTATGTGAGTCGAATGCATGGAACTTGGTTAATTTGGGTTGCAATTCCTGATGTATGTGAACATTGCAAAATATAATACACACGCAGGTGCATTTTATGGTATTCAAACTTATATTGTACATTGCATAATGTAAAGGATCTGGTTTACTTTACAATCATGATATATGGAGAAAAGGAATATGTTATATTTCATACTCCATACATGGATCCCTATTACGGTTAAATACAATCTCCTGACATAATGACATCGCTATCAGGAGGATCTAATAATATCTAAAGTAGAACAGAAAGGTGACTGTGATTTCAAATGTTTCAACTATGGCGGTATTTCCATACCCCCATATGTTGCATGCTAATTGTAAATTATGCGGATTAATTGTTAACTGTTGCCTGTAGCATATGTGTTTAAAAGCTCTTATTGGAATATATTGGCATAGTGTGGTTGTATCATATAATTAATTCTGGAATGTACTTTGCCCAATGGGTCGTTTCAGCACACATTATGGTACCAATTCACACTATGCGATTTCTCTGACGGAGATAACGCACTTATTTCAGGCTCACATATCGTGCGGATGATGAAAACCAACTCCTGGACACACAGAACCATAAGAAAACATGATGCAAGCAACAAAGGGGATATATAATCTGCTCCGTTGTTCATTTGTTTGAATTTGCTACATTTCTATTATATCTATAATGCAATGTTTATGAATATTATTCGGATCTCTGTGTGGGAATTGAAACTATATGGGATTTTATGTTATTTGTACATATATATTAACTTTTGTTAAGTATATATTTTTTCAATGTTCGTTTGTAACACTTTTGGGGATGCAATTATGTAACATGTGAATAGGCACACACAGGTGTCTTGCATGCACCTGACTGATTTTGCTACCCGCCCTACCTCTCTACACTCCCTCAGGGGGGCGGAGATGCTGGAGCTGGATGGTATTTTTAGCCGGGAACATGTCAGACATTTGGGATCATGAATAAGAACACGACTGTTCGAAACGCGTAGATCTTGGATCTTGGGAACCGGAGGGTGCCAGTTTTATGACTGCTGTACATGCCTGAATATTGGTGTCAATAAAGACCGGGATTTCACTTCATCCATTGCGGTGCTGGAGCATTTTTTCATTTCTTCTACCAGCACCTCAGAAGTCAGGGTTAGCATGGCCAAAATGTTGAAAAGCTTTGTCAGCACACCACAACCAGCACCACCAGCTGATATGGAGCGTCTTAGCAGGAGGCATCATTTCACCAACATGGTGGAGCAGTATGTGCGCACACGCCTACACGTACTGATTGACGGTTCTGCCCCCTTCAACTTCTGGGTCTCCATATTAGGCACATGGCCTGAGCATGCCCTTTACGCCTTGGAGGTGCTGGCCTGCCCTGCAGCCAGTGTATTTTCTGAATGTGTGTTTAGCACGGCAGGGGGCGTCATCACAGACAAGCGCAGCCTTCTGTCCACAGCCAATGTGGACAAGCTCTCGTTCATTAAAATGAAACAGGCATGGATCCCACAGGACTAGTTCGTACCTTGTGCAGAATAGACATGTATACTGGCCTTAACCAGCCATTGTTATACTACAGCGCAATTGCTCACTCTTGTATTTTGGATATTTCACACTCTTTTGGAGTGTACCCTAATAAAAATAAAAATAAAATAAAAAAAACAGTGTTGGCTACCTCGTCCTCCTTCAACGCTGCTTCCACCTACAACGCTACGTCCACCGCCTCCTCAAACTCCTTCTCCATATGGACCTCCACCTCATAAATATTTTATTTTATTTTTTTTGTACGTATTTTATTTTATTTTATTTTATGTCATTTCACTACTTTGTCTGTTACATTTTAAGGTGAGATTCACCAATTTTTGGGTGTGATGTACCACTGCTTTGGGTGTGATGTACCACTGCTATACCTAGTAGACAGGTTAAAAAAAATTCCCTAATTTGTCTGTTACATTTTCGGGTGAAATTCACCAATTTTTGGGTGTGATGTACCATTGCTATACCTAGTAGACAGGTAAAAAAAAAAAACTAATTTGTCTGTTACATTTTCAGGTAAAATTCACCAATATTTGGGTGTAATATACCCCTCCTCTACCTAGTTGACAGCTTAATAAATTTCACAGATTTTTCTTTTACATTTTCGGGTGACATTTAACAATTTTTTTCTGTCATAGACCCCTGCTCTACCAAGTAGACAGGTTAATACATTTCACAAATTTTTCTGTTACATTCTTGGGTTGACATTTTACAATTTTGGACGTGAATAAACCCCTGCTCTGCATAGGTGACAGGGAATAAAATTTCTGAAATTCTTCTTTAATTGATGAGCACACCTCCTTTCATTCAATGCTTAAACTTTAACATGTTGTCCCACATTTGCGCTTCAATAATTTGTCCCACATTTGCGCTTTAATAATTTTTCCCACATTTGCGCTTCAATAATTTGTCCCACATTTGTGCTTTAATAATTTGTCCCACATTTGCGCTTTAATAATTTGTCCCACATTTGCCCTTCAATAACTTTTCCCATATTTCCGCTCGATCAAAAAAAAATGTAATTCATTTATCTCCATTGGATGTGGTCTCTCTTTCTCACGCTCCCTCTCCGGCGTGAAACCCTGATTCGCCGATAACCGTGATCAACATGGTTGGCTCAGAAAAGAACAACTAAAGTTGATAGAGAATATATCCAAATGGATGGTAGATGTCACGGGGGCACCTCTGCATAGGTGCCAGGATCATAAATTTCAAAAAATTGTCTGTTAAATTGTCAGGTGACATTTTTCTAATTTTGGCGGATAGAAACCCCTGCTCTGCATAGCTGACTGTGAATCAAATTTCAGAAATTCTTCTTTCATTCAATGCTTAAACTTTAACAAGTTGTCCCACATTTGCGCTTCAATAATTTGTCCCACATTTGCGCTTTAATAACTTTTCCCATATTTCCTCTCGATCCAAATTTTTTATTCCATTTATCTCCCTTGGATGTGTTCTCTCTTTCTCACGCTCCCTCTCTGGCGTGGAACCCTGATTCGCCGATAACCGTGACCAACATGGTAGGCTCAGAAAAGAACATTGAAAGTTGATAGAGAAAATATCTAAATGGATGGTGGACATCACAGGCACGTGCGATCAGGCAGAAGTTATCTAGAGTCAACAAAGCGGCAGCAGGGCTTCTCCTGGCTAACGTTTCAAAATACAAAATACAAAAGTGACAGTCCCTGTAATTTTTTATTAATCATTCCAATAAAAGGGCATCTTAAGAGTATTGTATTGTTATTTATTGTCACTACCTTCCCGAGTCGGGAGTGGGTAACTACCGCATGACCCCTCCTTTCCTTCAATTCTTCCATTTTAATAGCTTCTCCCACATTTTCGCTCGATCAAAATATCATGCATTGATCTCCCTTGGATGTGGTCTCTCTTTCTCACGCTCCCTCTTTGGGGTGGAACCCTGATTCACCGCTAACAGTGATCAACATGGTAGGCGCAGAAAAGAACATCAAAAGTTGATAGAGCAGATATCCAATTGGATCGTGAACATCACGGGGACGTACGACATGGTGGGGCAGTATGTTTGCAAATGCCTACACGAACTGACTGATGGTTCTGCCCCCTGCAACTTCTGGGTCTCCAAATTTGGCACATGGCCTGAGCTTGCCCTTTACGCCTTGGAGGTGCTGGCCTGCCCTGCAGCCAGTGTATTGTCTGAACGTATGTTTAGCACGACTGGAGGGGGTTATCACAGGTTATATTTCCCAATGTTTTGGGGTGTACCCGAATTTAAAAAAATATTAATAAATTTAAAACCAAAAAGCAGTGTAGGCTACCTCCTCCTCCGCCAGCACCACTTCCACCTACACCACCACAACAACCTCCTACTCCATATGGACCTCGTCCTCCTAGATCAAGATTATTAGTTTGAATTTTTATGTATTTTATGTTATTTGAAGTCATTTCCCTATCCACATTTGTTTGCAGAGCACTTGCCATGCTCTTAACCACATTTTGCTGGCATTTGCAGCCCTCTAGCCATTTCCGTGACATTTTTAGAGCCATTTTAGTGCTCAAAAGTTCGGGTCCCCATTGACTTCAAACTCGAACTTTTTTGTAAAGTTTGGCCGAACCATCGAACCCGAACATCCAGATGTCCGCTTAACTCTAGTCGTCACAGGTGTTGAATTCCTCCGAGGTCCCAAACATTACGCATTCACCAGAGAGAAAAGGCCTTTTATGCCGCTGTATTTCCCTAAGACAGGGACCATTATTTGTTCTGGGTGGTGGCGGATATTTGTGGGCTGTCATGAGGAAATTCAATTAAACGTGGTTGTCACAGGTGTTGAATTCCTCCTAGTTTCTTGCCTCATTAAATTTTAGAAATGGGAGGTAGTCCACACTGTCGTGAGCTAGGAGAGTGCGCTTATCGGTCACGATCCCCCCTGCTGCGCAGAACGTTCTTTCGGACAGGACACTCGACGAGGGGCAAGCCAAGAGTTCCATGGCAAATTGTGCCAGCTCTGGCCACAAGTCAAGCCTGCACACCCAGTAGTCCAGGGGTTCCTTGCTTCTCAAAGTGTCCAAATCGCCCGTTAACAAGATGTGGACACCTGTCGGTCTAGGCGTTCCCTGAGGCTTGATCCGGAGGGTGGCTGTCGACGGTTGGCTGCAAGAATGATCTCATATCTAAAGTGATCAACACATCTTCAAACCGCCCTCTTCTTGCTTGCACTGTAGGATTGGTACTCGCAACAGTTTCTCTGTTGGTGGAAATTCCTCTGCCAGCGCCTGCAACAGCAGAATGCAGCATCTTTCGCAGCAAGGCCTGGAAATATTGCATTCTGACAGCCCTCTGTGATGCTGGTAACATGTCCACCATTTTGTGTTTGTATCAGGGGTGTTTATACGGGGGTCCCTCTTCAAACACTGGAGCATAAAAGCCCCCATTTGCACTAAATTGAAAGTGGTGGAGCGGCCTGGCTCCTGCTCATTGCCCAGGAGAATGTCGTCCTCGGTCTCCTCCCCCCATCCATGAACAACACTAGGGATCCCAGAAAAGTTTAAAGCCTGCTCTTCTTGCTCCTCCTCCTCCCCCCAGGCACCATCCTCCTCTGACTCCTCTTCAGATTCCTGTTAACTTTTCTCAGATGGAGTAGCTTCCCCAAGGAATTCATTCAGCATTGCGACTTTCTCATCTTCCTGCTCCTCGATGGCTTGATCAATGACATGACACAATGCACGCTCCAGAAAGAAGGTGTAAGGTACAATGTCACTGATGGCGCTCTGGCTGCGACTGACCAGTTTGGTGATCTCATCAAATGGCTGCAGAGGTCTGCATGCGTCGCACATGAGCAGCCACTGGCGCAGTGAAAAAACAAGCGAGTTCGTGCAGGTAGTCGTTAACGGCACGTTGCTGCTGGATCAGCCTATCAAGCATATACAAGGTGGAGTTCCAGTGCGTCGGGCAGTCACAAATCAGACGTCTGACGGGCAAGTGGTGTCACCGCTGAACGTCAGCAAGGCGAGCCATGGCCGTGTAAGATCTTCTAAAATGGCCAAAGATTTTCATGGCCTGCCGCGAGAAGTGCTGGGTATTTGGTAACGAATCGCTGCACGGCTAAGTTCATGACGTGTGCCATGCTCATGTGCTCATGTCCTCATGTGCTCAGCAGATTGGCACCGTTGTCGCACACCACTTTACCAACTGTCAAATTGAGCGGGGTTAGCCACTGATCAGCCTGTGACTGTAGAGCTGAAAGGAGTGCAGAACCGGTGTGGCTCTTGGCTTCCAGGCACAACAGCCACAGCACAGCATGGCAACGTCTCACCTGGCACGTGGAATAGGTTCTGGGGAGCTTGGGGGGTGCAGCGGAAGAGGCGGTAGCAGTGGAAAAGGAGGAGTCAGCCAAAGAGGAGACGGAAGATGGAGTAGAAGGAGGAGAAGAAGAGGCAGGCCTGCATGCAATCCGTGGCGGTAATTTTACACCTCAGAGTTGTGTTACTACACGACTCTATCCTGCTACTATGTTTTAGTAGTCTTTATAATGTCATCAAATATGATTTTGCTCATGTCTTGCTCATATAAATCTATGTTAAATGCAATTGTTCATGTAATTTGCCTGGTTACAAGTAGGTGGCAGCAACTCATTGGCAAGTACAGCTTAGTGTTTAGTGCATCTAAGCTGAAATGGAGAGGTGGGCTGGTCCCACATCCTGCAGCAGGGGTGAGGAAGGAAGTTAGTCGAAGTGAAGCCCACCATCTGCTAGGGGTAGGGTATGTGTGTGGAGTTCCCCTGCATAGGAAAGACATGAAGGACCTAGTCTCGGCTGAGATTTGGCCATACCCAGCTAAAGCATCTTCAGCTCTGCTGGATGTGGAAAGCAGAAACTACAGACAAACTCCTGAGTTCAAGGAAGAAAGCATCCCCTGAGAATCCATCTGTGAGATAAATCCAGAGTCCTAAGAGAAGCTTATTCCTCCTCAGCTAGTCTGTCCACATACAGCAGAAGGTACCAGATAATCCTGTTAATGACAAACAATAGGATCCCACAGGAGGTTACCACGCTATTAATTGAGAAGTTAGGTGGTCTCTTGGACCTTAGCGTGTTTCTGCAACCTCACTGAAAATGTTACTAAAACTAAATATTATAATTTCTAAAATACACATATACACCTCTTGGGATCAAATGGTTAAAACTCTCAGGAGTGGGTTAGTTGCGGGATATGGTCTCTAGTGCTAATATGTAATTCACATGTTAATGCATGTCATCCCCGAAGGGTTAGCTGCACTCTAGATACTTGAATGCATTTATTTAGAAATCCCTATCTACCCTTCCTGCCTAAAATCTGGAGCCTGCTTCCCTACATGTTTCGCCGAGCGATTCGGCGTCTTCAGGGGAAACTGCACAGGTTCTGAGTTGGGGGCGGGATCAGGGCATCTAGACCCTCGGTTTGCTTTGCGATTAGCAACAGCCAATCGCTATTGCCTGTCTCCGTGAGCTGCATGTCTACGTCAGCTAGGACGTCCTACCATTGGACCAGGATCCGCTTCAGTAATCGCTCGGCACCTGTGATGTCACTGGGGGTGCGCGGCGCATGTGCCATTTCGGCGCTGGTATCGGTACTCGATTGAGCTCTCCCGCGCATGCGCCGTACTCCTTACTCTCCCGAGCATATTTGCATTCTATGGCGCATGCTCCGGGTCACTGCTCCTCATTCGACGTGAGTATACTGCGCATGCGCCCGCACTTATGTTTTTTCAAGGATCCGTATTGTCCCCACTGCTGAGTGTCCCTCTGTAAAGGGGCATTCTGGATGGAGCGAGGGATGAGTTCACTGTTTCGGCCACTGAATCAGTATGCCAAGATACTTGCATCCCTTCACAGGTTACTTCTGTATCCATGTATCACTGGATATAATAGACCATTATTTATGTATTACGTATTTTCTGACATATATGTACATGTCATCCTAGAACATACCCCAATGAGGGGTTACAGCTATATTGCCATGTCACTACATTTGATAGTGTATTATTTGTGTATCTTTAATCACCATTTCTGACATGCACATGTATGTCATCTTGGACAATGTTCCCCAAAAATGTATCTTATCTTTTTGACGTGGTTTTATTAATTTATTTATATATACATACAGGGAGTGCAGAATTATTAGGCAAGTTGTATTTTTGAGGATTAATTTTATTATTGAACAACAACCATGTTCTCAATGAACCCAAAAAACTCATTAATATCAAAGCTGAATATTTTTGGAAGTAGTTTTTAGTTTGTTTTTAGTTTTAGCTATTTTAGGGGGATATCTGTGTGTGCAGGTGACTATTACTGTGCATAATTATTAGGCAACTTAACAAAAAACAAATATATACCCATTTCAATTATTTATTTTTACCAGTGAAACCAATATAACATCTCAACATTCACAAATATACATTTCTGACATTCAAAAACAAAACAAAAACAAATCAGTGACCAATATAGCCACCTTTCTTTGCAAGGACACTCAAAAGCCTGCCATCCATGGATTCTGTCAGTGTTTTGATCTGTTCACCATCAACATTGCGTGCAGCAGCAACCACAGCCTCCCAGACACTGTTCAGAGAGGTGTACTGTTTTCCCTCCTTGTAAATCTCACATTTGATGATGGACCACAGGTTCTCAATGGGGTTCAGATCAGGTGAACAAGGAGGCCATGTCATTAGATTTTCTTCTTTTATACCCTTTCTTGCCAGCCATGCTGTGGAGTACTTGGACGCGTGTGATGGAGCATTGTCCTGCATGAAAATCATGTTTTTCTTGAAGGATGCAGACTTCTTCCTGTACCACTGCTTGAAGAAGGTGTCTTCCAGAAACTGGCAGTAGGACTGGGAGTTGAGCTTGACTCCATCCTCAACCCGAAAAGGCCCCACAAGCTCATCTTTGATGATACCAGCCCAAACCAGTACTCCACCTCCACCTTGCTGGCGTCTGAGTCGGACTGGAGCTCTCTGCCCTTTACCAATCCAGCCACGGGCCCATCCATCTGGCCCATCAAGACTCACTCTCATTTCATCAGTCCATAAAACCTTAGAAAAATCAGTCTTGAGATATTTCTTGGCCCAGTCTTGACGTTTCAGCTTGTGTGTCTTGTTCAGTGGTGGTCGTCTTTCAGCCTTTCTTACCTTGGCCATGTCTCTGAGTATTGCACACCTTGTGCTTTTGGGCACTCCAGTGATGTTGCAGCTCTGAAATATGGCCAAACTGGTGGCAAGTGGCATCTTGGCAGCTGCACGCTTGACTTTTGTCAGTTCATGGGCAGTTATTTTGCGCCTTGGTTTTTCCACACGCTTCTTGAATGACTATTGACTATTTTGAATGAAACGTTTGATTGTTCGATGATCACGCTTCAGAAGCTTTGCAATTTTAAGAGTGCTGCATCCCTCTGCAAGATATCTCACTATTTTTGACTTTTCTGAGCCTGTCAAGTCCTTCTTTTGACCCATTTTGCCAAAGGAAAGGAAGTTGCCTAATAATTATGCACACCTAATATAGGGTGTTGATGTCATTAGACCACACCCCTTCTCATTACAGAGATGCACATCACCTAATATGCTTAATTGGTAGTAGGCTTTCGAGCCTATACAGCTTGGAGTAAGACAACATGCATAAAGAGGATGATATGGTCAAAATACTCATTTGCCTAATAATTCTGCACGCAGTGTATATGACACTTTAGTCCTTATTTTAGAAGGATTTACAATGATCAGCTGCTCTTTATAATGATGGCCTATCTATCCGTAAGACTGTTGATCCAGAGAAATCGCCCCAGCGGGACAATATTGCTTCCCCAGGTAAGTGGTGTCAACATGGCTGCCTAGACAGCTGTCATTGGTGCATCTCTTTTAGGCCCCTTTTAAAATTACGCCCCTGCCCCCAATATTTTCAGGGTAATGAACTGGACTGATCCCTTACGTTATCTTGTTAAGGATAATCTTAATGGAGAATGGAGTGAAGGTAAAACCTTCGTTCAGCCCATTAGGGGCCAGTGAGTGGAGACGATATATCCATCTTGTCTCCTCTTGCTGTAGCTTGCGGTCCACGCTGCCCTGCCTGGGAGAACTCTGCATATTTTGTATCCCCCAGACCTTCAGGCCATTGGTCTTGCCATCATGGCATTTCTGTAGATGTCTGGATAGTGACGTCTCCTCACTTGTATTGAGTATTCTGAAATGTTTGGAGAGCCTCCTCCTCAATTCCTGAATAGTTTTGCCAATATACAGTTTGTCACACTCACATTGTATACAGTAAACTACCCCAGTGCTTTTGCAGTTTATGAATTCACGGATTTTAAATGTTTGCCCATCTTGTGGGTTAATAAACTCTCTTTTAGGAGTCATGAATTTACAGAAGCTGCATGCTCCACATGGGTAGGATCCTGTGGTTTTGAGCCACGTTCCCTTGCTCTTAGATGTTCTCTGGAAGTGACTTGGGACCAGCATATCTTTTAGATTCGGGCCTCGTCTATACGTAATGCTTGGATTGTCCGGGAGTATCTGTCTCAGATCTTTATCCGTCTTCAGGATATGCCAGTGTCTTTTGAGGACCTCGTACACCTTTTTACTTTGCACATCAAATGTGCCTATACATCTCACAACTTTACCTTCTTCTGCTTTTCTCTTAGACAGCAGTTCCTCTCTATCAGCGTTAATGGCTCTATTATAGGCTCGGTGCAGGACCTTCTTGGGGTAGCCTCTCATACGAAATCTAGAGTATAGGATATTGCTCTCCTTTCGGAAGGTCTCGTCATCCGAACAGTTTCGTCGGGCCCTCAAATATTGGCCTACGGGAATGCCTCTTTTTAGCGGTAACGGGTGATGGCTTTGCCAATGTAAAAAGCTATTTGATGCCGTAGGCTTTCTGTATACCTCAGTTTTAATACCTCCTTCCCCATCCAATATAATTTTGAAATCAAGGAAACTGATACTCTCCATCTGGATCTCCATGGTAAAGATGAGGCCTAGTTGATTGTTATTCAACTTGTCTGTGAATTCAGTGAACTCCGTGACCGTGCCATCCCAGAAAATTAAAATGTTGTCTATATAGCGACCCCAAAAAGAAAATAAATCTGTGTACTGTGTATTCTCCTCAGTGAAAACGTGTTGATCTTCACACCACCCAAGGAACAGGTTAGCGAAACTTGGTGCGCAAACCGTCCCCATTGCCGTGCCATGTGTCTGCAGAAGCTAATCCTGACACAGTTACATAGCTACCAAGCAGATGTTTTATTCTACAAGCTCCACATTTAAAGCAGAAGTACTCATTCCTGCCATTGATTGCCAAAACCTGCTGGGACCAAGAGACCAAAGCTGTATACTGAAGTTATTTCAAGTAAAGCAATGTTTGAACTTCATCTAAAGGTCTGGACATCATTTATTCTGCAAAGTTCCTCTATTACTCCTATTATCACTACACTCAAATTTATTGCAAGTGAGCCAGGTGCCAGGAGTCTGGCCGTACCCAGGTAGGAGACACCATGACACAACTACTACTAAACTATAGAGACATTATACACCATTCTGGCATTCCTAATCTGGGACGTGCATTATAACACCTTGGAAGGGCCCTGGGATAGTATCCTGCGCATGCTGCAATTGGTGTCACGACAAATACATAATATTATCCCCATGTACCTGGCCATTGCAGTAACACCAAATCCACACGGGTGCCACGGGTTACATACTTGATGGCTGTCAGAAGGTTCACCCAATGGTCAGTAAAAGTTATGTATCTTCCCTGCCTGTGTTTTCTAGACCACTTGTCTGTGGTCAGATGTATCTTGGCACCGACACTGTGTGCCAGATATATATTAACTTGCCGCTGAATGTGGCCATATAGTTCAGGGATGCCCTTCTGGGAGAAATATTTCCTCATTGTGGTGTGCTAATGGACACAAATTTTCTAAAGGCCTCTGAGTCCACCAATTTATATGGCAGTAGTTGGCGGGCTAGCAGTTCCGACAAGCCAGCGGTCAGCCGGTGGGCAAGAGGATTATCCGGCGTCATCTTTTTTACACTCGAACATTTGTGCCACGGAAGCCTACCTTGTGCCAGATGAACGCGACGACAGCACGGTGGAAGGTGGAGTGGAGGACCAATGGGAGGAGAGAAGAGAAGTAGAAGAGGCAGGACGTGGAGCGGTGAGAGTGTGGCTTTGTGGGTTCTGACAGCGTTATTTCCACTGGGCTCGGTGACGGGAGGCCAGGTGCCTTCTTAAGGCGGTCGTCCCTAGGGGGGTGTTGGGCTTACCGTGACTTATTCTTTGACAGCACAGGCTGCAGATGGCAACACTATTATCTGCAACTGTCACATTAAAAAAGCCCACACTGCGGAGCCATGTGCCGGCATCCTGTGAGTGCAAGATGTGACCATACATGGAAAATGGCTCACTCTAGATAAATTTGCAGTCTGCTTTTTGTCTCCTGTGCACTGCGAGTTCTGCCTGCTTCTCCTCCCTGTCTGCTGCTCCGTCTCTCCCTCTGAACTCCCCTCCTCTTCCTCTCTTGTGGGCACCCACGTGACGTCCATCAACACGTCATCATTTTCACCTTCACCAACACTGACATTAGAGATCTCGGAGTAGGCAGCAACAGCGGGGACCACCCTACTTGGGCTGATATGGGTACTGTCGTCAGAACGCTGGGTGGCGTCCGTTGCTACCACCTCTTCCTTATACGATGCGAAGAATGGCTGCGCATCAGTAAGGTCTTCAAATTGATGGGAAAATAATTCCTCTGACTCGAGTAGAATGGCTATGGTGGTGGTGGTGGTGTCTTTGGGGGTGCACACAGCAGAAAGTGAGGAGAGTGCTGATACACAGGATGAGGAGGGTGCAGAAGCGGAAGGCTGCATGACCCACACAACTAACTCTGGTGCATCCTTTGACGTAATCACACGCACCTTCTCCAACTTCCCACTTAGGCTCCAGCCTTTTGCACCTACTCGACAACTACCACCCCTGCGGAACGGCCTGCCTCTTCCTCTGCCTATGATTTTCAAAATTACCCTGCACCAAAGTCCCTAGAGAAAAGCAGTATTTTTGTAAGCAGGTATACTGAACCCCTTAATCAGTTTTTTTGGGGGGCAACTGTTATATCACACCAGTTGCAATTAGTTGTTCGAATGGCGTTTGTCCCTCTGTATAGCTGCATTATCTCAGTAGAACTGCACACAAATGCTGCACAATACAAATGCACTATATAGAAATTATATTCTAGGTATATTAAACCCCTGCCTCAATCAGATTGTTTTGGGGGGCAACTGTTATATCACACCAGTTGCAATTAGTTTGTCCCTCTGTATAGCTACGGTATCTCAGCAGAAACGCAAAAAAATGCTGCACAATACAAATGCACTATATATAAATAATTTTCTAGGTACGTATATCACACCCCTGCCGCAATCAGATTTTTTGGGGGCAACTGTTATATCATAAAAGTTGCAATTAGTTGTTTCAATGGCATTTGTCCCTCTGTATAGCTGCGGTATCTCAACAGAACCGCACACAAATGCTGCACAATACAAATGCACTATATAGAAATTATATTATAGGTATATCGCACTCCTGCCTCAATCAGATTTTTTTTGGCGGCAACTGGTATTTCACACCAGTTGCAATTAGTTGTTTCAAAGATGTTTGTCCCTCTGTATAGCTGTGGTATCTCAGCAGAACCACACACAAATGCTGCACAATACAAAAGCATTATATACATAAAAATGATATTTTAGGTATATTGCACCCCTGCCTCAATCAGAAAGTATATTACAACCCTCAGTATGTCACACCTATTGATAGCACACCTATACCAGTCCTTAAAAGGAATTTTGCGGCCCTATTATTTAGCGTTTGGTGTCTCTATACCCTCTAATAGTCTGTCCTTGTTCCACACAGCAACCTCTCCTTACACTGGCAAAAAACAGAATGTAAAATGGCGGCCAGATCGGGTTTATTTATAGGGTAGGGGGTGTTTCCATGTGCTGAAACGTCTCAATTGGCTGTCCTGTCCTGCCTGATGGATGTGTCATGGGTCAAAGTCCTGCACAATGGAAAGACATGCAGACATCGACATATGTTCGCCTGTTCGGCGAACAGCGAACGAGTAAAGTTTGCCGCAAAACGCCTGCCGGGGGCGAAACGCAAGGCCATCTCTAATGACGGATCCCTCATGAAGCCATGCTGATACGGTGTCATACGCTTCTTTTTCATTGAGATACTCTAGGATAGCATCTCTTAGGAAACCTTCAAGCGATTTACCCACAACAAATGTTAAACTTACCGGCCTATAGTTCCCCTGCTCCGTTTTTGACCCCTTTTAAATATTGGCACCACATTTGCTAAGCGCCAATCCTGTGGAACACTCCCTGTCTTTATAGAGTCCTTAAAAATCAGAAACAAGGATCCATCTATGATATTAATTCTCTTAGGATATCATGGTGTAAAATGTATATTTTTGTCTTTTTATCCTGGGTGAGAGAGGCAAATTTTAATGGGGAGTTTATGTTTACACTCTGCATTTAAACTGACAGTTTGTTTTCCTCAGTGAAAATGATGGAGAAAAAAAAAATATTTAATAGATTTGCTTTCTCATTGCTTCCTATAACTCCTCCCTCATCACACTGTAAAGGGTCAACACTTTCAGGTTTAAACCTTTTACCATTTGAAGAATATTTTAGGGTTAGTTTTACTCTCTGTGTCTACACCTTGACTGTATTTATCTGTCTTTTACATATTGTTTGTTATATTTTATTCTTATAGTTTTTCAATGCTTCCTCACTACCTACCTTTCTTAGTGATTTAAATGCTTTCCTTTTGTCATTTTTTGCCCTCTTTATATTTCTATGTATCCACATTGTTTTGTTTTCTTTTTCCTCACCCTTTTAGCCCCATAATGTATGTATCTCTCACAATTAGTCAGGGGTTTAAAAATATCCCATTTTTTTTCTGAATTATTATTAGCCCCACTTAGTGAGGCTAATAACCTCTTTTATCTGGTCAAATTGTAACTTTTTTGAAGTTTACTACTTTTGTATCTCCCTGAAGAAACGCTCCTTTGAATGACAATTGGAATGTTATTATTTTATGGTCACTATTTCCCAGATATCCCCCAACCTCCACGTCTATTGTTCTGTTTATTGGTTAATACTAAGTCCAGTATGGTCATCCCTCTAGTTTTGGATTCTGAACCATTTGGGAAAGATAATTGTCTTTGGTTTTTGACAAGAAACTGTTTCCTTTATGAGATCCAAAGGTTTAAGTTTCCCAGTCTATATCTGGGAAGTTGAAGTCCCACATAACAGAAATCTCATTATGATTTGCTGCTTTATCTATCTCTTTAAGTAGTAGATTTTTTTGTGGGCTATGTTATATTAGGTATTTATTATAGTTTTTGCCTCCATGTATTTCTACCAACATTGACTCCACGTGTTCAGTTCCCTTACCTATCTTCCCAGAGTGTGGGCTTTAGACAGGACTTTACATAAAGGCAAGCCCCTCCCCCTTTCAGGTTTTTACGATCCTTACTAAACAAAGAGAGGAGATGCTGGATGTTCTTGATTACATATTGTAATCAATATTAGATGATGTGGAAAAGGAGGAAAAGCAGATGGCAGAAGAAGGGCTCCCACCTGTAAGAAAGGAGAGTGCTAGAGGTTGGAAAAGTGGGTATATCAGAGCTGATTAATATCTGATATATGTTTACTGTGTTGACAGGCTTCCACCTAGTTTTCTCCCTTTCTTTCTAGGAGAGAACTGCCAACCATCAGCAGATGGGCGGGAGAGCAGGAGATTATGAATAACCATGACTCTTTGCAGGTAGATTTGACTCTTTTCAAGGCCTGGGCTGCAATGATTATGATGCTGGTTTTCGGCAACCACTTTTAGCTGATGTGTGACACACACTGAAATCAGGATTTCTGTCACTACTTTATACTGCCCTCCGTACGGTCAGCATAAAGTTGATAACAGGTTCCTTTAAAGGTGCCACATGGCCATTAACAATGAAGGACTATACAGTGTGGTCTTCATTACTAAATTAAAATCAGTTGCGGGCTAATTGGTCACACAGTTCTTCACCACAGCATGGCCGCAACCTGGCTGCAGCATGGCCTCTCCGTGGCCATAAGGCAGAGTGGCCTGAGTATGCCTGATTTATAGTGATTTATGACAAATTAATTTGTAACTAATCAAATTTCTTGGCTACATTCAGCGAAGTTGCTGATTCAAATTTTTTAAAACTTTTCTTATCTCTAATTCCCCGGGCTAACAGAAGAGGTGCCATCCCTGAACTGACATCCCCCTCATATACCAACCTTGAAAACTTGATGGAGTGTATCATATCAGGGCTAGCCTCCCTGGCACTCTCCCTCTACCCTGATTTCTGTTATCTAGCTACCTACCTCACTTTCCTAATCCTTTATACTACCACTCTCCTCCTCATATACCCCATAGAGTGTCAAACTATTTTCTATATTGCCAATGCATCTCAGTATTGAAAATTGTTCATTTATATACAGGATCTGGAATTCCAAACATGCAGTTTGTTCACATTTTCCACAGAAATATGTACCCTTAAATGGTTGTTCCAGGACTGCACACATTTTATAAGATGTACAAGGACTGCCTTGGAGAACATACTTGCTAATGGGGATTACACAAGAAAAGAGAAACAAGAAACATGGCTGGCCTCAACACTAGAAATTTAGGTTCTCTTGATTAGATAACCACACCCCTAACTAGTCATCTGTGCAACACAGTTTGCTATAAATGCAAAAATGTTGCTCACAGTATACTCTTAGCTGCTATGCAATAAACCTGACAACAAAACAAGTTACAGTGTAAAAGCTATAATACACTGCTCCGACTTGGTGAAAAGTACAATAAAGTCAGGCAGAGGCACATTCAGCAATACGCACAAATAATTTAACAGGCCTCATACATACTCCCTTAATTATCTTAAGTCACACACTTAAGACAAACACAAACTTGTGATCAAACACTCGTAAGCTCGCAAACTTGTGTTGTCAGGCTGCTCATATAGATGCTACCACTAGACAACTCCAAACCAGATTGCCATTTTTTTCCCTGTGGATAATTTTTAATGAGTGTCAGAAGAATATTTTATACTAAAATCCTAATCTACTTTGTCAATTCAGCTTTTTTTTCTTTAGATCCTAAGGAAGAAAATCATTGGGATACTAAATAATATCTAAAACATGTCTTTTAAAATGGCACTATACTTTCATTAAAGTTTTGATATGTTACAGAGACATATCAAAAGTTTAGATCAGTGGGAGTGAGTGCTAGACCCCAATTTATCACTAGAACATAGGAAGGGAAACATGCTCTTAGTGAGCTCTCTCTCCTCACTGCAGGAGACAGGAGTGAGACTGACCCATAGACTTTCTCCATCTTGCTTCCTGTCCTTCAGTGAGGAGAGAGAATGTGCTAACTTCTCTCCCCTCTCTCCTTATTCTAAAGATTTTTTGATAACCTCAGCCTTAAGATCTCCATCCGTCTAAACATTTGATATGTCCCTATAATATATCAAAAGTTTCATGAAAATACAGTGCCACTTTAACATTATTTCTGCATTTAAGCAGAAACTAAAATATAATATTACTCAAGGTTACTGTAGTTTTTAATATTTATGTAAAGTCAAATATTTTTTGCCTTGAGTTTTTAAATATTTAACATGTTCTATATATTCTACAACTTCTGAAGTTTCTAAACCTTTTCACGTTGACTTCCCCACCAAATATAGAAAAATACTGCAAGACTGTATAAATGCATTATCTTATCTTCACAGTAAATAAATCAGTTCATCATCAGGGGGTGAGTGACATACGGTACATACTTTATTTGTTCATCAATAAATGTGGATTTACATAGGAAAGCAACCTACATTGTAAATGGTAAGTTAATCATGAACCAGGAATTTGAAATTAACTGAAAGTCTAGTTTAGGGTTTGCTATAGGTTAACAGCAGAAACACAGCTCTGTAGCAATCTTAGACATAGTGGGTTGTAAGCATATCAAATTGCAAACCGTGTCACCTGAATTTTCTATAGTATTATTCATGATATTATTGTGATACCTAAATTAAAATATACAGTATGCCATTCAAAGGGTTGTCCTTATAAAAATATTATAGATTTTTGAAACTAGCACATAGATCTGAATATTTTTGTAATTACATGTAATTAAAAATGTGTCATAATAAACACTCAGATTATTCAAAAAATGTATATGTATAGCACCACCTGCTGTTTGTTCTTTTCCTTATTTCTCTGTCTACCTCAGTAACATCACTGATGTGAACATATAGGCTTAGATCCATCCTTCAACTGTCACCAGATCTATCTACTGTTAGCAGCTGTGATAATTACAGGGATAGAGCTGTAGCAGGAAGGACATGCCCCCCAGGAAAAAAAAAAAAACACTAATGGGGGGAGATCTGGGTCTATGTGGAGCACAGGGCTGCCTTTGTTGTAAAGAGATTGTCATATACTATATTATGTCTAAGTTTTATTTTTTTACATTAATTATGAGCTGACCCCTTTAAGGCCTCCTACTGAGATGAACCTCCAGTCAAGCTGATCACCCACCTCTGCTTTTCCACCATGTAAACACTGTTGTATCAATAGACACAGTTTTCCTCTTATTATACCTCACTTATGACTATCTATTCATTTGCTGTAACTTAAAGTCATCATCTATGCATGGGGAATACAATATCTCCTTATGGAGAGTTCCTTAAGTGGTGTGATGAGTCCTATATTCCAGGCAATGCTTCTCTGGAATTTTGGGAAGATGGTATGCAAATGAGCTGTTAGCAAGCTCTGCCCATAAGATGTAAGGTAGCCATCCTATAAGTCAATGTTCAACCTTGACGCCAAATTCTCTGCTGTGACCTGCATGCGGCTTGAGGACATAGGCATGCTCTGTGACCTCATACCTCAGCACAGCGTGGCAGGAAGAGCACTGGATCTCAGGAGAGGCGGCAGTGTCCAGAACCTGAGAGGTGAATAGATTTATTTTGTTTGTATGAACTGTGGTCTGATTAACATTGGGGTTCTGAGCTGAGGTCTCATTGGGGGTCTGAGCTGGGGTCTAATTAACATTAGGAGTGTGATCTAAAGTCTGATTGGGGGTCCAAACTGAGGTCTAATTAACATTGGGGTCTGATATGAGGTCTGATTAACATTGAGGGTCTCATTGAGGGTCTAATCTGAAGTCAGATTATTTTTTTTTAACAACATTTTGTTTATAACCTATGGGCATGTTATGGGCAGGTCTTATAATAACTACCCACAAATTATCTCATAAACTGTATCTATTAAAATATTTTCATTTTTTTAATTAGCTAATTGTAATTAGAAAAAAGTCAGATTTTTTTTTATGTCAATGACTTCACATTACCCTTCTCTACAGAAAAAAAAAAGAGGTGTCAGAAACCAATTCCTATATGCTAATCTGACTGTATACTCATCAAAATGTATACAGTTGATATCATTCATTAGGAATGGCTTAGGGACAACTGTGTGAATGTTATTGAGTGGTCCAGCCAGAGCCCTGACTTAAACCTAATGAAACATCTCTGAGTAGATTTGAAAATGGTTGTGCATCAAAGGTCCCTATCACGATGCATATGATTTTATTTTTTCTTTTATTTTTTTATTAATTTTTAATTCAGTAAGGGTTTAATGGCATTGTTTAGCAGCTGCACCATATTCCCTAAATGGTGTATTCTATTTTTGTCAAAATTGCACATCACACATTATATGATATAGTATTGGTGTACAACAAATAGTATGCAAAGCAGCATATAAATTGTGCCATATTTCAACCATCAAACATGAACCCTTCAAACTTATGGCACTGCCCTAACAAGGTTCTATACCATTACATTTTAGGGTTACTTTTATCAAATAAATGTTAAGACAGGTTGGACTCAAGAACTGGCTAGGCAACATGCACATTTTTATGCACATTGATGGTAAGCTATACATACACTATGTATCACTCAATAGGGCTACTTTCACACTAGCGTTTTGGTTTTCCGTTTCTCAGATCCGTCATGGGCTCTCAGAAGCAGTCCAAAACTAATCAGTTTTGCCCTAATGCAATCTGAATGGAAAAGGATCCGCTCAGAATGCATCTGTTTGCCTCCGTTCAGTCACCATTCCGCTCTGGAGGCGGACCCCAAAACGCTGCCTGCATCTTTGTTCTGTCCACCATGTGGGGACGGATGCTTTTTCTCTGACACAATAGAAAATGGATCCGTCCCCTATTGACTATCAATGGTGTTCATGACGGATCCGTCATGGCTATAGAAGCAATAATACAACCAGATCCATTCATGACAGATGCATGCAGTTGTATCATTGTAACGGAAGCGTTTTTGCAGATCCATGACGGATCCCCAAAAACGCTAATGTGAAAGTAGCCTCACTCTCAATGGCACCGGACAGGGTTAAAAGCAGAGTGTGCTTGGCATGCATGCTGACCTGCATTCCCTGGACTTTGTGTGGCTGTCATGGCCCATAAACAGGTAGGAACTAGTGTTAGGGACCACTCCATAGAGGCGACCTTGACATGGTGAGTGGCTTATTACGGTTTGGCAAAAATGTACACCAATGCCTCATCCAGCATAGAGGCAGGGCAGAATGCTGGTTGCAGAGTGCTATCACATTTGTATTTTGCGTTTGTATATGTATTTCACCAAAGTGATGTGCACCTACATACAGGTTGTGCTGACTCAATCACCCACATTTTTTCTTTGCAGTATATATTGGAGGCGTGGCGATCTCCATGAAGTCATGCACACCTGACCAGTTAATCTGTCCTGGAGGCTGGTTTTAAAGTCAGTATAAAACTGAGTCTGCTTATATAGAACCTACCAGTAGCCATTTGGCTCCAGGAGAAGTATATGGTGGGCTCAGCGTGCATGTTGGTACTTGCATCCCTGGATCCGATGAAAGCTGTAATGGCACCGGACGGGGTTAAAGGCAGAGTGTGCTTGGCGTGCATGCTGACCTGCATTTCCTGGACTTTGTGTGGCTGTCATGGCCCATAAACAGGTAGGAACTAGTGTTAGGGACCACTCCATAGAGGCGACCTTGACGTGGTGAGTGGCTTATTACGCTTTGGCCAAAATGTACACCAATGCCTCATCCAGCATAGAGGCAGGGCAGAATGCTGGTTGCAGAGTGCTATCACATTTGTATTTTGCATTTGTATATCAGACCTTAAGAGCAGTGAATGATACAATCTAAATCTAATTTACATATAATATACACTGAGACATCATTTCCCAATAACATCCTGACCCCAAATCTTGGAATCTGGTATCTCATTTGCTTATGTTTCTACATATTTTACCCATGGTTATTTTCCAGTGGGTTTCCAGCCTCAAGACCTCCATTCCAGGCTTTCTTTTCATGTTTTACTCCACCTTCAACCCAAGTGGCAATGTTTTTCCTACTGAAAAACTTTGAATAAGCTGTGATTGACCTTGCTTTCTCTCCTATGTTGTGGTTTCAAAATTTTCTCTCTGTTGTTGATCACTTGACTGAATTTTGTAATTCATTTATGAGTTTGACTATCTTGTTTTCATGTTGCTGTCATCCTTGAATATGCCAAAATATGTCCTCTTCTATGTGCCAGAACTGTTCTGTAAGAATGGTTCCAGTTCTGGAGGATCTGTTGGTTTCTTGTAGTACAGTCGTGGCCAAAAGTTTTGAGAATTACATGAATATTGCAAATTGGAAAAGTTGCTGCTTACGGTTTTATAATAGCAATTTGCATATACTCCAGAATGTTATGAAGAGTGATCAGATGAATTGCATAGTCCTTCTTTGCCATGAAAATTAACTTAATCCCAAAAAAACCTTTCCACTGCATTTCATTGCTGTCATTAAAGGACCTGCTGAGATTATTTCAGTAATCGTCTTGTTAACTCAGGTGAGAATGTTGACGAGCACAAGGCTGGAGATCATTATGTCAGGCTGATTGGGTTAAAATGGCAGACTTGACATGTTAAAAGGAGGGTGATGCTTGAAATCATTGTTCATCCATTGTTAACCATGGTGACCTGCAAAGAAACGCGTGCAGCCATCATTGCATTGTATAAAAATGGCTTCACAGGCAAGGATATTGTGGCTACTAAGATTGCATCTCAATCAACAATTTATAGGATCATCAAGAACTTCAAGGAAAGAGGTTCAATTCTTGTTAAGAAGGCTTCAGGGTGTCCAAGAAAGTCCAGCAAGCGCCAGGATCGTCTTCTAAAGAGGATTCAGCTGCGGGATCGGAGTGCCACCAGTGCAGAGCTTGCTAAGGAATGGCAGCAGGCAGGTGTGAACGCATCTGCACGCACAGTGAGGCGAAGACTTTTGGAAGATGGCCTGGTGTCAAGAAGGGCAGCAAAGAAGCCACTTCTCTCCAAAAAAAACATCAGGGACAGATTGATCTTCTGCATAAAGTATGGTGAATGGACTGCTGAGGACTGGGGCAAAGTCATATTCTCCGATGAAGCCTCTTTCCGATTGTTTGGGGCATCTGGAAAAGGGCTTGTCCGGAGAAGAAAAGGTGAGCGCTACCATCAGTCCTGTGTCATGCCAACAGTAAAGCATCCTGAGACCAATCATGTGTGGGGTTGCTTCTCATCCAAGGGAGTGGGCTCACTCACAATTTTGCCCAAAAACACAGCCATGAATAAAGAATGGTACCAAAACACCCTCCAACAGCAACTTCTTCCAACAATCCAACAACAGTTTGGTGAAGAACAATGCATTTTCCAGCACGATGGAGCACCGTGCCATAAGGCAAAAGTGATAACTAAGTGGCTCGGTGACCAAAACGTTGACATTTTGGGTCCATGGCCTGGAAACTCCCCAGATCTTAATCCCATTGAGAACTTGTGGTCAATCCTCAAGAGGCGGGTGGACAAACAAAAACCCACTAATTCTGACAAACTCTAAGAAGTGATTATGAAAGAATGGGTTGCTATCAGTCAGGAATTGGCCCAGAAGTTGATTGAGAGCATACCCAGTTGAATTGCAGAGGTCCTGAAAAAGAAGGGCCAACACTGCAAATACTGACTCTTTGCATAAATGTCATGTAATTGTTGATAAAAGCCTTTGAAACGTATGAAGTGCGTGTAATTATATTTCACTACATCACAGAAACAACTGAAACAAAGATCTAAAAGCAGTTTAGCAGCAAACTTTGTGAAAACTAATATTTGTGTCATTCTCAAAACTTTTGGCCACGACTGTACATGGATGGGCAATCATTTAAATGGCTGGCATGTAATTCTCAAAATGTGTGGCTGAGCTTGGCAATAAACGCAGATCTCTCAAGAGTAGAGAAGCCAGACTCATAGCAATATAACTTCTTTTTAAAATGGTGAAACTGTTTATGCCTAAGGTCTGGCTAGTTTTTGACTTGCCACATGCCAAGACCCATTCTTATTTCCATTTTGTTGTTTGTTTCTTTGCATAAGACAGGCACAGAGTACTGATAAATAGCCCCATTGTATTCATATAAGCACAGTTAAATATCAGAAACAAACACTTCAAAGAAATACCCTCTACAGTTTGAACAGTTCACACATCATAGATTTTAATAACGGCGTTTTAGTGAATGTTGTTTATTGTGTTATAGAAAGAACATCATCATATCATACTTTTGGTGTTTTCTAAATCTACTTTAGCATATCATCTACATAAAAATAATGCCACGTAAGACATTTTTAAACATTATACAGCTACAGTTTAAAATTTTATAGTTATTTATCCTATCAAGCTGCGTTTACCAGCAATATTGGTAGAGAGTAATTTTGTCCAAAAATGCCCAATAAAAGATACACTGTGGGACTAATTCACTTCTATGCTTTATAGTCAATATAACCAAATATTGCAGCCTACATGTTTTAGTTAATGTTTTTTCCTTGGAAACAGTTCAGTCTTCTAGTAAGCTGTAATTACTAGTGGTGAATAATACAACTCTGTGGGTACTTTTACAAGTAAACTTTTTTTTACACTTGCAATTATTGCCCTCAGCAGTCAAGCTGGTTTTACAGAAGCTAAACTGCAGTTTTCCTATTCAGCTGTGTGTTATGTCCTAGCATTGCTAACAGAGATTTCCTCCAATTTTACTTTATTGGGCTGGGCTGAGTCATTTGTAATTTATGAAGCCAAAAAAAATGCTGTTTGATTTTCATAGGCTTGTCTTGCAGAACAAATCAAAACATTTATTCTAACTTGTACTAACTAAATTAACCCAATACAGTTATTTATTATAAATACCGCATATGGGCATCCCAGAGTTTTTATTCTTGCCATAACTCATATTCTCTTGGGATGAGTGGACTTATACATACGTAATTGACTGGATATTAATGCAATCTTCCAAAAGATTGATGGAGAGGGAAGGTATATATTTTCATATTGTAATTGGTCTGGGGTTTTTGTGTATACTGGAATTTGTACATATTTCACCTCCCTATTCCTCTGATATCCTGACACAGATATTAAAGTTTATAGATTCTAAGCATCCATGCCCGATGTTGATGATGGGCGACTTTAAACTGTGTCTTGGATGTTGGGAAGGATAGATCTCGGACTAATGGACATGGTTCAGGGACATCAGTAGGCTCCTCCCCCCTTGATAAGTTTTGACTGGAGGTGGGACTCTAAGATGCATGGTGCAGATAAGAGGATGTTCTCCTATTGCATTCATTAATACAAAACTATGTCCAGAATAGGGTCTAGTGTGTTATGTCCACTCAGGTGTAGTCCACTTTTTTATCTGAGGTAGTACAGTCGTGGCCAAAAGTTTTGAGAATTACATAAATATTGGAAATTGGAAAAGTTGCTGCTTAAGTTTTTATAATAGCAATTTGCATATACTCCAGAATGTTATGAAGAGTGATCAGATGAATTGCATAGTCCTTCTTTGCCATGAAAATTAACTTAATCCCAAAAAAACCTTTCCACTGCATTTCATTGCTGTCATTAAAGGACCTGCTGAGATCATTTCAGTAATCGTCTTGTTAACTCAGGTGAGAATGTTGACGAGCACAAGGCTGGAGATCATTATGTCAGGCTGATTGGGTTAAAATGGCAGACTTGACATGTTAAAAGGAGGGTGATGCTTGAAATCATTGTTCTTCCATTGTTAACCATGGTGACCTCCAAAGAAACGCGTGCAGCCATCATTGCGTTGCATAAAAATGGCTTCACAGGCAAGGATATTGTGGCTACTAAGATTGCACCTCAATCAACAATTTATAGGATCATCAAGAACTTCAAGGAAAGAAAGTTCAATTCTTGTTAAGAAGGCTTCAGGGCGTCCAAGAAAGTCCAGCAAGCGCCAGGATCGTCTCCTAAAGAGGATTCAGCTGCGGGATCGCAGTGCCACCAGTGCAGAGCTTGCTCAGGAATGGCAGCAGGCAGGTGTGAGCGCATCTGCACGCACAGTGAGGCGAAGACTTTTGGAAAATGGCCTGGTGTCAAGAAGGGCAGCAAAGAAGCCACTTCTCTCCAAAAAAACATCAGGGACAGATTGATCTTCTGCAGAAAGTTTGGTGAATGGACTGCTGAGGACTGGGGCAAAGTCATATTCTCCGATGAAGCCTCTTTCTGATTGTTTGGAGCATCTGGAAAAAGGCTTGTCCAGAGAAGAAAAGGTGAGCGCTACCATCAGTCCTGTGTCATGCCAACAGTAAAGCATCCTGAGACCATTCATGTGTGGGGTTGCTTCTCATCCAAAGGAGTGGGCTCACTCACAATTTTGCCAAAAAACACAGCCATGAATAAAGAATGGTACCAAAACACCCTCAAACAGCAACTTCTTCCAACAATCCTACAACAGTTTGGTGAAGAACAATGCATTTTCCAGCACGATGGAGCACCGTGCCATAAGGCAAAAGTGATAACTAAGTGGCTCGGGGACCAAAACGTTGACATTTTGGGTCCATGGCCTGGAAACTCCCCAGATCTTAATCCCATTGAGAACTTGTGGTCAATCCTCAAGAGGCGGGTGGACAAACAAAAACCCACTAATTCTGCCAAACTCCAAGAAGTGATTATGAAAGAATGTGTTGCTATCAGTCAGGAATTGGCCCAGAAGTTGATTTAGAGCATGCCCAGTCAAATTGCAGAGGTCCTGAAAAAGAAGGGCCAACACTGCAAATATTGACTCTTTGCATAAATGTCATGTAATTGTCGATAAAAGCCTTTGAAATGTATGAAGTGCATGTAATTATATTTCACTACATCACAGAAACAACTGAAACAAAGATCTAAAAGCAGTTTAGCAGCAAACTTTTTGAAAACTAATATTTGTGTCATTCTCAAAACTTTTGGCCACGACTGTACATCTAATATTTTATGATAATTATTGAATAAAGTATATCTATATTTTTCTACCAAAACCTGTTTAGTCTCAGTTTATCTTTGGTTCCTGTATGTTGATGTACACTGAGTGGGTACGTTATTTTAGGGTACTTTTTTCACATAGGATCACTATATGTGAACGTAAATCTATGTGTATTTTGTGACCGATATTGTTTAACCACCTCCGGACCGCCAAACGCAGATTCGCGTTCCGGAGGTGGCAGCTCAGCGCTCAGCGACGCATATACGCGTCATCTCGCGTGAGCCGAGATTTCCTGTGAACGCGCGCACACAGGTGCGCGCGCTCACAGGAACGGAAGTTAAGAGAGTGGATCTCCAGCCTGCCAGCGGCGATCATTCGCTGGCAGGCTGGAGATGTGATTTTTTTAACCCCTAACAGGTATATTAGATGCTGTTTTAATAACAGCGTCTAATATACCTGCTACCTGGTCCTCTGGTGGTCCCCTTTGTTTGGATCGACCACCAGAGTACACAGGTAGCTCATTAATATGTTGCACCAAGCACCACTACACTCAACCCCCCCCGTCACTTATTAACCCCTTATTCACCCTTGATCACCCCATATAGACTCCCTGATCACCCCCCTGTCATTGATCACCCCCCTGTAAGGCTCTATTCAGATGTCCGTATGATTTTTACGGATCCACTGATAGATGGATCGGATCCGCAAAACGCATACGGACGTCTGAATGGAGCCTTACAGGGGGGTGATCAATGACGGGGGTGATCACCCCATATAGACTCCCTGATCACCCCCCTGTCATTGATCACCCCCCTGTCATTGATCACCCCCCTGTAAGGCTGCATTCAGATGTCCGTATGATTTTTACGGATCCACTGATACATGGATCGGATCCGCAAAACACGTACGGACATCTGAATGGAGCCTTACAGGGGAGTGATCAATGACGGAGGTGATCACCCCATATAGACTCCCTGATCACCCCCCTGTCATTGATCACCCCCCTGTAAGGCTGCATTCAGATGTCCATATGATTTTTACGGATCCACTGATACATGGATCGGATCCGCAAAACACGTACGGACATCTGAATGGAGCCTTACAGGGGAGTGATCAATGACGGAGGTGATCACCCCATATAGACTCCCTGATCACTTCCCTGTCATTGATCACCCCCCTGTCATTGATCACCCCCCTGTAAGGCTGCATTCAGATGTCCGTATGATTTTTACGGATCCACTGATACATGGATCGGATCCGCAAAACACGTACGGACATCTGAATGAAGCCTTACAGGGGAGTGATCAATGACGGAGGTGATCACCCCATATAGACTCCCTGATCACCCCCCTGTCATTGATCACCCCCCTGTCATTGATCACCCCCCTGTAAGGCTGCATTCAGATGTCTGTATGTTTTTTACGGATCCACTGATACATGGATCGGATCCGCAAAACACATACGGACATCTGAATGGAGCCTTATAGGGGGGTGATCAATGACAGGGGGGTGATCACCCCATATAGACTCCCTGATCACCCCCCTGTCATTGATCACCCCCTTGTCATTGATCACCCCCCTGTCATTGATCACCCCCCTGTAAGGCTCCATTCAGAAATTTTTTTGGCCCAAGTTAGCGGAAATTTTATTTTTTTTCTTACAAAGTCTCATATTCCACTAACTTGTGTCAAAAAATAAAATCTCACATGAACTCACCATACCCCTCACGGAATCCAAATGCGTAAAATTTTTTAGACATTTATATTCTAGACTTCTTCTCACGCTTTAGGGCCCCTAGAATGCCAGGGCAGTATAAATACCCCACATGTGACCCCATTTCGGAAAGAAGACACCCCAAGGTATTCCGTGAGGGGCATATTGAGTCCATGAAAGATTGAAATTTTTGTCCCAAGTTAGCGGAAAGGGAGACTTTGTGAGAAAAAAAATATATATATCAATTTCCGCTAACTTGTGCCAAAAAAAAATAATTCTATGAACTCGCCATGCCCCTCATTGAATACCTTGGGGTGTCTTCTTTCCAAAATGGGGTCACATGTGGGGTATTTATACTGCCCTGGCATTCTAGGGGCCCTAAAGCGTGAGAAGAAGTCTGGGATCCAAATGTCTAAAAATGCCCTCATTAAAGGAATGTGGGCCCCTTTGCGCATCTAGGCTGCAAAAAAGTGTCACACATCTGGTATCGCCGTACTCAGGAGAAGTTGGGCAATGTGTTTTGGGGTGTCATTTTACATATACCCATGGTGGGTGAGATAAATATCTTGGTCAAATGCCAACTTTGTATAAAAAATGGGAAAAGTTGTGTTTTGCCGAGATATTTCTCTCACCTAGCATGAGTATATGTAAAAAGACACCCCAAAACACATTGCCCAACTTCTCCTGAATACGGCGATACCACATGTGTGACACTTTTTTGCAGCCTAGGTGGGCAAAGGGGCCCACATTCCAAAGAGCACCTTTCGGATTTCACAGGTCATTTACCTACTTACCACACATTAGGGCCCCTAGAATGCCAGGGCAGTATAACTAACCCACAAGTGACCCCATTTTGGAAAGAAGACACCCCAAGGTATTCGCTGATGGGCATAGTGAGTTCATGGAAGTTTTTATTTTTTGTCACAAGTTAGTGGAATATGAGACTTTGTAAGAAAAAAAAAAAAAGAAAAAATCATCATTTTCCGCTAACTTGTGACAAAAAATAAAAAATTCTAGGAACTCGCCATGCCCCTCACGGAATACCTTGGGGTGTCTTCTTTCCAAAATGGGGTCACTTGTGGGGTAGTTATACTGCCCTGGCATTCTAGGGGCCCAAATGTGTGGTAAGAAGTTTGAAATCAAAATGTGTAAAAAAATGACCGGTAAAATCCGAAAGGTGCTCTTTGGAATGTGGGCCCCTTTTCCCACCTAGGCTGCAAAAAAGTGTCACACATGTGGTATCTCCGTACTCAGGAGAAGTTGGGCAATGTGTTTTGGGGTGTCATTTTACATATACCCATGCTGGGTGAGAGAAATATCTTGGCAAAAGACAACTTTTCCCATTTTTTTATACAAAGTTGGCATTTGACCAAGATATTTATCTCACCCAGCATGGGTATATGTAAAATGACACCCCAAAACACATTCCCCAACTTCTCCTGAGTACGGAGATACCACATGTGTGACACTTTTTTGCAGCCTAGGTGGGCAAAGGGGCCCACATTCCAAAGGGCACCTTTCGGATTTCACCGGTCATTTTTTACACATTTTGATTTCAAACTTCTTACCACACATTTGGGCCCCTAGAATGCCAGGGCAGTATAACTACCCCACAAGTGACCCCATTTTGGAAAGAAGACACCCCAAGGTATTCGCTGATGGGCATAGTGAGTTCATGGAAGTTTTTATTTTTTGTCACAAGTTAGTGGAATATGAGACTTTGTAAGAAAAAATAAATAAATAAAAAAATCATCATTTTCCGCTAACTTGTGACAAAAAATAAAAAATTCTAGGAACTTGCCATGCCCATCAGCGAATACCTTAGGGTGTCTACTTTCCAAAATGGGGTCATTTGTGGGGTGTTTGTACTGTCTGGGCATTGTAGAACCTCAGGAAACATGACAGGTGCTCAGAAAGTCAGAGCTGCTTCAAAAAGCGGAAATTCACATTTTTGTACCATAGTTTGTAAACGCTATAACTTTTACCCAAACCATTTTTTTTTTACCCAAACATTTTTTTTTTATCAAAGACATGTAGAACAATAAATTTAGAGAAAAATTTATATATGGATGTCGTTTTTTCGATTAATAACAAAAAAAGTAAAAATGTCAGCAGCAATAAAATACCACCAAATGGAAGCTCTATTAGTGAGAAGAAAAGGAGGTAAAATTCATTTGGGTGGTAAGTTGCATGACCGAGCAATAAACGGTGAAAGTAGTGTAGGTCAGAAGTGTAAAAAGTGGCCTGGTCATTAAGGGTGTTTAAGCTATAGGGGCTGAGGTGGTTAATATGTCCAGAATAGATCTGGCATTTGCTAATAAATCTTTTATGAGACTAAACCATCACTGGTTAAATATCATCCAGAACCATGATAGGATAATGGAGGAGATTACCAGTTTTTTGGGAAACAAATAAGAAAACTATTATTTAACACCTTGAGGACACAGCTATTTTTCACCTTAAGAACCAGGCCATTTTTTTGCAAATCTGATATTTATCACTTTATGTGGTAATAATTTTGGAACACTTTTACTTACCCAAGCCATTCTGAGAATGTTTTCTCATGACACATTGTACTTCATGAAGTTGGTAAATTTTATTAGATATATTTCACCTCTATTTATAAAAAAAATCCAATATGTAACAAAAATTAGAAAATATCCACAATTTTCAAAATGTGAATTTTGAAGCTAGTGGATAGGCAGATAGCGATACCTCATAAAATAGTGATTACTTTACATTTCCCATAGGTCTACTTAATTTTTGCTTCATTTTGTAAATGTCACTTTATTTTTTGGTTCTTTAAAAAGATTAGAGTTTTAGAACAATTCTTAAAATTGTAAAGAACATTTTCAAAACCTAGTCAGTCCAGTTCAGTTATGAATAGGGTTGAGCATACATAAATGACCCGATTTTAGAAACTACACCCCTCAAGTTCAGGGAGCGTAGATAGAAATCATTGAGCCCCATAGCAAGAATCTGAATTGGGCATCCTAACTCCGCCTACTACCCACACCTGGCCCATCCCACCACGTGCATTGGATCCTCCCCTGCCACACCCCATAACAGGAGAATGGGAAAAATAGAAAGAAAAAAAAAACTGAATTCCGCCAAGGCTTTTGGGGTTTTGACAACACAGTGTTCACTGTGCGCTACAAAAAACCTGATGCCTTTATTCTGTAGCTCAATACGAATACAGCGATACCGAACCTGTATAGGTTTTTTTGTTTTACTACTTTGTAATAAATAAAAACCTTTGACAAAATTTTCTTTGCATTGACATATTTTCTTTGCATTGACATATTTTGACAGCCATAACTTTTTTATATCTACACAGCTGTTTGAGGGCTTGTTTTTTGCGTAACAAACGGTATTTTTTATTGGTACCATTTTTGTGGTATGTATGTCTTTTTGATCACTGTTTAATAAAAAATTTGGGGGGGGAGAAAGATGACAAAAAAATGGTGAATTGCTTTTTTTTTTTTTCATTACGGCATTCACCCATCCAGGATTTAAAAAATAAATAAATAAATTTAATAGTGCAGACATTTTCGGGTGCGGCGATAACTAATATGTTTATTTTTTATTGTTTATATATTTTTATATGTAACGTTGGGAAAGGAGGTGACTTAATCTTTTAATATATTAGTGTTTTTTTATTTATTTTTTTCCACTTACTTTTATTTTCACAGCTGGTGCTCCGATCAGAAGGCAGAGGGAACCGCAGCCCTCTGCCTTCACTCACAGGTGCCGCGATCAGCGTTTATTGTGGCACCTGAGGGGTTGAATAGCGGGGTTGGTGCACTGTCCTGAGTCCTCTATATAATAATAAGACTTATAGAACAGTGTCCCCCAAAGCTGCAGGAACTCTGCTTGTTTCTGCCCTCTTCCCCCAATAACCATCCCCCATCACCCCCATAAACTTTTTTAAACATAGTATATTTCACTCACTGCTATGAGTGCACAACTCACAATGTCTGTGATGATGCTGGGGGCTGGTTGGAGTCGCAACTTGGGTCACTCCGTCGAACCAGACGGTGGCAAAATGAGGCAGGTGGTGGCACTGTATAGAATACAGTACTGTCACCCTGCCCGTCCGCCTGCCTGCACAGTTATTTTCTGCTCCTGTCTGAGTCTGTGACTCACACATTGGCCAATCAGCAGCAGGAGCTTTGCACTGCTAAATGCTGATTGGCCAGTGCAGTGCAAGTGCCCAGAAGATAGAGGAAAGAGAATGAGTGGCACTGCAGAATGTCACTGGCTGGGTCAGGATCAGTCAGGAGACAGATGGGGCATCACCCATCAGTGTTTTGCCCATATTGGGGAAGGGGAGGGGTTGAGGGAAGGAAACGGGGTCTGTCCGAGCCCCAGATAGGGATGGAATGCCCGGCAATAATAAATACATAACTGCAGAGCAGAAGTAGGGTCGGGGCCTTCCATGAACTCCGCCCTACCCCACCCGCCACGGGCCCCATAGTAGCTGTGTGGTCTGCTTATATTGGCAGTATGTCACTGCTCAAGTCATTTAAAATGGATTTTACAAACCCTGCAAAACCTTTAGGTGTTCCACAAGAAGAGTCAAGAACTATTAAATAGATGCACGTGTAGGATTACCTATCATTTAAATCAATACTACAAAAGTAATCCATGGATAATGTCAATGTAGATAAAACGCAACTTTTACTATTATAATCAATAAAAAGGATGGACCTTAAGATAAACAAAAATAACACACAAAAATTATAACAAAAAAACAGGAAGAAATGTGGTAAGAGTGATGGTGCACAGCAGCACCGCACGCATAAATTGGTGAATATAGAAAAACTTTTGTCCTACCACACCCCAGGTATGTTTCAATGTTCATCAATTGTCCAAAAGGTAACAGGCAGAACTATCCCTGAATAATATGGTAATGATGTGAACGTATAGACAGGGTTGGGATACACTGTCCCTGATAATGTCCTAAACAGGGGGTACTAACACTGGCCCTGATAGCCTAGCCACAGAGCACCAGCCCTGATAAGGCCAACCCCGTCCAGAACCTTACCCTAAATAAACAAGCCTTAGATAGCCCTGTAAACAAGCCTTAGATAGCCCTGTCCTTCTCTTTCCCTACATGCATATTTCACTTTCTGGAAAAAACTCATCAGGGGAAACAAATGGCGACTGGGCTTACACTAAATAAATAGTACAAGGATAAAAAACAGTGAAGTGGAAACGTAGCTACAATAAACTACACTCCATCCACTTATATCCATAAATCAAGACAGAACTACAACTAAGATAAGAATATAGTTCAATGAGAAGGAGGTTGGCGGCGGGTCCATGCCCCACTACTCCATTCACTGGGGCCTAATGTGTCCTGCGGGCAGATAGTAGCCTGATAGGACTCTTTTTTGGGGGGAATGAGAAAAAGGATTGCTGCAAGCCCCCTCTATCGAGCGAACAGCTTTGACCGCAGCATACAAGGAATTAATCCGCTGATAATGCTGTTTACAGCAGGGTCCCGGCTCTCAGTCACAGCCGGGCCACTGCATTGATCGCATGGCTTCAGTGCCCGCCTGATCATCTTGACGTACATCTTGAGAGAATCCTTTTGTAAGCAGGAAACTTGTTTGAGAGAATAGTGTTTAGTGATACAGGAAAGGGAATGCAATTTTCCTTGAGCCTCTTGCTTGTAAGATCAGGAAGGATAAGAGCATTAGATGATTTGAAGTAGAGTGGAAAATCTACAAAATAATTTTATAGGCAGACGACAGTCTGTTATTTTTTTGGGATACCTCTTCCACTCTTATTAACCCCTTAGTGACTAAAGACGTACTGTGTATGTCATGATGTGGTGTTAGTTACCGCATCATGATAAGCACATTACGTCATGAGATCAAAGTATCACTGCAAGTAACATACAGCTGGCAATCTACAGTAACGGCAGACATCAGTGCTGGCACTGATGTCGGCCGTTTAACCCCTTCCATGCCGTGGGCCGTAAGGACCGCTGTATGGAAGCGGTTAACAGGGAGGAAACTCCATCCCCATCAGGCGCTGGGCTAATGTGACAGCGTCCCGATTGATCATAACAGAGGGAGGGAGCTCCCTCCCACCCTCCCATCGCGCCGCTGCTCTGCTGTGGCAGCGTTTGTATCCAGGCTTGCCATGGTATGTAAGCCTGAAAGGGTTCTGCCGTAGGCAGGAGCTTGATCAGGCTTACTGTGAATAAACATACACTGCAGTATACTATACAGTGTACTGCAGTGTATTGTAGAGCCATCAGACTCACTGTATCTTCAAGAACCAAGTGGGTCCAAGTCAAAAAAGTGTAAAAAAAAAAGTATGAAAAAAGTAAAAAACTAACATTTTCCCATATAAGCACATTTATAATTGGGTAAAAATGAAGAAAATAAAATACAATAAACATGTTTGGTATCTTCGTGTCTGTAACAAATAAACTCTATAAAAATATCACAGGTAAACACCGTAAAAAATAAAAAAATAAAAACTGTGCCAAAATTTAATTTTTTTGTCACCTATCATCACAAAAATTGCAACACCAAGCGATCAAAATGGCATATGCCCCCAAATATTACCAATCAAGCCATCACCTCAACCCACAAAAAATGAGACCCTACCTAAGACAATCGTCTAAAAAATAAAAAAGCTATGGCTCTCAGACTATGAAGACACTAAAACATTATTTTTGTGGTTTCAAAAATGCTATTATTATGTAAAACGTAAGAAAAAATATACATATTCGGTATTGCCACGTCCGTAACAACCTGCTCTATAAAAATATCACATGAACTAACTCTTCAGGTGAATGCCGTAAAAATAAATGATTACAAACTGTGCCAAAATTACCAATTTATTGGTCAGCTTGCCCCAAAAAGTGTAATAATGAATGATCAAAAAATCATATGTACAGTACATAAAAAATAGTACCAATAAAAACGTCAAATCCTCCTGCAAAAAATGAGCCCCTGCACAAGACGATCGGTAGAAAAAAAATATGGCGTTCAGAAAATGGAGACACAAAAACAATATTTTTTTCCAAAAATGCTTTATTATGTAAAACTGAAACAGACAAACAAAGTAGACATATTTGATATCATTGCATCCGTAACTACCTGCTCTATAAAAATAGCACATGATCTAACCTGTCAGATGAACATTGTAAAAATCAAAAAATAAAAACTGCGCCAAAACATCCATCCTTGCCTCACAAAAAACATAATATAAAGCGATAAAAAAATTATATGTACCCCAAAATAGTACCAATAAAACTGTCCCCTTATCTGGTAGTTTCCTAAATGGAATCAATTTTTGATTGTTTCTACTGTAGGGTGCATCTGGAGGGGCTTCAAATGGGGTATGGTGTCTAAAAACCAGTCCAGCAAAATCTGCCTTCCAAAAACCATACGGCGCTACTTTTATTCTGTGCCCTTCCATGCGCCCATACAGCAGTTTACCACAACATGTGGTGTGTTTCTGTAAACCCCAGAATCAGGGTAATAAATATTGAGTTTTGTTTGGCTGTTAACCCTCAATGTGTTAAAGAAACAAAATGTATTAAAATGCAAAATCTGCCAAAAAAGTGAAATTTAGAAATTTCATCTCCATTTTCTTTAAATTCTTGTGGAATACCTAAACGGTTAACAAAGTTTGTAAAATCAGTTTTGAGTAACTTGAGGGGTGTAGTTTCCAAAATAGGATCATTTATGGGGGGGGGGGGTTCTGCTATGTAAGCCCCACAAAGTGACTTCAGACCTGATCCGGGCCCTAAATAGTGGGTTTTGGAAATTTTCTTAAAAATTTTAGGAATTGCTTCTAACATTCTAAGCCTTCTAACATCCCCAAAAAATAAAATGACATTTATAAAATGATGCCAACATAAAGTAGACATATGGGGAATGTTAAGTAATAAATATTTTATGAGGTATTACTTTTTGTTTTAAAAGCAGAGACATTGAAATTTAGAAAATTGCAATTTCAAAATTTTCAAAATTTGGGGTAAATTTGGAATTATTTCATAAATAAAGGTGAACTATATTGACTCAAATTTATGACTGTCATGAACTGTCTCAGAATGGCTTGAATAAGTAAAAGTGTTCCAAAGTTATTACCAAATAAAGTTATATATGTCAGATTTTCAAAAATAATGACCTGGTTATTAGGGGGTTAAAGCGATCAAGTGCATGCATATCGATATCCCCACTCGATTATAATTCAGATCTAATCCAAGAAAATGCACCAAAAAAGCATGCTTGTTATTTTTTATATTTTATCAAAAGCTTTGTGCATATATCAAATATTTCATTTCAAAAGCATATCCTTAAAATAATTGTTCATGCTTTACATCAAGTCCAGTGTACAAATTAGCTTACATCCAGGATTCAGCGAACATGGAGCCCAGTGGGCTTTTTTTTTTTTTTCTTGCCCTTTGTCATGCTTAACAAAGCTTTTGCTAAAATAATGAAAATAAGAAGCACAGATTTTTGGAGTGTTTTCTGGGATTAGATCAGTATTCCACTATTTCATTTTCAATTTTCAATACTGCTGTACACAAATTAGTGGTGTACCAAGTGGTGAACATTTGTTATGGCAACCGATGGCAAAAGTATGTAACCACATAATCAAATAGTTGCATACATGTAACCAACCATAAGTTTATCATGAACATTACAAATACAATGTGAACTAGACTTATCTTTATTCATTTTGATTTAAGACTGTCAAATGTAATACTTTTAAAAAGAGCATAGCTTCCTAGCCGTTCTACAGTGTTGAACCATCAACATAGGCAGATCATGAGACATCTACAGGATCCAAGGGGAGGGGGGCCACCACAATGTTTTCAAATGTAGTGGCCCCTAGGTGGAGCTCAGCGCAAAGAGTTTAATGGTAAGTACTGTATATAAATTTGCATGCTCTAAGCTTTCTCTAGTGGTGGCTGCAGGCAAACCACTTTGTTATAGAAGAGAAGCTTATTTATCATTGCCATCTAAATATATTGAGAAATATGGTGATCAGAATGAGCACCATATTTAAGAAGCATCTGATCCACTTTTTTTTACCATGTAATCTATATAAAAATGTTTTAATTAAAATTCTTATGCGTGCTTGGACTGATTGACGCACATATATTGGGTGGAGCGGGGGCCCATAGTACGTTTTATTATGGGGTCCTATGAGATCTATGTACTGCCCTGCTGTTTGCTCATGTCAGAATTACTTGCCCACTGTCTGGGAGGTATAAGGATCAGTCTGATAAAATACTGATATGATCATCGGCCATGGAAACCTTATTAACCTTTTTCTTTCTAGGAATACATCCAATCACTTGCCATTGTGCTCAAGCACCAGGGAATCTGTTTTTATAAAAAAAAAAAAAAAAACTGACTTCCTGGTCAGGCAGTTTAGTTGGTGGGATCGTTCGTAGGTATGATCCTATGTTACGGCCAATCATTATCTCACATGTATGGCCAACTTTAGAAGTGCACCACATAAATTAAAATTCAGCTTAAAATGGTCTGAACCAAAGAAAATTCCTGAGGACCTCAGAAGAAGAGTTGTTGATGCTGATCGGGCTGGAAAAGGTTACAAAACCTCCACTAATACACAGTCAGATTTTGTGTAAATTCAAGACCATTATTACCCTCTTAAGGAGTGGTCAACCAACAAAGATCATGCGAAGAGCAAGGAATGCAATACTCTGTGGAATCAAAAAAGGGACCCAAGGTAACCTTTAAGTCACTAAAGGCCTTTCTCACTTTAGCTAGTGTTAATACTCATGAGTGCACCATAAGGAGGACACTGAACAACAGTCGTGTACAATGTAGAATTGCGATGCTAAAGCTGCCGCTAAAGAACATTGCTGCCCGTCTGCAGTTTGCCAAGGATCACCTGGACAATGAGGCTTGGAGTCTATTGGAACAATGTTTTGTGGACAGATGAGACCAAAATAGATTTATTTTTATTTTTATTTTTAAAAGAAGCATTATGGTGGGAGAAAGCAAAATGTTCCAGTATAAAAACCTCATTCTGTCTGTGACACACAGTGGTGGAAGTATCATGGTCTGGGCATGCTTTGCTGAATCTGGGCCAATGTTTTGCTCTATCTGGGCCATGATGGCATACCATTATAGATAGAACAATGAATTCTGAATTATACCAGAAACTTCTGTAGGAAAATGTCAGAAAATGTTTAACCTGAATCTCAAGAGAACATGGATCATGCAGCAGGACAATAACCTTAAGCAAACAAGTCATTCTACCAATGACTATTTAAAGAAGAATAAAGTTAAAGTTTCAGAATGGCCAAGTCAAAGTCCTCACCTTAATCTAATAGAAATGTTGTAGAAAGACAGGAGGCGAGCAGTTCAGTTGAGGAAACCCACCAACATATCACAATTGAAACGGTTTTGTACCAAGGAATGGCTAAATTCCTCCAAGCTGGTTTGTAGGACAAATTAACAATTATTGGATTTTAAAACATGTAAAGAAATTCATAACTGGCAATGTTTACTAGCTGTGTCACATTTTTAGCTGTTGTGATCTGTGCTGAAGAATAGGTTACATTAAAATTCCAATATTTTCACATCATGTAATACCCATATCATATCATCCTTTTACATACTAAACAGTTAACATATGATAAACAGCTTTGTACAAACTGCACCTAGGTAACCAACAAACATTGGTTGTCACAAAAATGTATTCCTAATTTTGTATACAATATTCCAACAAAACATTTAGAAAAATCAGGATATATGTATTCTTAAACTGAAAAGGGGAAAGCAGTCGGCACTCCTCTGGCAGAGTCGTGGTGCTTAATATGTTGATATTTTGAGATAGCCAGTGGGTTATTTAGTTCTCAAATAGATGATTATTATTATCATTACATTGAATATGTTTATTGTAATTTCTAGATTTATTGTATCCCATGTCTACTATTGATTTCTCTTTTCTGTAATACTCTTAAAGATGTAATTGTATCACATACAGCATAGTACCTTGTTGCAACAATGTAGAGAATTGTTGCACCTTATGATTTGTATCTCCGTTCCTATGGTGATGTGACTTCATCACGTTCGACGCCCATGTAGGCGGCCTATTTAAATGTGTTTCATGCAATGGTTCACTATGCTTGACAAAGGCTCACACTTGAGCCGAAACACGTGTCGCTTCTGCGCTATTTCCTCCTATGCGGAAATAAAAGTTTGAAGATTCCACCTGTGAAGTGCCGGTCTTCTGTTCCATATTGTATTCTTAAACTGAATGCATCACCTATATTTTTTTTCTGCTGGTTAAAACCATGTATTTACACATTTTCTGTAATCAGTTTTTATTTTCTGAGTGTAAAGTTTTTTTAATACGATGTTGGTTGACATCTTGCTTGAGCTGTTTTTAATACCATTTAGATATACTGCTTTACAGCAGCACCCACAGGCTATTGACACAATAGTCTGGAGGGGTTCATTAAGTTCTATGGGAGAGTTTTCTAATGCTCTGTGACTTGAGCAAAGTTCGGGTGGGAGTACAAAAGCTGTGATATTACCTACTGTGAATGGTAGAACCAGTGATATATATATATATATATATATATATATATACACACAGGGTGGGCCATTTATATGGATACACCTTAATAAAATGGGAATGGTTAGTGATATTAACTTCCTGTTTGTGGCTGTTTTCAAGATGGGTGGTGACCATGGCTGCCATTTTGAAGTTGGCCATTTTGAATCCAACTTTAGTTTTTTCAATAGGAAGAGGGTCATGTGACACATCAAACTTATTGGGAATTTCACAATAAAAACAATGGTGTGCTTGGTTTTAACGTAACTTTATTCTTTCATGAGTTATTTACAAGTTTCTCTTTGTTTACAACCATTGACATGTCGCCGAGGTTAACATGTGAGGAGCGGATAGAAATTGTGTTGATGTCTGGTGAACGCAGTAACCGGGTCATTGCAGCAGATTTCAATGCAAGACACCCTACGAGACCACCCATCTTCCATGCTACAGTTAGCAAACTGCTTGCTAAGTTTCGTGAAACTGGTTCAGTGTTGGATTTGCCAAAATGTGGACGCATGAAATCTGTCTCTAATGAAGAAACATCAGTGGCTGTCCTAGCTTCATTCAGCAAGAGCCCACAGCGTAGCACTCGCCGCATGTCACTGGAGAGTGGCATTAGTCGAACATCCCTTCTGCAGATATTAGCTACTCACAAATGGCACCCTTACAAACTCCAGCTACTGCAGCATCTCAACGAGGATGACCCAGATCGGCGCACTGAATTTGCAGAATAAGCAAAACAAAAATTGGAACAGGACCCTCAGTTTAAGATTTTGTTCAGTGATGAGGCAAACGTTTATGTGAATGGTGAAGTTAACAAACAAAACCACCACTATTGGTCTGACACTAACCCACATTGGATAGATCCCTCCAAGACTGTTGGAACAAAAAAAATTATGGTATGGTGTGGTTTATGGGGTACAAAGATAGTGGGGCCACTCTTCATCAATGGAAACCTCCAGGCCACTGGATATGCGAAATTGCTACATGATGATGTGTTTCCCTGTTTATGCACTGAAGCTGGCACGTTCCCTGAGTTTTTCCAGCAAGATGGTGAACCACCACATTATGGGTGTCAGGTCTGAGCATTCCTAGATGAACAGTTTCCTGGAAAGTGGATTGGTTGTCGTGGGCCAGTTGAATGGCCCCCAAGGTCTCCCGATCTGACCCCCTTAGACTTTTATCTTTGGGGTCATCTGAAGGCAATTGTCTATGCTGTGAAGTTTCGAGATGTGCAGCATTTGATACTGGAAGCCTGTGCTAGCATTTCTCCTGCGGTGTTGCTATCAGTGTGTGAAGAGTGGGAGAAGAGGGTTGCATTGACTATCAAACACAATGGGCAGCACGTTGAACACATTTTATAAGTGGTCTGAAACTTGTAAATAACTCATGAAAGAATAAAGTTACGTTAACACCAAGCACACCATTGTTTTTCTTGTGAAATTCCCAATAGGTTTGATGTGTCACATGACCCTCTTCCTATTGAAAAAACAAAAGTTGGATTCAAAATGGCCGACTTCAAAATGGCCGCCATGGTCACCACCCATCTTGAAAAGTTTCCCCCCTCACATATACTAATGTGCCACAAACAGGAAGTTAATATCACCAACCATTCCCATTTTATTAAGGTGTATCCATATAAATGGCCCACCCTGTAGATTGTGGGGACTCGCTCTGATAGACAGGATTAGTGGACGCAGTATAAAGGCAACAACAAGTTCTTTGGATCAAACAGTTCAGTGTTTTATTCACACTTTAGTCAAGTGACAAAACCAACAGTCATATTCAAACAAAAAGTCACCTTGCGGTGTTGGTGGTAATTCACACCATGCAGCAATTCTGCCTCAAAGAGTCCTTGCTGATAGCAGCACCAACCTGGTTTTTAGCTAAACAGGTAGAAAACCTTCATCCAGACACAAGGCTCCCAGATCCCAACACAGAGACCAGGTTTCTGAGCCCAGCTGCCTATTTAAGGACAGCCAAGTGCTGCCAAAACCCGGACTGGAATTTAAAATCCGGTCCGGTATTTGACTTCACCTGGCTGTAAATCAGCCCAGCAGCACATACTGGGAGGAAAATACCTGTTTTCCCAGACCAAACCTCTCACTGTGTCACAATATATACACTGCTCAAAAAAATAAAGGGAACACTTAACAACCTCCGGACCGCCTAACGCAGGATCGCGTTCCGGAGGTGGCAGCGCTGCGCACAGTCACGCATATACGCGTCATCTCGCGAGACGCGAGACTTCCTGTGAACGCGCGCACACAGGCGCGCGCGCTCACAGGAACGGAAGGTAAGAGAGTTGATCTCCAGCCTGCCAGCGGCGATCGTTCGCTGGCAGGCTGGAGATGTGTTTTTTTTAACCCCTAACAGGTATATTAGACGCTGTTTTGATAACAGCGTCTAATATACCTGCTACCTGGTCCTCTGGTGGTCCCCTTTGTTTGGATCGACCACCAGAGGACACAGGTAGCTCAGTAAAGTAGCACCAAGCACCACTACACTACACTACACCCCCCCCGTCACTTATTAACCCCTTATTAGCCCCTGATCACCCCTAATCACCCCTGATCACCCCTGATCACCCCATATAGACTCCCTGATCACCCCCCTGTCATTGATTACCCCCCTGTCATTGATCAACCCCCTGTAAAGCTCCATTCAGACGTCCGCATGATTTTTACGGATCCACTGATAGATGGATCGGATCCGCAAAACGCATCCGGACGTCTGAATGAAGCCTTACAGGGGCGTGATCAATGACTGTGGTGATCACCCCATATAGACTCCCTGATCACCCCCCTGTCATTGATTACCCCCCTGTCATTGATTACCCCCCTGTAAAGCTCCATTCAGATGTCCGCATGATTTTTACGGATGCACTGATACATGGATCGGATCCGCAAAACGCATCCGGTCGTCTGAATGAAGCCTTACAGGGGCATGATCAATGACTGTGGTGATCACCCCCCTGTCATTGATTACCCCCCTGTAAAGCTCCATTCAGATGTCCGCATGATTTTTACGGATGCACTGATAGATGGATCGGATCCGCAAAACGCATCCGGACGTCTGAATGAAGCCTTACAGGGGCATGATCAATGACTGTGGTGATCACCCCATATAGACTCCCTGATCACCCCCCTGTCATTGATTACCCCCCTGTCATTGATTACCCCCCTGTAAAGCTCTATTCAGATGTCCGCATGATTTTTACGGATGCACTGATAGATGGATCGGATCCGCAAAACGCATCCGGACGTCTGAATGAAGCCTTACAGGGGCATGATCAATGACTGTGGTGATCACCCCATATAGACTCCCTGATCACCCCCCTGTAAAGCTCCATTCAGATGTCCGCATGATTTTTACGGATGCACTGATACATGGATCGGATCCGCAAAACGCATCCGGTCGTCTGAATGAAGCCTTACAGGGGCATGATCAATGACTGTGGTGATCACCCCCCTGTCATTGATTACCCCCCTGTAAAGCTCCATTCAGATGTCCGCATGATTTTTACGGATGCACTGATAGATGGATCGGATCTGCAAAACGCATCCGGACGTCTGAATGAAGCCTTACAGGGGCATGATCAATGACTGTGGTGATCACCCCATATAGACTCCCTGATCACCCCCCTGTCATTGATTACCCCCCTGTCATTGATTACCCCCCTGTAAAGCTCCATTCAGATGTCCGCATGATTTTTACGATTGCACTGATAGATGGATCGGATCCGCAAAACGCATCCGGACGTCTGAATGAAGCCTTACAGGGGCATGATCAATGACTGTGGTGATCACCCCATATAGACTCCCTGATCACCCCCCTGTAAAGCTCCATTCAGATGTCCGCATGATTTTTACGGATGCACTGATACATGGATCGGATCCGCAAAACGCATCCGGTCGTCTGAATGAAGCCTTACAGGGGCATGATCAATGACTGTGGTGATCACCCCCCTGTCATTGATTAAACCCCTGTAAAGCTCCATTCAGATGTCCGCATGATTTTTACGGATGCACTGATAGATGGATCGGATCCGCAAAACGCATCCGGACGTCTGAATGAAGCCTTACAGGGGCATGATCAATGACTGTGGTGATCACCCCATATAGACTCCCTGATCACCCCCCTGTCATTGATTACCCCCCTGTCATTGATTACCCCCCTGTAAAGCTCCATTCAGATGTCCGCATGATTTTTACGGATGCACTGATAGATGGATCGGATCCGCAAAACGCATCCGGACGTCTGAATGAAGCCTTACACGGGCGTGATCAATGACTGTGGTTATCACCCCATATAGACTCCCTGATCACCCCCCTGTCATTGATCACCCCCCTGTCATTGATCACCCCCCTGTCATTGATCACCCCTCTGTAAGGCTCCATTCAGATATTTTTTTGGCCCAAGTTAGCGGAATTTTTTTTTTTTTTTCTTACAAAGTCTCATATTCCACTAACTTGTGTCAAAAAATAAAATCTCACATGAACTCACCATACCCCTCACGGAATCCAAATGCGTAAAATTTTTTAGACATTTATATTCCAGACTTCTTCTCACGCTTTAGGGCCCCTAGAATGCCAGGGCAGTATAAATACCCCACATGTGACCCCATTTCGGAAAGAAGACACCCCCAGGTATTCCGTGAGGGGCATATTGAGTCCATGAAAGATTGAAATTTTTGTCCCAAGTTAGCGGAACGGGAGACTTTGCGAGAAAAAAATTAAAAATATCAATTTCCGCTAACTTGTGCCAAAAAAAAAAAAATTCTATGAACTCGCCATGCCCCTCATTGAATACCTTGGGGTGTCTTCTTTCCAAAATGGGGTCACATGTGGGGTATTTATACTGCCCTGGCATTCTAGGGGCCCCAAAGCGTGAGAAGAAGTCTGGTATCCAAATGTCTAAAAATGCCCTCCTAAAAGGAATTTGGGCCCCTTTGCGCATCTAGGCTGCAAAAAAGTGTCACACATCTGGTATCGCCGTACTCAGGAGAAGTTGGGGAATGTGTTTTGGGGTGTCATTTTACATATACCCATGCTGGGTGAGAGAAATATCTTGGTCAAATGCCAACTTTGTATAAAAAAATGGGAAAAGTTGTCTTTTGCCAAGATATTTCTCTCACCCAGCATGGGTATATGTAAAATGACACCCCAAAACACATTCCCCAACTTCTCCTGAATACGGCGATACCACATGTGTGACACTTTTTTGCAGCCTAGGTGGGCAAAGGGGCCCATATTCCAAAGAGCACCTTTAGGATTTCACAGGTCATTTACCTACTTACCACACATTAGGGCCCCTGGAAAATGCCAGGGCAGTATAACTACCCCACAAGTGACCCCATTTTGGAAAGAAGACACCCCAAGGTATTCCGTGAGTGGCATGGCGAGTTCCTAGAATTTTTTATTTTTTGTCACAAGTTAGTGGAAAATGCTTATTTATTTATTTTTTTTTTCATACAAAGTCTCATATTCCACTAACTTGTGACAAAAAATAAAAACTTCCATGAACTCACTATGCCCATCAGCGAATACCTTGGGGTCTCTTCTTTCCAAAATGGGGTCACTTGTGGGGTAGTTATACTGCCCTGGCATTCTAGGGGCCCAAATGTGTGGTAAGGAGTTTGAAATCAAATTCTGTAAAAAATGACCTGTGAAATCCGAAAGGTGCTCTTTTGAATATGGGCCCCTTTGCCCACCTCGGCTGCAAAAAAGTGTCACACATCTGGTATCTCCGTAATCGGGAGAAGTTGGGGAATGTGTTTTGGGGTGTCATTTTACATATACCCATGCTGGGTGAGAGAAATATCTTGGCAAAAGACAACTTTTCCCATTTTTTTATACAAAGTTGGCATTTGACCAAGATATTTATCTCACCCAGCATGGGTATATGTAAAAAGACACCGCAAAACACATTCTTCAACTTCTCCTGAATACAGAGATACCAGATGTGTGACACTTTTTTGCAGCCTAGGTGGGCAAAGGGGCCCACATTCCAAAGAGCACCTTTCGGATTTCACAGGTCATTTACCTACTTACCACACATTTGGGCCCCTAGAATGCCAGGGCAGTATAACTACCCCACAAGTGACCCCATTTTGGAAAGAAGAGACCCCAAGGTATTCGCTGATGGGCATAGTGAGTTCATGGAAGTTTTTATTTTTTGTCACAAGTTTGTGGAATATGAGACTTTGTATGAAAAAAAAAAAAAAAAAATCATCATTTTCCACTAACTTGTGACAAAAAATAAAAAATTCTAGGAACTCGCCATGCCCCTCACGGAATACCTTGGGGTGTCTTCTTTCCAAAATGGGGTCACTTGTGGGGTAGTTATACTGCCCTGGTATTCTAGGGGCCCAAATGTGTGGTAAGGAGTTTGAAATCAAATTCAGGAGAAAATGAGGAGTGAAATCCGAAAGGTGCTCTTTGGAATATGGGCCCCTTTGCCCACCTAGGCTGCAAAAAAGTGTCACACATCTGGTATCCCCGTACTCAGGAGAAGTTGAGGAATGTGTTTTGGGGTGTCTTTTTACATATACCCATGCTGGGTGAGATAAATATCTTGGTCAAATGACAACTTTGTATAAAAAAATGGGAAAAGTTGTCTTTTGCCAAGATATTTCTCTCACCCAGCATGGGTATATATAAAATGACACCCCAAAACACATTCCCCACCTTCTCCTGAGTACGGAGATACCAGATGTGTGACACTTTTTTGCAGCCTAGGTGGGCAAAGGGGCCCATATTCCAAAGAGCACCTTTCGGATTTCACAGGTCATTTTTTACAGAATTTGATTTCAAACTCCTTACCACACATTTGGGCCCCTAGAATGCCAGGGCAGTATAACTACCCCACAAGTGACCCCATTTTGGAAAGAAGAGACCCCAAGGTATTCGCTGATGGGCATAGTGAGTTCATAGAACTTTTTATTTTTTGTCACAAGTTAGTGGAATATGAGACTTTGTAAGAAAAAAAAAAAAAAAAAAAAAAAATCATCATTTTCCGCTAACTTGTGACAAAAAATAAAAAGTTCTATGAACTCACTATGCCCATCAGCGAATACCTTAGGGTGTGTACTTTCAGAAATGGGGTCATTTGTGGGGTGTTTGTACTGTCTGGGCATTGTAGAACCTCAGGAAACATGACAGGTGCTCAGAAAGTCAGAGCTGCTTCAAAAAGCGGAAATTCACATTTTTGTACCATAGTTTGTAAACGCTATAACTTTTACCCAAACCATTTTTTTTTTACCCAAACATTTTTTTTTTATCAAAGACATGTAGAACTATAAATTTAGAGCAAAATTTCTATATGGATGTCGTTTTTTTTGCAAAATTTTACAACTGAAAGTGAAAAATGTCATTTTTTTGCAAAAAAATCGGTAAATTTCGATTAATAACAAAAAAAGTAAAAATGTCAGCAGCAATGAAATACCACCAAATGAAAGCTCTATTAGTGAGAAGAAAAGGAGGTAAAATTCATTTGGGTGGTAAGTTGCATGACCGAGCAATAAACCGTGAAAGTAGTGTAGGTCAGAAGTGTAAAAAGTGGCCTGGTCTTTCAGGGTGTTTAAGCACTGGGGGCTGAGGTGGTTAAACAACACAATGTAACTCCAAGTCAATCACACTTCTGTGAAATCAAACTGTCCACTTAGGAAGCAACACTGGGTGACAATCAATTTCACATGCTGTTGTGCAAATGGGATAGACAACAGGTGGAAATTATAGGCAATTAGCAAGACACCCCCAATAAAGGAGTGGTATTGCAGGTGGTAACCACAGACCACTTCTCGTTCCTATGCTTCCTGGCTGATGTTTTGGTCACTTTTGAATGCTGGCGGTGCTTTCACTCTAGTGGTAGCATGAGACGGAGTCTACAACCCACACAAGTGGCTCAGGTAGTGCAGCTTATCCAGGATGGCACATCAATGCGAGCTGTGGCAAGAAGGTTTGCTGTGTCTGTCAGCGTAGTGTCCAGAGCATGGAGGCGCTACCAGGAGACAGGCCAGTACTTCAGGAGACATGGAGGAGGCCGTAGGAGGGCAACAACCCAGCAGCAGGACCGCTACCTCCGCCTTTGTGCAAGGAGGAACAGGAGGAGCACTGCCAGAGCCCTGCAAAATGACCCCCAGCAGGCCACAAATGTGCATGTGTCTGCTCAAATGGTCAGAAACAGACTCCATGAGGGTGATATGAGGGCGCGACGTCCACAGGTGGGGGTTGTGCTTACAGCCCAACACTGTGCAGGACATTTGGCATTTGCCAGAGAACACCAAGATTGGCAAATTCGCCACTGGCGCCCTGTGCTCTTCACAGATGAAAGCAGGTTCACACTGAGCACATGTGACAGACATGACAGAGTCTGGAGACGCCGTGGAGAACGTTCTGCTGCCTGCAACATCCTCCAGCGTGACCGGTTTGGCATTGGGTCAGTAATGGTGTGGGGTGGCATTTCTTTGGAGGGCCGCACAGCCCTCCATGTGCTCGCCAGAGGTAGCCTGACTGCCATTAGGTACCGAGATGAGATCCTCAGACCCCTTGTGAGACCATATGCTGGTGCGGTTGGCCCTGGGTTCCTCCTAATGCAAGACAATGCTAGACCTCATGTGGCTGGAGTGTGTCAGCAGTTCCTGCAAGACGAAGGCATTGATGCTATGGACTGGCCCGCCCGTTCCCCAGACCTGAATCCTATTGAGCACATCTGGGACATCATGTCTCGCTCTATCCACCAACGTCACGTTGCACCACAGACTGTCCAGGAGTTGGCAGATACTTTAGTCCAGGTCTGGGAGGAGATCCCTCAGGAGACCGTCCGCCAACTCATCAGGAGCATGCACAGGCATTGTAGGGAGGTCATACAGGCACGTGGAGGCCACACACACTACTGAGCCTCATTTTGACTTGTTTTAAGGACATTACATCAAAGTTGGATCAGCCTGTAGTGTGTTTTTCCACTTTAATTTTGAGTGGGACTCCAAATCCAGACCTCCATGGGTTGAAAAATTTGATTTCCATTTTTTTATTTTTGTGTGATTTTGTTGTCAGCACATTCAACTATGTAAAGAACAAAGTATTTCAGAAGAATATTTAATTAATTCAGATCTAGGATGTGTTATTTTTGTGTTCCCTTTATTATATATATATACAGTATATACAGTGTTCCTACTGTATATATATATACAGTATACAGTGGATATACAAAGTCTACACACCCCTGTTAAAATGTCAGGTTTCTGTGATGCAAAAAAATGAGACAAAGATAAATCATTTCAGAACTTTTTCCACCTTTAATGTGACCTATAAACTGTACAACTCAATAGAAAAACAAACTGAAATCTTTTAGGTAGAGGGAAGAAAAAATATAAAAATAAAATAATATGGATGCATAAGTCTGCACACCCTTAAACTAATACTTTGTTGAAGCACCTTTTGATTTTGATTGCTACATCTATACACATAACAGCTGCCCCAGCACACCCAGCTCTGCTACATCTATACACATGACAGCTGCCCCAGCACACTCAGCTCTGCTCTAAGTTATATGTGGTAAAGCCCTTTTTGCTGTATGGACTGAATGTGAAACAGGCTTTTTTGGGGAAAATTGATTGCTGATTGCAGACCTAATTTGCTTTATGGACCGAATGACGTTGTTGTGGGTCATGGCGTAAACATAATGAAGACGCTGATGACAACACACCAGCAGACTTTTCCTTTAACATCTATTCATAATTAAATCAATCAGCTTCAGTAAGTTGAAAATATTCATGTGTTTCTATCTGCTCCGTCTGCATTTGATCTCCACAGCACACAAGACATGACAGGAGAGCCTCTGCTTTGGAGTCCAGTTTCTTAACATCAGAAGTTCCATCAGTATTGTGCATAACATTCTTGCTCCCTGTGCAAAGCCATAACAAAAGGACTCTGTAGGCAAAAGAAAAATGTCGTTCAGCGTTGCACTTATTTGTTGAAAAGCCTTGTGTAGTGTAAAAGTTGACAAAGATAAGGGCCTATTTTCCGTTCAGCAGTGCAGTTATGTTACATATTTTATAAAGCCCTTTTTGCTATGAAATTTTTAATGTGACACCATTTTTTGTGAAAATGTATGGGTGATTGTACCTCCCTTTGCGGTATGGACCGAATTACATCGTCGTGGGTCCTGCAGTAAACATAATGAAGACGCTGATGACAACACACCAGCAGACTTTCCCTTTACCATCTATTCACAATTAAATCAAGCAGCTTCAGTAAGTTGAAAATATTCATGTGTTTTTATCTGCTCCGTCTGCATTCGATCTCCACAGCACACAAAACATGATAGGAGAGCCTCTGCTTTGGAGTTCAAGTCCAGTTTCTTAAGATCAGGAGTTACATTAGAATTGTGCGTAACATTCTTGCTCCCTGTGCAAAGCCATAACAAAAGCATTCCATAGGCATACACATCAGAGGAAACTGACGCTGTTTGCCCTAATTTATTTTTAGGAGCAGTTAACAGTGGGAAGCAAATAGAGGTGGCTGAACTCCGCTGCTCTGTATCTCTTGTGAAGTCAATGTCTCCAGCTATGGCCCTCTTGCGATTTATATCAAATATATTGTTTTCATGTAGAGATCCAAGAATTATGTTGGAGGCCTGTAGTGTCTACAAGCCATGTGCGACCCCTCTCATCACTCTCACGAATGGAGTCACACAGGGGAGGAACTGCTCTGTGTCCTTCAGCAAGAAATCAAATCCTGGCTTTCTCTGTGACAACTGAAAATTGAGCAGAACTGGAACCAGCAGGTGGTGGCATACTTGGAGTGTACCCTGCCAGCCGTCATTGGACTACTGGACAGCCAAACTGGATTTGTGGCCGCAACTGGCCAAGTTTGCCCTGGAATAGCTGACCTGCCCAGCCAGTAGTGTGGCATCAGAGCGGGGGTGTTTAGTGCGGTGGGGGCCATAGTTACCCCAAGGAGAACTCGCCTGTCCACCCTAAATGTGGAGAGACTGACCTTTTTCAAAATGAATCAGGCGTGGATCAGCCAGGATTTCCACCCACCAATGCCTAATGCATCAGACTAGTTCATCCATGGTGCCACACCAAGACTTTCACAAAAGAGACCAGTTATTTCTGGCTACCTGGCGCAGCTACTATTCTGATGCTTCCACCCACCTGATGCCACACATCTGATGCCAAGTGCTCCTTCTTTCACCAACCATCTTCAGCTGGTACTGGTATTGCCCCCCCACACACACACACCTGCACACTATGTCACCTTGCCACTCTGTGGCCTCCTGATGCTGCCCCCACCTCTACACTCTGTTATTGGGCCACCCTGTGGTCTCCTCATGCTGCTTCCACCTCACCACTATGTCATATGGCCCCTCTTTGGACTTCTCATGCTGTTTCCACCCTCCCCATTTTATGACTGGGCCACTATTTAGTCTTTTTGGCTGGGCTGACATCATCATTTATTTGACACGTCTTCTGATATGTCAGAAGGAAGGAAAAAAGAGATGCACAACGGATCCTCTCTGTGTAGCAGCTGTAAGGCCTGTATGGTCTAATCAGAATTGGCTTATAATTTGGTAGCCAAAAGCAGGAGTGGGTACAAAAGCCAGAAGACATGCAAATATTCCGTTCACGTGTCATCTCTGTTTTGGAACCACTCCTGTTTTTTTGGGCATTAGCAATACTGATGGATTATTGAGCAAATGAAATGCTGACCGAGTGAAGGCGGATCAAAGGTAGGGCAAAATAATCAGTGACGTCAACACAAACTTACTGCTGACACCCTCTCCACTCTGTTGGGGGGCTCTACTTGTATAAGCATTTAATAGAACAGGTTCTGTAGACATCTATGTGGAATCAGCTGACGACTGTGTAAAAGGAGTGCGCTTCTTCTTGGCGCTAACATCGACCTGTAAGGCTGAGTTTATACTTGAGTTATTTGGTCAGTTTTGGCCCCCTGACTGCCCAAATAAGTGAAGTGTGCACTGATTCTAAGAGCGACACCTGTCATCTGCATGTCATACTGACTGACAGTATTATTTCACTACCACAGCAGACTCCCTATGCATGTTACTGCAAGGCACAGTGTTCTACACCACTATAAACGCTCTCTGTAGCCAGGAAATATCTGTTTTTCAACTAAATTCAACGCAAATATATTCGGATCGAACCAAATATTTTTTTTTTTTTATTGTCGAACCGGCGAATCAATTCTTTTTAAAAATTTGCTCATCTCTTGTTACAAGGAACAATAATTGTAAGTGAAGTAACCATTATATGGGTTTGACATTGTAAAACAAAACGACTATGATATACTTTTCTTCAAAATTGAGACTATAACATGCACAGTTACCTTGTTCTCTTTTTTCTCAGGGTGATAGAAAGATTTAAAAAAAAACTTAACACCCACCATTTATTACAATAGTTAATCAAGCATAACGAACATAATTGAATATACAAGTGTAGTCATTAGTTAATAAATGACCTTCCTAGAAAAATCTAAGTAGTACATGCAGTGACTCACAAATATTATGCAACCTAGCAAGAAGAAAGATTTCAAAAATACAAACTTTCTATTGTATTATATTTATGTAAAGGTCTAACTTTATGGTTGCAAATTTAAATGTTTAATTTATTCTTCAAGTCTTCGTGACACAACTTTGACATGACTTTTGCTCTGACCTTGTCTTTGTTAAAATTACAGTGAAATAGATTAGTCAAAATATGCATTAATATATCGAGGCAAAACTACATAAAAAATACCATATGTGAAAGGAACCATTTAGCTAAAAGAAAAACAGTTAGGTGGTCACACATGCACAAATCTCTTTCCTTTCTCTGCTACGATATTTCAGTTACTGTTAAGTCCATGTGTATATCATACCCATAGCAGCTCCTTGTGGTCATATTGCTCCCTACTGAGGTGATAGGTAGAGGCGTTTTTGTGGTATAACTGCAGGATCCCTCCTGACTTCCTAATAAGCAATGACTTTTTTTACATCAGGAGACGAGGACAGAGTCAATGAGTTATGCGAGAATGCTAGTATGATGATGGGAGCGCACAGAAACCAGAAGGTATGCATTCCCTTTGGTGAAATAAGAACACTGAAAAATTAGGTAATTTTAAATAAGGTGGCCATTTTCAATGGTATTGATAGTACTGTATGTGTGGGCACTAGTGTTGATCGAGCACCGTAGTGCTCGGGTGCTATGGGTCTCAGGCCAAACACATCGTGATATTCGGGTGCTCGACCGAGCACCCGAGTATAATGGAAGTCAATGGGAGAAGCCGAGCATTAAACCAGGTACCCCCTGCTCTGTAGAGGGGAGGGTGCCTGGTTCATAAGAAAATGTCAGAAATTGTTGGTAACACCACCAAAATGGTTCTGTAACAGCATGGGGAGGATGTATAGATGAATCTTGGACTCACTGGTCACTGCTGGGAACTATGTTGTCTGAATAGTACGCCACTTTTACATAATGACAATAATATGCACATAATCAACGAAAAAAAAATCGATTTTAAAGGAAAAATTGATAGAAAACATTCTTTCCTGAATTTTTAATTGTATATAAAGTGCAAGTGCTGCCAAAAATTACAAGGAACCGGCTCTCTGATACATTCTTAGTTACACATAAAGGAGGGCATCATACACACCCTTTAAAAATTATGATTGATGGCCTGCTGGTTACCCTCAAAAACATTTGGAGCAAGGGCCTGCTGGTGACCCTCTAAAACATTATGGGCGGTGGCCTGCTGCCGCTTTGGTGACTTTAGTTAACCTGGGGCCAATGGTACGTCCCAGTGACGGCGACGATCCATTCGGATGTCTGGCCTATCAACTTTCAATGTATTTGTCAGCTCAAAACCATTGTAAACTACGAGTAATGGGGAATCAGTGTTTGATTCCGAAGAGGGAGCATGAGAAACGGCTACCACATCCAAGGAAGGCAAGCGGGTGGCACGCAAATCACACACTCCCGACTCGTGGAGGTAGAGACGATAAATAACAATTCAGGACTCTTAAGATGCCCTGTTATTGGAATGATTAATAAAAAATTACAGGGAATGTCACTGCAGTATTTTGGATGCGGAAACGTTATACAGGAGAGGCCCTGCTGCCGCTTTGTTGACTCTAGATAACTTCTGCCTGATCGCACGTCCCCGTGACGTCCACGATCCATTTTGATATCTTCCCTATTAACTTTCAATGTTCTTTTATGCGCCTAACATGGTGACCACCGGTAATGGGGAATCATTGTTCAATTTCAGAGAGGGAGCCTGATAAACGGCTACGGCTACTACTTCAAAGCAAGGCAGCATGAGTTGCGGGCCTGCAGATGTGCTGACCCTGTAAAAGATTCGAGTTGCGGGCCTGCTGGTGAGCTGACCCTGTAAAACATTATATGCGAGGGCCTGCAGCTGAGCTGACCCTCTAAAAAATTCTATGCAAGGGCCTGCATGTGAGCTGACTAGTGATGAGCGAGTATGCTCGGCCGAATACTTGTTCGGCTCGAGCATCGCTATGCTCGGCACATGGCGGTATTGGGCCGAGTACCACATGTGCTCGAGCGGCATGCTCGAGTCTCCTCCCCGCACGTTTTGCGGCTGCTAAGCAACCAATAAACATGCAGGTAAGTACTGCCATCACTGTAATGCCAGTAGCCATGTTAGCTGCTGGCAATAGTGATTGGCTGGCCGGAACGCGTCATCGGGTGCTATATAGCACCCGATGACGCGGGTTCGGCTCATTGCGAGTCAGGGAGATCTGCGCTTAGGAAGGGACAGATAGTGTAGGGAGTTTGTGATCGTATTTTATTTCAGTGAATAACGTTTCAAAGACCCAAAAGTCCTTTTAAGGACTATTGTGTTTGGTTGGCAGCAATTTATTTTAGCAAAGTAGTACTCAATTTTTTTTTTACATACGTTACAAAATAGCGATTCTTTTTCTATATAGAGGGTGTCTGCAGTGACTTGTGACATCTGTGCAATACCTTCTGTGTGTCAGGGGCAGAGATAGGAAGGATAAAAGTGAAAACATTTTTTTTTCCCATAATCTATCCACATTTTTGCTGTCAACGGTACAATCCTTGAATTGTGTGATCTGCGCTTCAATACATTGTGTGGTTGTCAGGGCCAGATATAGGGAAAAAACTGAAAACACTATTTTTTCCCCCCTAATCTATCCACATTTTTGCTGTAAACAGTGTCATCCATGAGTTGTCAGATCTGCGCTGCAATACCTTGTGTGGTTGTCAGGGCCAGATAAATTTGGCAAAAAAATTAGAATACAGAAAACACTATTTTTTTCCCATAATCTATCCATATTTTTGCTGTCAATGGTGCAATCCGTGAATTGTGTTATCTGCGCTTCAATACATTGGGTGGTTATCACCGCCAGATATAGGGAAAAATTTGAATACAGAAAACACTATTTTTTTCCCCATAATCTATCCACATTTTTGCTGTAAACTGTGTCATCCGTGAGTTGTCAGATCTGCGCTGCAATACCTTGTGTGGTTGTTAGCGCCAGATGTAGGGAAAAAATTAGAATACAGAGAACACTATATTTTTTTCCCATAATCCACATATTTGCTGTCAACAGAGCAATCCGTGAATTGTGTTATCTGCGCTTCAATACATTGGGTGGTTGTCAGGGCCAGATATAGGGAAAAATTAGAATACAGAAAACACTAATTTTTTTCACCTAATCTATTCTTATTTTTGCTATAAACGGTGTCATCCATGAGTTGTCAGATCTGCGCTGCAATACCTTGTGTGGTTGTCAGGGCCAGATATAGGGAAAAAAATAGAATACAGAAAAAACTTTTTTTTCCCCATAAACTACCCACATTTTTGCTGTCAACGGTGCAATCCGTGAATTGTGTGATCTGTGCTTTAATACATTGTGTGGTTGTCAGAGCCAGATATAGGGGAAAAATTGAATACAGAAAACACTATTTTTCCCCCCTAATCTATCCACATTTTTGCTGTAAACTGTGTCATCCGTGAGTTGTCAGATCTGCGCTGCAATACCTTGTGTAGTTGTCAGGGGTAGATGTAGGGGAAAAATTAGAATACAGAGAAAACAATTTTTTTTTCCCATAATCTATCCACATATTTGCTGTCAACAGAGCAATCCGTGAATCGTGTGATCTGCACTTCAATACATTGGGTGATTGTCAGGGCCAGATATAGGGAAAAACTAGAATACAGAAAACACTATTTTTTCCCCCTAATCTATCCACATTTTTGCTGTAAATGGTGTCATCCTTGAGTTGTCAGATCTGTGCTGCAAAACCTTGTGTGCTAGTCAGGGCCAGATATAAGGAAAAAATTAGAATACATAAAGCACAATTTTTTTCCCCCCATAATCTATCCACATTTTTGCTGTCAACGGTGCAATCAGTGATCTGCGCTTCAATACATTTTGTGGTTGTCAGGGCCAGATATTGTGAAAAATATAAATATAAATATAAACTACATCAGAAAACAGTGTCTGTACCTCAGATTCCAATAATCTGGGCCTAAAATAGTGTCCATATTCTGTGTATTTCTGTGACATATACTGTCCTGCATCAGAAAACAGTGTCTTTAGAGCAAAATCCTAATATCTGAGCCTAATCTAGTGTCCATATTCTGTGTGTTTATGTGACATATAGTGTCCTGCATCAGAAAAAAGTGTCTTTAGAGCAAAATCCTAATATCTGAGCCTAATCTAGTGTCCATATTCTGTGTGTTTCTGCGACATACAGTGTCCTGCATCAGAAAACTGTTTCTTTAGAGCAAAATCCAAATATCTGGGCATAATCTAGTGTCCATATTCAGTGTTTTTCTGTGACATATACTGTCCTGCATCAGAAAACATAAACCCAACCTGCTTTTGTGCATCAGTGGTGTAGCTAGAAATGACTGGGCCCCACAGCAAATTTTTGAATAGGGCTCCATCCCACAGTAATTTTTTAGCGACCCCTTCCTTTCATGCCTCCTACCATTCCTGTGGGTAGTAAAGATCGCTCTCTCAGACCAGGGCCGGCAGCTGTTCCATCCGTTTTAAACACTGTCTATACTGTCACTGTATATAATTTCATTGTGTAATACTGTTGAGGGGGCCCTGACCAAATCCTTTAGTCCTCCTCCTCTTGGATGGGCCCCTTCTGGGTCAGGGCCCCAAAGCTGCAGCTTCCCCTATAGCTACATCCCTGGTCTGCATTAATCTGCAGGTGACCGTGATACAGCTCCATATATTTGTTTCCATCTGCATCTTTCTAAACAATCTGTGGCCTTAGTCTTTTATCCAGACTCTGTCATTGTGCCACTATTTGGCCTCCTCATGCTGCCATCTCCACACAATGTCACCTTGCCACAAATTTTTATCACCATGCTGCTGCTGATGCTGCTTAACCACCTCAGCTCCCCTAGCTTAAACACCCTTAATGACCAGACCACTTTTTACAATTCTGCACTACACTACTTTCACGGTTTATTGCTCGGTCATACAACTTACCACCCAAATGAATTTTACCTCCTTTTCTTCTCACTAATAGAGCTTTCATTTGGTGTTTCATTGCTGCTGCCATTTTTACTTTTTTTGTTATTAATCGAAATTGACCTAAATTTTTGCAAAAAAATGACATTTTTCACTTTCAGTTGTAAAATTTTTCAAATAAAACTACATTTCTATATAATTTTTCTCTAAATTTATTGTTCTACATGTCTTTGATAAAAAAATGCAATAAGTATATATTTATTGATTTGCGCAAAAGTTATAGCGTTTACAAGCTATGGTACAAAAATGTGAATTTCCACATTTTGAAGCAGCTCTGACTTTCTGAGCACCTGTCATGTTTCCTGAGGTTCTACAATGCCCAGACAGTAGAAACACCCCACAAATGACCCCATTTCGGAAAGTAGACACCCTAAGGTATTCGCTGATGGGCATAGTGAGTTCATAGAAGTTTTTATTTTTTTTCATAAGTTAGCGGAAAATGATGATTATTATTTTTTTTTTCTTACAAAGTCTCATATTCCACTAACTTGTGACAAAAAATAAAAACTTCCATGAACTCACTATGCCCATCATAAAATACCTTGGGGTGTCTTCTTTCCAAAATGGGGTCACTTGTGGGGTATTTATACTGCCCTGGCACTTTAGGGGCCCTAATGCGTGAGAAGTAGTTTGAAATCCAAATGTGTAAAAAATGCCCTGTGAAATCCTAAAGGTGCTCTTTAGAATTTAGGCCCCTTTGCCCACCTAGGCTGCAAAAAAGTGTCACACATGTGGTATCACCATACTCAGGAGAAGTAGGGCAATGTGTTTTGGGGTGTCTTTTTACATATACCCATGCTGGGTGAGAGAAATATCTCTCTAAAAGACAACTTTTCCCATTTTTTATACAAAGTTGTCATTTGACAGAGATATTTTTGAAATCCAAATGTGTAAGAAATGCCCTGTGAAATCCTAAAGGTGCTCTTTAGAATTTGGGCCCCTTTGCCCACCTAGGCTGCAAAAAAGTGTCACACATCTGGTATTGCCGTACTCAGAAGAAGTAGGGCAATGTGTTTTGGGGTGTATTTTTATATATACCCATGCTGGGTGAGAGAAATATCTCTCTAAAAGTCAACTTTTCCCATTTTTTTATACAAAGTTGTCATTTTAGAGAGATATTTCTCTCACCCAGCATGGGTATATATAAAAAGACACCCCAAAACACATTGCCCAACTTCTACTGAGTATGGCAATACCACATGTGTGACACTTTTTTGCAGCCTAGGTGCGCAAAGAGGCCAAAATTCCTTTTAGGAGAGCATTTTTAAACATTTGGATTCCAGACTTCTTCTCACGCTTGAGGGCCCCTAAAATGCCAGGGCAGTATAAATACTCCACATGTGACCCCATTTTGTAAAGAAGACACCCCAAGGTATTGCGTGAGGGGAATGGCGAGTTCATAGAGGTTTTTCTTTTTGGCACAAGTTAGCGGAATTTTTTTATTTTTTATTTTTTCTCACAAAGTCTCTCTTTCCGCTAACTTGGGACAAAAAATAAAAACTTCCATGAACTCACTATGCCCATCAGCGAATACCTTGGGGTGTCTTCTTTCCAAAATGGGGTCATTTGTGGGGTGTTTGTACTGCCCTGGCATTTGAGGGTCTCTGCAATCATTACATGTGTGGCCAGGATTAGGAGTTTCTGCTATTCTCCTTATATTGAGCATACGGGTAATGAGATTTTTTTTTTCCGTTCAGCCTCTGGGCTGAAAGAAAAAATGAACGGCACAGATTTCTCCATTCGCATCGATCAATGTGGATGAAAAAATCTCTGCCAAAAAAAAAAAGGGAGGGGAAAAGCGTCTGCCAGGACATAGGAGCTCCGCCCAACATCCAAACCCACTCAGCCCGTATGCCCTGGCAAACCCGATTTCTCCATTCACATCAATCGATGTGGATGAACAAAATCATTAACAGGATTTTTTTTTATTTTTTTTTATATACAAAGTGTTTGCCAAAGCATATGAACACCGCCCCTCAGCTCATAAGCCTCGGCAAACGTATCTTTTTTACTGCAGAGGAGAAATCTCGTCTTGCAGCGCAGCATACACTGACTTTTGTGTAATCTGACAGCAGCGTAATGCTTCTGTCAGAATGCACATCAGTGCTGCAGCTGGTTCATCGGTTGGTCCACCTAGAAGGTAAAAAAAAACAAAAAAAAAACAGGCTGCAACACAATAAATTTATTAACATTAACTTTATAACATTTGAAACAGAACATTAACTTTTAAAAACTTTTTTGAACTTTTGGAACATTAACTTTTTTGCTTACCTGTGATTTTTTTTTTGTTTCACCTTTTATAGGACAAACCTCTCCTTCCCCATGGGACAATGTGCAAAGCGCCCAGAGATGTGGCAAAGTACATTATGCACTTTGTCCCAGGTGAAAGAAGAGGTTTGCAGCAGCTGTGAGTGAAAGGGCCCTAAGAACCCTGTGTGCCTGTCCTGTGTAACGCAATCCCTATGCTAAGTGTACCTGTGTGTGGTACTTCCAGAAACACTCCCCTAAGCATAGGGCAGGGTGGTCAGGGCAGTCAGGACAGAAATAGCGGGTGTCACGCCTTATTCCACTCCTGCTACAGACACAACATTTTTTTCGGCGTGGCGGTTGGTTTGAGGTTCCAGCAACCACACTGGGGAGATGTCGCTCGTGTAGACGGCTCCCTACACTGGTGGTTGGGGCCACGGAACCTCCTGGATACAGGAGGTTCTCGATGATCTCTTACTGAAATTTGAGGAAGGATCTTGTTCTCCCAGCCTTACTGTAGAGAACAAAACTATTGTACATCGCCAATTGAATTAAATATACAGACACCTTCTTATACCAGCGTCTGGTCCTGCGCGAAAGTAAATAAGGAGCCAACATCTGGTCATTGAAGTCCACCCCTCCCATGAGCAAATTATAGTCGTGGACCGAGAGGGGCTTTTCAATGACACGGGTTGCTCGTTCTATTTGGATTGTCGTGTCTGCGTGAATGGAGAGCATGTAAACGTCACGATTGTCTCTCCATTTCACCGCAAGCAGTTCTTCGTTACACAAGGCAGCCCTCTCCCACCTTGCAAGACGGGTGGTAACGAGCTATTGGGGGAAGCCCCGGCGACTAGGTTGCACGGTGCCACAGCAGCCAATCTGTTCTAAAAACAAATGCCTGATGAGGGGCACACTTGTGTAAAAATTGTCCACATAAAGATGGTACCCCTTGCCAAATAAGGGTGACACCAAGTCCCAGACTGTCTTCCCACTGCTCCCCAGGTAGTCAGGGCAACCGACCGGCTCCAGGGTCTGATCTTTACCCTCATAGACTCGAAATTTGTGCGTATAGCCTGTGGCCCTTTCACAGAGCTTATACAATTTGACCCCATACCGGGCGCGCTTGCTTGGGATGTATTGTTTGAAGCCAAGGCGCCCGGTAAAATGTATAAGGGACTCGTCTATGCAGATGTTTTGCTCAGGGGTATACAAATCTGCAAATTTGGTGTTAAAGTGGTCTATGGGGGGCCGAATTTTGTGGTGCCGGTCAAAAGCTGGGTGGCCTCTGGGACGAGAGGTGCTGTTGTCGCTAAAGTGCAGGAAACGCAGGATGGTCTCAAATCGTGTCCTGGACATGGCAGCAGAGAACATGGGCATGTGATGAATTGGGTTTGTGGACCAATATTACCGCAATTCATGCTTTTTTGTCAGGCCCATGTTGAGGAGAAGGCCCAGAAAAGTTTTAAATTCGGAAACTTGGACAGGTTTTCACCGGAAAGACTGGGCATAAAAGCTTCCCGGGTTGGCGGCTATAAATTGAGTGGCATACCGATTTGTTTCTGCCACGACTAAGTCCAAGAGCCCTGCAGTCAAGAACAGCTCAAAAAACCCCAGTGCCGATCCGATCTGAGCTGTCTCAACCCGAACTCCAGACTGGGCGGTGAAAGGGGGAACTACTGGTGTGGCTGAAGTTGGGGGCTGCCAATCTGGGTTTGCCAGCACCTCAGGGACTCTAGGGGCTCTGCGACGGGGGAACTAATGCACGTGCCACCGTACCAGCTTCAACTGCCCTTCTGGTGCTCGCCACTTCACCATGTTCTACGGCAGTGCTGGTACTAGGTCCAGGATGGGCTGCGCTGCTAGTGTATGCCTCACCAAGTAATCTGACAGTGCCAGCCCCACTCTGCTGCCCTTGAAGCGGATCCTGCGCAACCTGTGGTCTAGCAACACGGGGCCGGGTACGCCTGGTGGTATCAGGGACCTCAACCTCATCATCTGAACTTTGGGTCAGACTGCCACTGCTTTCTACAGGTTCGTATTCTGACCCGCTGGATTCGTCAGATGAGGGTTCCCATTCCTCATCCGACTGGGTCAGAATCCTGTAGGCCTCTTCAGAAGAATACCCCTTATTTGCCATTTGGTCAACTAAATTTAGGGGGTATTCCCTGAGACTACCCAAGAAAAAAAGCAAGCCTGTCTTACAAATGGGAGGCTAGCGAAGTATCGGAAGCCGCTGCGATTGATAAAAAATATCATAACTGATTTTTTTTTTATCGCCGCAGCGCTTGTAAAGTGATTGTGCAGTGATCAAAAAAATAATAATTTTTTGTCACTGCGGCGAGGCAGGCGTGGGTGAACGCACGTGTGGGCGACCGATCAGGCCTGATCGGGCAAACACTGCGTTTTGTGTGGAGGGCGAACTAAGGTGACACTAATACTATTATAGATCTGACTGACATCAGTTCTGATCACTTACAGATACTATAAAAGTACCAATGCTGATTAGCGATACGCTAATCAGTGAATCAGTGACTGCGGTGCGGTGAGCTGGGCGCTAACCGACACTAACTACCTAACAAAGGGGCCTAAACTAACCTAAAACCTAACTGTCAATACTAGTGGAAAAAAAGTGACAGTTTACACTGATCACTTTTTCCCTCTCAGTGATTGCCAGGGGTGATCAAGTGGTTAATTGGGGTGATGGGGGGTGATCTGGGGCTAAGTGTAGTGTTTGGTGTGTATTCACAGTGATGTGTGCTCCTCTGCTGGGACCAACCGATGAAAAGGACCAGCAGAGGAGCACAGAAGCCATTTAACACCTTATATTTATAAATATATGGTGTTAAATGGCTTCTGATTTGATTTTTTAAAAGTCACCAACCTGCCAGCGATGATCATTGGCTGGCAGGCTGGTGACGAACTTCTGATGTAACGATTCCCGGCCCGCACTGCGCATGTGCGGCTCTGCCCGAAATCTCGCGTCTCGCGAGAGGACACGCCGTCGCGTCCAGGAGGAATAACAGGGCCGCCGCCAGGATGCAATCCTGCGTGCGGCGGTCCTGAGGAGGTTAAAAGGCCTTAAACTGATCACCAGACCCATAATTTAATTAAGGTTTTGGAATCGATAAACCCAACTTGCTTTTGTGGGCTGCATCAGTGGCATAGCTAGAAATGACTGGGCCTCACAGAAATCTTTTTTAATGGGGCTCCAACCCACAGTAATTTTTTAGCGGCCACTTCCTTCCATGCCACCCCCATTCTTGTGGGTAGTAAAGATTGCTCTCTCAGACCAGGGCCGGCAGCTGTTCCATCCGTTTTATACACTGTCTATACTGTCACTGTATATAATTTCATTGTGTAATACTGTTGAGGGGGCCCTGACCAAATCCTTTAGTCCTCCTCCTCCTGGATGAGCCCCTTCTGGGTCAGGGCCCCAAAGCTGCAGCTTCCCCTGCTTCCCCTGTAGCTATGCCCCTGGTCTGCATTATTCTGCAGGTGACCGTGATACAGCTCCACAGATTTGTTTTCATCTGCATCTTTCTAAACAATCTGTGGCCTTAGTCTTTTATCCAGACTCAGTCTTTGTGCCACTATGCGGCCTCCTCATGCTAGCATCTCCACACCATGTCACCTTGCCACTCATTTTTATCCCCATTATTCTGATGATGCTGCTTAAAAGGCCTTAAACTGATCACCAGGCCCACAATCTAATTAAGGTTTTATGCACAAAACCAAAGTAAAAAAATCTATGTTATAGGAAAAATTTATTGAAAACATTATTTAGTGTATATTTACTTTTATATAAAGTGCAAGTGCTGCCAAAAATTACAAAGAAAAAAGCACTCCGATGCAACCTGTATATCACATAAAGGAGGGCCTCATTCACATTCAGGTGCAGGCCTGAAGGTGACCTGACCCTGTAAAAAATTTGAGTTGCGGGCCTGCAGGTGAGCTGACCCTGTAAAAGATTTGAGTTGCGGGCCTGCAAGTGAGCTGACCCTATAAAAGATTTAAGTTGCGGGCCTGAAGGTGAGCTGACCAGATGAGCTGACTCTGTAAAAGATTTGAGTTGTGGGCCTGCAGGTGAGCTGACCCTGTAAAAGATTTGAGTTGCGGGCCTGCAGGTGAGCTGACCCTGTAAAAAATTATATGTAAGGGTACTGCTGGTGAGCGGACCCTGTAAAAAATTAGATGTGAGGGCCTGCTTGTAAGCGGAACCTGTAAAAAATTTGATGTGAGGGTCTGCTGGTGAGCGGAACCTGTAAAAAATTAAATGTAAGGGCCTGCTGGTGAGCGGACCCTGTAAAAAATTATATGTGAGGGCTTGCTGGTGAGTGGACCCTGTAAAAAATTTGATGTGAGGGCCTGCTGGTGAGCGGACCCTATAAAAAAATATATGTGAGAGCCTGCTGGTGAGCGGACCCTCTAAAATATTATATTCGAAGGCCATATATGCGCAGGGATTATATGTGATGAATAAGCAAGGCATGTTGATATGACGAATGAGGAGGAGGAGGATGAGAAAAGGAAGATTCAACCATAATACCCTTGTTTGTGGTGGAAGGGGTGCATGGGAATACAGCCTATTAACTACATTAAAGACAACACATGTAAAGTGCCTTTATGTTCATCAGCATTCCTCTAGTGGAGACGAGAAGTCATGGTCAATCCAGGCCTTATTCATTTTTATATGAGTCAACCTGTCAGCATTTTCAGTTGACAGGCGTATACGCTTATCTGTTATAATGCCCCCACCAGCACTAAATACACGCTCATACAAAACGCTGGCGGCAGGGCAGGACAGCACCTCCAAAGCGTAGGGCGCAAGTTCGTCCCACGTGTCCAGCTTGGACACCCAGTAGTTGTAAGGCACTGAGGGATCATTGAGGATGCTGACACGGTCTGCTATGCACTCCTTCACCATCTTCCAAAGTTTTTCTCTCCTTCTGGCAGTAGGCCGCACATCAGGGTGAAGGTGCTGGCAGGGTGTCATGAAACTGTCCCCAGGCTTTAGAGAGTGTTGCCCTGCCTCTATTGTAACTGCTGTGTGTTCCCCTTGTCTCCCCTCCTCGGTTGGCCAAGGAAGTACGGACGCTGACGCCAGCGCTGTCAGATGGAAAATTTTGGAGCAGTTTTCAAACAAGGATCTTCTGGTATTGCACCATTTTGCTCATCCTCTCCACCAGAGGAATGAGAGATGAGAAGTTCTCTTTGTAGCGGGGGTCGAGAAGGGTGAACAACCAGTAATCCGTGTTGTTTAAAATGCGTATAACGCGCGGGTCGCGGGAAAGGCAGCCTAACATGAAGTCGACCATGTGTGCCAGAATACCAATAGGCGAGACTTCGCTGTTTTCATCAGGAGGACCACTCCCAATATCCTCATCCTCTTCCTCCTCTTCTGCCCACCAGATGGAATTAAACTTCCATGGGCACTACCCTCTGTAGGTGAGGCAACCTCCTCCTCCTCCTCCTCCTCTTCGGCCTCCAATTCGTGCTGAGAAGACGAACTCAGGGTGGTCTGGCTATCATCAACCTGTGTAATATCTTCCCCCATTTCCACCTCTTCCACATGCCCGCAATCCTTGTCATCGGTAGCACCTGTGCCATCCCAGGGTACGAGTCGCTTCCGGCCTACACAACATTCATCCAGTGTGCCGTCAGGGAAATGTAGCGTCCCTGGTCCGTGGTTAAGTAGACCTTGTCAGTAACTGCATTGGTCAGGGAACGTGTGATGTTAAGACACATGTTGGTGTAAGGCTGGCATGGCACACCTTGAAAAATAGTGGCGGCTGGGGCCTGCATAACGAGGGACAGCCACCGACATCAGGCTGCAGAAGTCCTCAGTGTCCACAAGCCTAAATGGCAACAGGGCCAGTAATTTGGAAAGCTGCGCATTTAGTGCTTTTGCCTGTGGGTGGGTGGCTGTGTATTTGCGCTTGTGTTCAAATTCCGGGAAGTGGATGTCGTCGCTGATAGTGCTTGCAAAGGTCCAGGTGCAGGGCGGGAGGCATCCGGGCCTGGGTCTTGGACAGTGGATTTGTCAGCACGTAACACAGGCTAGAATATTCATTTCATATTCGCAAATATTCGTATTCGAGATTACTTTCGCAATTTGATTAATCTAAAATGTAAAAAATTTCGTAATGCGAAGTTGATCAAAAAAGAATATATAGCAGTAAATATAGTGCTAAATATTAGTTTTAAGAATATTCATCATATTCTAAAACAAGAATATATAGCAATACAGCGAATATTTGTAAAATACACATATAGACTGCAATTAAGCTAATATAGTGCTATAGTATTTTTTTTTATAGTGTAAATTATTTCCAAATCTGAAGTTCAGACGAGAAAAAAAAAATAGACTATAAAAAAAGATTATAGCACTGTATTAGCTAAATTGCAGTCTATATGTGTATTTGACGAATATTCGCTATATTGCAATATATTCTTGTTTTAGAATATGACGAATATTCTAAAAAACGAAGTTATAGCAATATAGCGAATATTTGTAAAATACACATATAGACTGCAATTTAGCTAATATAGTGCTATGAAGTACTATATTATATCATATTTATAGTCTAATTTATTTTTCTCTTCTGAACTTATAATAATAATGAAATAATTTACACTATAAAAAAAAATACTATAGCACTATATTAGCTAAATTGCAGTCTATATGTGTATTTTATGAATATTCGCGCTCAACACTATCAGTGAACTCATCATCCAGCACCTCTTCTTCCACTTTCTCATTCTGATCCTCCTCCTGATTTGTTGACATAACCACAACCTCAGTGATTGACAACTGTGCGTCATCCCCTTCCTCATCCTCTTGAGACAGTAATTACGGTTGTATCATTGACAACTGTGTCTTATCATCATCCACCTCATTAAACACTAATTGTCATTCCCCAGCATCATGTTCTTGTGACTCTGGATGCTCAAGAGGTTGGGTCCCTCTTAAAGCGTGCATGGCTAGAGGGCCAAATCAATTAATGGCGATGCAAAGAGGTCCTCGGAATATCCGAGTGTGAGATCACTTGTTTGGCCAGGCTGTAAATGGTGGGAGGAAGGAAGATCAGGGTGAGGATTTTGTGGACCAGACTCCTGTCTACTAAGACTGGACTTGGTGGAAAACAGGGTGGGGCTTAACCGACTGGAAGCACTATCTGCTGCAATCCAACCGACCACCTGCTCGCACTGGGCTGACTTCAAAAGTGGTGTCCTGCGCCGCCCTGCAAACTGGGACATGAAGCTAGGTATCTTGGATGATTGTTTTTCTTGTGCTCTGGCAGCAGGCACAGTTTCACCGCTCCCAGGTCCACGGCCTCTGCGTGCACCATCAGCATCATGGCCACTATCCCGTCCCTTAATGCTCGCCTTCTTCATATTAAATGTTATTTGTCAGCAATATTTTTCCCAATATCTGGCCCTGAAACACACACATGCTATTGCAGCACAGATGTGACAATTCACTACAGACACCATTTATAGGCAAAGTGTGGATAAATTATGGAAAATATATATTTATTGTCGCTAATATTTTTCCCAATATACGGCCCTGAAACACACACACGCTATTGCAGTGCAGATGTGACAATTCACTACAGACACCGTTTATAGACAAAGTGTGGATAAATTATGGAAAAAATATATTTGTTGTCAGCAATATTTTTCCCAATATCTGATTCTGAAACACACACACGCTATTGCAGCTCAGATGTGACAATTCATTGCAGACACCATTTATAGTCAAAGTGTGGATAAATTATGGCAAAAATATATTTGTTGTCGCTAATATTTTTCCCAATATCTGGCCCTGACACACACACGCTATTGCAGCGCAAATGTGACAATTCACTACAGACACCATTTATAGGCAAAGTGTGGATAAATTATGGAAAAAATATATTTGTGTTCAGCAATATTTTTCCCAATATCTGGCCCTGAAACACACACATGCTATTGCTGCACAGATGTGACAATTCACTGCAGACACCGTTTATAAGCAAAGTGTGGATAAATTATGGAAAATATATATTTGTTGTCAGCAATATTTTTCCCAATATCCGACCCTGACACACACCCTTTTGCAGCGCAGATGTGACAATTCACTGCAGACACTGTTTATAGGCAAAGTGTGGATAAATTATGAAAAAAATATGCGTCAGTAATATTTTTCCCAATATCTGGCCATGACACACACACACGCTATTGTAACGCAGATGTGACAATTCATTGCAGACACCGTTTATAGTCAAAGTGTGGATAAATTATGGCAAAAATATATTTGTTGTCGCTAATATTTTTCCCAATATCTGGCCCTGACACACACACACTATCGCAGCGCAGATGTGACAATTCACTGCAGACCCCATTTATAGGCAAAGTGTGGATAAATTATGGAAAAAATATATTTGTTGTCAGTAATATTTTTCCCAATATCTGGCCCTCACACACACACGCTAGTGCAGCGCAGATGTGACAATTCACTGCAGTCACAGTTTATAGGCAAAGTTTGGGTAAATTAAGGAAAATATATATTTGTTGTCAGTAACATTTTTCCCAATATCTGGCCCTGACACACACATGCTATTGCAGCGCAGATGTGACAATTCACTGCAGACACCGTTTATAGGCAAAGTGTGGATAAATTATGGAAAAAAATATATATTTCTTGTCAGTAATATTTTTCCCAATATCTGGCCCGACACACAGAAGGTATTTGCAGCACAGATGTCACAAGTCACTGCAGACACCCTCTATCAAAAAAGTATGGAAAAAAAAATTGCTGCCGCAATTATATTGCTGCCAGCCTGCCACCACACAGAATAGTCCTTAAAAGGACTTTTGGGTCTTTGAAACATTTTTCTATTAAATATATTGCGATCACACTCCCTACACTATCTGTCCGTTCCTAAGCGCAGCTCTCCCTGACTCACAATGAGCCGAACCCGCGTCATCGGGTGCTATGCGTTCCAGCCAGCCAATCACTGTAAGGCCAGTAGCCAACATGGCTACTGGCCTTACAGTGATGGCAGTACTTACCTGAATGTTTATTGGCTGCTTAGCAGCTGCAAAATGTGCGGGGAGGAGACTCGAGCATGGCGCTCGAGCACATGCGGTACTCAGCCGAGTACCGCCATGTGCTGAGCATAGCGATGCTCGGGCCGAACAGGTATTCGGCCAGGCATGCTCGCTCAACACTAGTGGGCACTAATAAAATTATATGTTTGATAAGATGACCCATTTAATACAAAAAATCAAATATTTCTACATATGCACATAGAAGCACAATCACCTGATTTTACTACATTTATCCTTTGGAATTAAATTTAACGATCTATGTATGATTGAAATAATATAAAGACAATTGATAAATTCTATTCCATATGAAATTGGAAAACTGATATCTGCCTTTCAAATATAGTTAAGTGTAGGAGCACACAAAGCAGTAATCATGTGCTGACAAGAATATGATGTCAGTCAAGGATTCTAGAATGCTTTGTCCATCACATCTGCAGGTTTTTGTGCGTTAGTGGCAGGAGACGGGTTATCCCAAGTGGGAAACATATTTAATGGCCCATGATAAAGAGATTGGGAGTAATAGGCCTAGAATGGGTAAGTATTAGGTTCGGTATTTCATCAATATCAAGAAACTCCTGATCACACTAAACTTTTAGCTTATTTTATGACCAGCGGAACCTGTCAGATGAGTGTTGGCTTAGGCTGGGTTCATATCTCATTTCTATCATCCGCTTAGCAGATTCATTTAACAGATGCCCAATGACGAATTAAAACAGATACCAATTGAAGGGCATCCTAAGTATCCATTTTACATAAATTTCAGTGTTAAAAGAGTTGTATCCATCATGGTCCTTTCTTTTTTAGTGGAGTTTATAATTCTTTTGTTTCTGGCAGAAAAAAAAGTACCTGTATAGTGATGGATACTTTTTTAAAAGTCTATGTAAATGTATTAAAATGGCTTCCCTACCATTTGCATTTGTTTTTTTGTTACACAGATCTGCCAAATGGATTATCGAAATGTGATGTAAAAAAACCTTACCAGTACTTTACTGTATACAATAATATGAAGAATAATATTAATGATCATAATGAATAATTGACAAAATCAAATTACTGTATTTTAACTAAAGCAACACAATAATACAGCTACAATTTTGATTTCTGAAAAACAATATATTTATTATTCTGAAACTTTCTTCAAAACATGAGATAAATATCAAATATTTTCTCAAGTTTGTAAAGGAGCATGAGATGAACAGATGAAAAGTTTAACAATTTGTGAAATATTAGATGTCACAGAAAATTTCATTTTAATGTCAGTTGTGAAATTAGAAAATAATTGTTATCATTATTTTAATTAACAATATGGGAATCAAGTTAGATTAATATGCTGAAAATGTTTTTTTCCCATGCCATTTATGTAAGATGTGTTTTTCTGAATAACAATTGGAGAATAATTCAGAGAAACCTTCAACACTCTGTTCACGCAGGTTGTTCTGAGGGGGTCATGTACAAATGAATGTAACATTAATAAAATGTTCATAAATAAATTTTAATGTGTGCTGATTAAGCATGCACAATTCTTTTTAAATATGAATATGAAATAAATTGTCCACACATAATCAGCATACAGATATTTGTGCCCCCAATATGATGGGTCAAGAAGATAGATAATGACTAATTATAAAGAAGGCAAACTTGATGCTTTACAGAAATGTTAAAAAAGGAAAGTTAAAATACAGTGATTAAAATAATATATACAGTACCTTGAGAAAGTATTCATACCCCCTTGAAGCTTTTCACATTTTCCCTGTCATCATAACCACAAACTTAAAGGGAATCTGTCACCGGCTTTTAGCATTTTAAGCTGTCACCATCGCTATGTTCACTAAAGTACCTTATTTCCAGCAGTCTTCTTTTTACTTGATTTCGTTTTGTCCTTTTGATATAAAAGCGCTTTTTATGATATGCTAATGAGGGTCCAAGGTGCCCAGGGGGGCGTATTTTTCCCTTTCTGGTGCCCAGTGACGCCCCCCTGCAGTGCCCAAGAACGCCTCCTGATTCTGAAATAACCTCCCACAGCCTGGCAAACGGTTCTGCCCCCTCGCCACGTCATAGTCTACCTTCTAGAAATGCCCCGTCCTTCTTCCTGTCGGCGGCCAGAAAACTCGCGCAGGCGCAGTACCGCCTGCGCCTGCGCGATCATCAACCTCCTCAGGGCAACAGCCTCAAAAGTCTCACTGGGCATGCGCCGAGCCCAGTGATGTAACATAAGCGCTGTTGCCCTGAGGAGGTTGATGATCGCGCAGGCGCAGGCCGCAGGCGGTCCTGCGCGAGTTTTCTGGCCGCCGACAGGAAGAAGGACGGGGCATTTCTAGAAGGTAGACTATGACGTGGCGAGGGGGCAGAACCGTTTGCCAGGCTGTGGGAGGTTATTTCAGAATCAGGAGGCGTTCTTGGGCACTGCAGGGGGGCGTCACTGGGCACCAGAAAGGGAAAAATACGCCCCCCTGGGCACCTTGGACCCTCATTAGCATATCATAAAAAGCGCTTTTATATCAAAAGGACAAAACGAAATCAAGTAAAAAGAAGACTGCTGGAAATAAGGTACTTTAGTGAAAATAGCGATGGTGACAGCTTAAAATGCTAAAAGCCGGTGACAGATTCCCTTTAAGTTTGTGGTTATGATGACAGGGAAAATGTGAAAAGCTTCAAGGGGGTATGAATACTTTCTCAAGGTACTGTATATATTATTTTAATCACTGTATTTTAACTTTCCTTTTTTAACATTTCTGTAAAGCATCAAGTTTGCCTTCTTTATAATTAGTCATTATCTATCTTCTTGACCCATCATATTGGGGGCACAAATATCTGTATGCTGATTATGTGTGGACAATTTATTTCATATTCATATTTAAAAAGAATTGTGCATGCTTAATCAGCACACATTAAAATTTATTTATGAACATTTTATTAATGTTACATTCATTTGTACATGACCCCCTCAGAACAACCTGCGTGAACAGAGTGTTGAAGGTTTCTCTGAATTATTCTCCAATTGTTATTCAGAAAAACACATCTTACATAAATGGCATGGGAAAAAAACATTTTCAGCATATTAATCTAACTTGATTCCCATATTGTTAATTAAAATAATGATAACAATTATTTTCTAATTTCACAACTGACATTAAAATGAAATTTTCTGTGACATCTAATATTTCACAAATTGTTAAACTTTTCATCTGTTCATCTCATGCTCCTTTACAAACTTGAGAAAATATTTGATATTTATCTCATGTTTTGAAGAAAGTTTCAGAATAATAAATATATTGTTTTTCAGAAATCAAAATTGTAGCTGTATTATTGTGTTGCTTTAGTTAAAATACAGTAATTTGATTTTGTCAATTATTCATTATGATCATTAATATTATTCTTCATATTATTGTATACAGTAAAGTACTGGTAAGGTTTTTTTACATCACATTTCGATAATCCATTTGGCAGATCTGTGTGCGGGAGGGGCGGAACCATTTTCCGGGCTGTGGGAGGTTAGTTCAGAATCAGGAGGCGTTCTTGGGCACTGCAGGGGGGCGTCACTGGGCACTGGAGAGGGAAAAAAAACGCCCCTCTGGGCACCTTGGACCCTCATTATCATATCATAAAAAGCGCTTTTATATCAAAAGGACAAAACGAAATCAAGTAAAAAGAAGACTGCTGGAAATAAGGTACTTTAGTGAACATAGCGATGGTGACAGCTTAAAATGGTAAAAGCAGGTGACAGATTTCCTTTAAATGTTTTTTTTATTTTTTTGGAATCTTATGTGATAGACCAACACAAAGTTGCAAGTATGTGTGAAGTGAAAAGAAAATGATACATGGTTTTCAAAATGTTTAATAATTAAAAATCTGGAAAGTGTGGCATAACTTTCACTGCAATTATAGCTGCAAATCTTTTGGTGGTATTGTCTCTACCAGCTTTGCACATTTAGAGGCTATTTTTTTTTTTTCCAAAGCTTTATTGGAATGTCTAGTAGGATACACATACAGAGAATAATCTGTACAATAAACAATAATAAAGAACCATACAGGAACAATTTACAAAAAGATGGTACATTTGATTTTACAACGAAATGTTAATTAATATATGTGAGGAGTCGCGAATCTGATTGAAATCATACTTTAGGCTTTCTAAAGGAGGCTGACATTTTTGCCCATTCTTCTTTGCAAAATAGCTCAAGATCGGTCACATTGGATGGAGAGTGTCTGTGAACAGCAATTTCCAAGTCTTGCGACAGATTCTCAATGAAATTTGACTGGGCAATTCTAACACATAATTATGCTTTGATTTAAATCATTCCATTGTAGCTCTGACTGAATGTTTATGGTCGTTGTCCTTCTGAAAGGTGAACCTCTGCCCCAGTCTCAAGTTTTTTTCAGCCTCTACCAGGTTTTTCTCCAGGATTGCCCTGTATTTTGTTCTATCCATCATTCCATCAACTCTGACCAGCTACGTCCTTACTGAAGAAAAACATCCCCACAGCATGATGCTGCCACCACCAATATTTCAAGGTGGGGATGGTGTGTTCAGGATAACGTGCAGTGTTAGTTTTTCACAACACATAGCGTTTTGTATTTAGGCCAAAAAGTTCAACTTTGGTCTCATCTGACCAGAGCATCTACTTCTACATGTTTGCTGTGTCCCCTATATAGCATATGGGAAACTTTAATCAGAATCTCTTATGGCTTGCTTTTAAAAATGGCTTTCTTCTTACCATTCTTCCATAAAGACCAGATTTGTGGAGTACACAATTAATAGTTGTCCTGTGGAAAGATTCTCCCACCTGAGCTGTGTCTCTCTTCTGCTCCACTGGGACCATGAGCCTCTTGGCTGCATCTCTAATTAGTGCTCTGATTGTCTGGGCTGTCAGTTTAGGTGGACAGCTATGTCTTGGTAGGTTTGCAGTTGTGCCATTCTCCTTCAATTTTTAAATGATGGATTGAACAGTGTTCCAGGAGATGTTCAGAGCTTGGGATAATTTTTCATAACCTAATTCTGCTTTATTTTTTTCTACAACTTTATCCCTGATCTGTCTGGTTTGTTCTTTGATTATTAAGATGCTGTTCGATCACTAATATTCACTATTCACTATTCTGAGGCCTTCACGGAATATCTGTAGTTATACTGAGAATAAATTACAAACAGGTAGACTCCATTTACTAATTAGGTGACTTCTGAAGGCAATGGTCACACTGGATTTTATTTAGGGGTATCAGAGTACAGTAGACCGAATGCAAATGTCAGACTTTTCAGATTTTTATTTATTAAAAATTTTTCACCTTTCACTTCACACATACCTGCTACTTTGTGTTGATCTATCACATAAAATCCCAATAAAATACATTTAAGTTTGTGAGTGTAACGTGAAAAAATGTGGAAAAGTTCAAAGGTTATGATATGAATACTAGAGATGGGTGAAGTTTTGAAAAATTTGATATGGCTGCTTTGCCGAGCTTTGATTCATTACAAATTACTTCATCACAAATTGATTTCCATTGTATGGAGCATGCACAATTTTGGGGAATGGCGATCGCACTTCCCCATTTTGTTAACCCCTCAGATGCCGCGTTCAACACTGATCACGACATCTATGACTCACATTCAGCTTTTTAGGGGTTAATCAGGAGTTAAAAAATAATAATACCTCATCCACTTGCCCATAGAGAGGCCATACGCTCCCACCCTGATTAAATAAAAAATGCCAAAGAACCTGGGGCGAGCGTGATGATGTCACCACGTGATCAAACTGGGTGCGCATAGTGACATCCTCACCGGTCCCTGTCTGTAATTTTTCAGATATACTGAGTCATGTGACTGGCCTCAGTGTTGTTGTCTTCCCAAGTGACATGTGACCCAGCAGTAACATGCCTTCGCTGTTGAGACCAATCATTGGCTTCAGACGGTTTGGTGCCCCTGTCTATCCGGAAGTTTACAGAAAGGGGCCCGAAGACTGATGAAGGAAGTCAGAATGGAGTGGTGGGAGCAAGTAAGAATACTTCTTTCTACAGGTACAGCATCCGGGGGTCTTGGGTGATGGTATAGTTCAGACACCAAAAAACTATTCTACATGGAGTTTCAAAAGTCTCCATATACAGGTAATATAAGGATTCATAGTTTTTATGTTCCTAAATTGATCATTTTGGTCCTGTTTATTGGTCATCAGTGGCTCCTGAGCTTAGCGCAATCAACTTTTACTTAAGAGGTTAGATACAAAACAACAACCACTAAAAGAAACTCATCAAGTAAGACTATACTAGAAACATCATTCTTTACAGATCTTCAAAAACAGCAACCATATAGATCAAGTTTTATCAAAGTTTAGCTTTCAAAAAATGCTTTGCTAAAAATCTCTCTGATATCTTGTAGTATAGACCCCGTCACTTCATAAAATTAAAGTAGCTTTGAACACTTTATCTTGATTTATGAAATAATAAAAATTAATCAAAACTTGATGACTTAAATCAATATATAATCAGGAAAATTAACGGGTGACAGCTGAACACCTGCCGATGTTAGTGAATAGCTAAAGAATTAGTCAAACAGGTTAGTGCGTGGGAAGAAATGAAAGCTAATTTAGATTTCCCATCAATATCTGAATAATGCGAGTAAAGAAGTAATATATGCAAATTACACATACTCTCTTTTCCTATATATTGGCATAATAAGTACACCGACGCAGCGTTTAACTTTTATGAGAGCTAGAAAAAATGTTTTGCTCATTTTCTCAGATATTTCCTGGCTGGATTAACCACTTCCCGACCACCTATTGACTATAAATGTCCTTGGGAGGTCGGTTTATCTCTGAATGGATGTTCTGGAACGTCCTTTCAGAGATGGCAGTTGCACGCTAATTGTGCAGCTGCCGAATGGGGGCTTGCTGTCAGTGATAGCAGGGCAACCCAGAGAGAAGGCACTACAAAAATATCACATGATCTACCCCATCAAGTGAACGGTGTAAAAAAAACTAATAAAAATTATGCCAAAACAGCTTTTTTTTTGTCACCTAACATCACAAAAAATATAATATCAATCAAAAAGTAGTATGTACCCCAAATTGGTAGCAATAATAACGTCACCTTGTCCTGCAAAATACAAGCCCTCACACGAGACTATAGCCAAAAAAATGAAAAAAAATATGGCTACACTCTACTACACCAGTATAAGAAACTACCAACACGAAAATATGATTTTTTTTTCTAAAAATGTTTTTATTATTTAACACATAAAAATATAAAAAAACTAGACATATTTGGTATCGTCGCATCCGTAATGACCGGATCTATAAACATATCACATGATCTACCTCATCAAGTAAACGGTATAAGAAAAATTACACCAAACATTTTTTTTTGTGACTTTACCTCCCAAAAAATGAGATAAAAAGCAACCAGAAAGCCAAATGTACCCCAAAAAGGTGCCAATAAAAACTATAGCGTGTCCTGCACAAATAAGCCCTCAGACAGCCCATTCAACAAAAAATTCAAAAAAAAGGTATCGCTCTTAAAATCCCTGGCAGAAAATTCTATGTTAGAAAATCCAGATGTCGCTCCCTCCCAAGTGTTGAAAATTCTGTGAAACACCTTTTGAGTCAATTGCTCGCTACACTCCTTAAAAATTCCTTGGGTGTTGTAGTTTACAAAATGTGGTCACTTTTTGGGAGTTTTGACTGTGGGGAAACTTCAGGTTCTCTTCAAATGCAACATGGTGCCCAAATACCATTCCTGCAAAATCTGCCCTCCAAAAACCATATGGTGCTCATTGCCTTCTGTGCCCTGTCGTGTGCCCAAACAGCAGTATACAACTAGAGTTGAGCGGACACCTGGATGTTCGGGTTTGACGGGTTTGGCCGAACTTCACAAAAAAGTTCGAGTTCAGGACCCGAACTTGACCCCGAACCCCATTGAAGTCAATGGGGACCCGAACTTTTGAGCACTAAAATTGCTGTAAAAATGTCATGGAAAGGGCTAGAGGGCTGCAAAAGCCAGCAAAATGTGGTTAAGAGCATGGCAAGTGCTCTGAAAACAAAAGTGGATAGGGAATTGACTTTAAATAACATAAAAAAAAAAAATCTTGATCTAGGAGGACGAGGTCCATATGGAGTAGGGGGTTGAAGAGGCGGTAGATATGGCGGTGTAGGTGGAAGCGGCGGAGGAGGAGGAGGTAGCCTACACAGTTTTTGGGTTTTAAATTTTTTATTTATTTTTTAAAATTAGGGTACACTCCAAAACATTGGGAAATATAACCTCCAGTCGTGCTAAACACACATTCAGACAATAATGGAGGTGAAAAGAGCGTGAGCACTCACAAAATTTGGACCATAGGATATAGGGAATAAATTGGTATTTATTAGGACCTGCTAGATCCAATAAAACAATGACATTCGCATAAAATTACATAAAATTATACACTAAAAAAGAAATTGGTACCAATGTATAAAATATACTGATAGGGGGTGGAAACCTTAATATTAATGTCACAATCCTTGAACAATAACACTTGCAATGACAAGACCACTTTTGGTACTTGTGGTACCGCAGACCGCAATTCAAAATAAAAGTGTCCAAAGGATACCTAAGCGAGTCGCTTGCAATGAAGAGACCACTTGTGGTACTTATGGTACCGCAGACCGCAGTTCAAATGGAAGTGTCCAAAGGATGCCTATAACAGGTCACTCCGGATGATATTTCGTCTTCTAATACATGCAGACAAATTGTGTTTATAGCATAGTAAGTCCCTCCGCAGTTATTTTCCAGCTGTTAATATAACCACTCAGAGCGGTAAATTGAAGTCACTTCGTACTCAAATTGGTAATTCAGGTTCCTACCTGGTCCCTGTATCCACTCCCGCTGTCGCGTCTCACAATTCTTCCACGAGAGGCGAGCGGTGCCGGCTGCTTCGGCGTGTCGCGTCGCACGTCTCAGATTGATGACGTCACACTATCGCGGGACTAGGCAGGCAGGGATAATACCTTGTCAGTGGCGTCCGTAGCTATGTATTGAAGCAGTATTTGTAGCTGGAAATTATCTTATTATTATCGCATGGCCATGCAATATCTTTAATAGGAATCCAGTAGATTAGATGGGCGCTTTTCCTCCTGTCACCAGACGCATTTCGGGGCGTCTACACCCCTTCCTCACACGCCCACTGAGGAAGGGGTGCAGACGCCCCGGGAGTGGATACAGGGACCAGGTAGGAACCTGAATTACCAATTTGAGTACGAAGTGACTTCAATTTACCGCTCTGAGTGGTTATATTAACAGCTGGAAAATAACTGCGGAGGGACTTACTATGCTATAAACACAATTTGTCTGCATGTATTAGAAGACAAAATATCATCCGGAGTGACTTGTTATAGGCATCCTTTGGACACTTCCATTTGAACTGCGGTCTGCGGTACCATTAGTACCACAAGTGGTCTCTTCATTGCAAGCGACTCGCTTAGGTATTCTTTGGACACTTTTATTTTGAATTGCGGTCTGTGGTACCACAAGTACCAAAAGTGGTCATTGCAAGTGTTATTGTTCAAGGATTGTGACATTAATATTAAGGTTTCCACCCCCTATCAGTATATTTTATAAATTGGTACCAATCACTTTTTTAGTGTATAATTTTATGTAATTTTATGTGAATGTCCTTGTTTTATTGGATCTAGCAGGTCCTAATAAATACCAATTTATTCCCCATATCCTATGGTCCAAATGTTGTGAGTGCTCACTCTCTTTTCACCTCCATTTTTTTACTATTTTAGGGGTCAGGCACCCAAGCTGAGCTAGCAGCACCCGTCATAGCCACTAAGTGAGAGCCAACCAACTACCTACCTTCACATTCAGACAATACACTGGCTGCAGGGCAAGCCAGCACCTCCAAGTGCCCAATTTGGAGACCCAGAAGTTGAAGGGGGCAGACCCATCATTCAGTACGCGTAGGCGTGTGCATACATACTGCTCCACCATGTCCCACGTCCCCGTGATGTCCATGATCCAATTGGATATCTTCTCTATCAACTTTCGATGTTCTTTTATGCGCCTACCATGGTGATCACTTTTGGCGGGGATTCAGGGTTCCAGGCTGGAGAGGCAGCCTGAGAAAGGGATACCACATCCTAGGGGGGTCAATGGATGAAATTAAATGTAATCGAGCGGAAATGTGGGACAAAGTATTAAAGCATAAGCTTCCAAGTTAAGGAGGGGGCGCTGGGCAATTACCCACTCACGACTCGGGGAGGTAGTGACGATAAATAACAATCCAGGACTCTTAAGATGCCCTGTTATTGGAATGATTAATAAAAAATTATAGGGAATGTCACTGTGGTATTTTGGATTTGGAAACGCTAGCCAGGAGAGGCCCTGCCGCCGCTTTGTTGACTCTAGATAACTTCTGCCTGATCGCACATCCCTGTGACGTCCACTATCCATTTGGATATCTTCTCTATCAACTTTCGATGTTCATTTCTGAGCCTACTATGTTGATCACGGTTATCGGCGAATCAGGGTTCCAACCCGGAGAGGGAGCGTGAGAAAGAGAGACCACATCCAAGGGAGGTTAATTGTTTCAAATTAAATATGATAGAGTGGAAATATGGAACAAAGTATTGAAGCGCAAATGTGGGACAACTTGTTAAAGTTTAAGCATTGAATGAAAGGAGGAGGCGCGCATGAATTAAAGAAGAATTTCAGAAATTTTATTGCCTGTCACCTAAGCAGAGCAGGGGTTTCTATCCAGCAAAATATGAAAAATGACCTGACAATGTAACAGATGATTTTTTTTTATTTACGGTCCTGTCACCTATGCAGAGGTGCCCCTGTGACGTCCACCATCCATTTGGATATCTTCTCTATCAACTTTCGATGTTCTTTTCTGAGCCTACCATGTTGATCACGGTTATCTGCGAATCAGGGTTCCACGCTGGAGAGGGAGTGTGAGAAAGAGAGACCTCATCCAAGGGAGATAAATTAATAAAAAAAAATTTTTATCGAGCGGAAATATGGGAAAAGATATTGAAGCGCAAATGTGGGTTAAATTATTGAAGTGCAAATGTGGCACAAATTATTAAAGCTTAACCCCTTAGGGACGCATGACGTACCGGTACAGCATGTTTCCCGAGTCCTTAAGGACCCATGATGTACCAGTACGTCATGTGTTGTTCTGATCACTGCCGCCCGGCCGGCTGTGATCGGAACAAGGTGCCTGCTCAAATCATTGAGCAGGCACCTCGGCTAAATGCGCGGGGGGGTCCCGTGCCCCCCCCATGTCGGCGATCGCAACAAACCGCAGGTCAATTCAGACCTGCGGTTTGCTGCGCTTTCTGTAGTTTCTGATCCCCGTGGTCCCTGACCGCGGGGATCAGAGACTTTAGTATTCCTAAAATATATATGTTTCACCCCCCCTGCACCCCTGAATGATTTTATCCCGGTGGGAGGTGCAGGGGGGGTGTTGCGGGCGGTGGGGGGCGGTGCGGGAGGCGGGCGGTGCGGCAGGCGGGATCGCGATCCTCCGCCCTCCTCCCCTTGAATAATCGTTGGTGACTAGTGGGTATACCAGGGTGTCAGCACATTGCTGACACCCTGGTATAAACGTCTGACATCTGTGATGCGATGTCAGCCGTTTAACCCTTTCCATACCGTGGTCCGTACGGACCGCTGTATGGAAAAGGTTAACAGATCAGGGAGCTCCCTCCCTCTCCCATCGGGGGGCTGCTGTGCCTTTGCAGCCCCCCGATGGAGAGGTTGAGAGCACCCAGACAGCCCCCCTCCTTACCCTTCCCTGTCTGCGCAGTTCTGGCCACTACTGAGCAGACGGGGAAGGTTCCCATGGCAACAGGACGCCTTCTCAGGCATCCTGCTGTCCATGGTGCTGAACAGATCTGTGCTAAAGGCATAGATCTGTTCAGACAAAGTGTAAGTAAAATACTGTACAAAACACTATATGGTGTACTGTACTGTATTATACAGACATCAAACCCACTGGATCTTCAAGAACCAAGTGGGTCTGAGTCCAAAAAAAAGTGGAAAAAAGTGGGAAAAAAAGTAAAAATCAAAAAACACATTTATCACTGATTAAAAATGAAAAAATAAATAAATTCCCTACACATGTTTGGTATCGCCGCGTCCGTAAAGACCTGATCTATAAAATGGTCATGTTACTTTACCCGAATGGTGAACTCCATAAAAATAAGAAAATAAAAAACTAGGATGAAATTGAAATTTTGCCCACCTTACTTCCCAAAAAAAGGTAATAAAAGTGATCAAAAAAGTTGCATGTACGCCAAAATTGTAACAATCAAACCGTAATCTCATCCCACAAAAATCATACCCTACCCAAGATAATCGCCCAAAAACTGAAAAAACGATGGCTCTTAGACTATGGAAACACTAAAACATGATTTTTTTTGTTTCAAAAATGAAATCATTGTGTAAAACTTACGTAAATAAAAAAAGTATACATATTAGGTATCGCCTCGTCCGTATCGACTGGCTCTATAAAAATATCACATGACGTAACCCCTCAGGTGACCACCATAAAAAAATAAAAATAAAAACGGTGTAAAAAAAGCCATTTTTTGTCATCTTACGTCACAAAAAGTGTAATAGCAAGTGATCAAAAAGTCATATGCACCCCAAAATAGTTCCAATCAAACCATCATCTCATCCCGCAAAAAATGAGACCCTACTTAAGATAATCGCCCAAAAACTGAAAAAACTATGGCTCTTATACTATGGAGACACAAAAACTTTTTTTTTGTTTTAAAAATGAAATCATTGTGTAAAACTTACATAAATAAGGAAAATTGTATACATATTAGGTATCGCCGTGTCCGTGACAACCTGCTCTATAAAATTACCACATGATATAACCTGTCAGATGAATGTTGTAAATAACAAAAAATAATAAACGGTGCCAAAAAAGCTATTTCTTGTTACCTTGCCGCACAAAAAGTGTAATATAGAGCAACCAAAAATCATATGTACCCTAAACTAGTACCAACAAACTGCCACCCTATCCCGTAGTTTCTAAAATGGGGTCACTTTTTTGGAGTTTCTACTCTAGGGGTGCATCAGGGGGGCTTCAAATGGGACATGGTGTCAAAAAACCGGTCCAGCAAAATCTGCCTTCCAAAAACCGTATGGCATTCCTTTCCTTCTGCGCCCTGCCGTGTTCCCGTACAGCAGTTTACGACTACATATGGGGTGTTTCTGTAAACTACAGAATCAGGGCCATAAATAATGAGTTTTGTTTGGCTGTTAACCCTTACTTTGTAACTGTAAAAAAAATATTAAAATGGAAGATCTGCCAAAAAAGTGAAATTTTGAAATTGTATCTCTATTTTCCATTAAATCTTGTGCAACACCTAAAGGGTTAACAAAGTTTGTAAAACCAGTTTTGAATACCTTGAGGGGTGTAGTTTCTTAGATGGGGTCACTTTTATGGAGTTTCTACTCTAGCGGTGCATCAGGGGGGCTTCAAATGGGACATGGTGTAAATAAACCAGTCCAGCAAAATCTGCCTTCCTTCTGCACCTTTCAGTAGTTTACGGCCACATATGGGGTGTTTCTGTAAACGGCAGAGTCAGGGCAATAAAGATACAGTCTTGTTTGGCTGTTAACCCTTGCTTTCTTAGTGGAAAAAATGGGTTAAACTGGAAAATTAGGCAAAAAAATGAAATTCTCAAATTTCATCCCCATTTGCCAATTACTCTTGTGCAACACCTAAAGAGTTAACGAAGTTTGTAAAATCTGTTTTGAATACCTTGAGGGGTGTAGTTTATTGAATGGGGTCATTTTTGGGTGGTTTCTATTATGTAAGCCTCGCAAAGTGACTTCAGAGCTGTAGTGGTCCCTAAAAATTGGGTTTTTGTAAATTTCTGAAAAATTTCAAGATTTGCTTCTAAACTTCTAAGCCTTGTACCATCCCCAAAAAATAAAATATCATTACCAAAATAATTCAAACATGAAGTAGACATATGGGGAATGTAAAGTCATCACAATTTTTGGGGGTATTACTATGTATTACAGAAGTAGAGAAACTGAAACTTTGAAGTTTGCTAATTTTTCCAAATTTTTGGTAAATTAGGTATTTTTTTTATGCAAAAAAAAATAATTTTTGACTTCATTTTACCAGTGTCATGAAGTACAATATGTGACGAAAAAACAATCTCAGAATGGCCTGGATAAGTCAAAGCGTTTTAAAGTTATCAGCACTTAAAGTGACACTGGTCAGATTTGCAAAAAATGCCCAAGTCCTTAAGGTGAAATAGGGCTGAGTCCTTAAGGGGTTAAATGTGGGACAAATTATTAAAGCGCAAATTTCAACAGGAAATGTAACTGACAATTTATTTATTTTTTCACCAGGGAATGTAACTGACAATTATAATTTTTTTTTTACCTGTTTACTAGGTATAGCAGTGGTACATCACACCCAAAAATTGGTGAATTTCACCCGAAAATTTAACTGATAATTTTGTGAATTTTTTTAACCTGTCTACTAGGTATAGCATTGGTACATCACACCCAAAAATTGGTGAATTTAACCCGAAAATGTAACTGACAAATTTTCTATTTTTTTTTACCTGTCTACTAGGTATAGCAGTGGTACATCACAACCAAAAATAGGTGAATTTTAACTGAAAATGTAACTGACAATTTATTTTTATTTTTTTAACCTGTCTACTAGGTATAGCAATGGTACATCACACCCAAAAATTGGTGACTCTCACCCGAAAATGTAACAGACAAAGAAGTGAAATTAAAATAAAATAAAATACGTACAAAAAAAAAAAATATTAGATTTATGAGGTGGAGTTCCATATGGAGTAGGAGTTTAAGGAGGCGGTGGACGTAGAGGTGTATGTGGAAGCGGCGGTGGAGGAGGACGAGGTAGCCAACACTGGATTTTGGTTTTAATTTTAATATTTTTTTTAAATTAGGGTACACTCCAAAAGAGTGTAAAATATCCAAAATACAAGAATGAGCAATTGCTCTGTAGTATAACAATGGCTGGTTAAGGCCGGTATACATGTCTATTCTGCACAAGGTACAGACAAGTCCTGTGGGATCCATGGCTGGTTCATTTTAATAAACGTGAAATTGTCCACATTGGCTGTGGACAGGTGGCTGTGCTTGTCTGTGATGACGCCCCCTGCCGTGCTAAACACACGTTCAGATAATACACTGGCTGCAGGGCAGGCCAGCACCTCCAAGGCGTAAAGGGCAAGCTCAGGCCATGTGCCCAATTTGGAGACCCAGAAGTTGAAGGGGGCAGACCAGTCATTGAGTACGTGTAGGCGTGTGCACACATACTGCTCCACCATGTTGGTGAAATGCTGCCTCCTGCTAAGACGTTCCATATCAGCTGGTGGTGCTGGTTGTTGTGGCGTGCTGACAAAGCTTTTCCACATTTCGGCCATGCTAACCCTGCCTTCTGAGGTGCTGGCAGTTCCCCAGCTGCGTTGGCGACCTCTTCCTCGTCCTCTGCCTTCGCCTTGTGCCACCAGCAGCGCGTCTACCAGCGTGCGCTTGTACTCGTGCATCTTCCGATCACGCTCTCCAGTGATGGAATTAAGGACGGTACGTTGTCCTTGTAATGGGGATCCAGCAGCTTGGCCACCCAGTAATCAGCACAAGTTAGAATGTGGGCAACTCAGCGGTCGTTGCGGAGACACTGCAGCATGTAATCGCTCATGTGTGCCAGGCTGCCCAGAGGCAACGAAAATCTGTTCTCTATGGGAGGTGTATTGTCGGTGTCCTCTGTATCCCCCCCTCCACGCACCAGTGATGGCCATGAGCTGGTCTGGGTGCCACCCTGCTGTGAACATGGTTCCTCCTCCTCCATCTCCTCATCCTCCACCTCGTCATCTTCCAGAACTGTGCCCTGGCTAGACAATTGTGTACCTGGCGTTTGTGGGTGCAGGAACCCACCTTCGGAACCACTTGTGAATGACTGGCTGAAAAACCTACGAAATGATCCCTCTTCCTCCTCCTCCTCCTGTGCCACATCCTCTTCCATCATCGCCAGGAGCGTTTTTTCAAGGAGGCATAGAAGTGGGATAGTAACGCTGAGAACGGCGTTATCGGCACTGGCATTGTTGGTGGAGTACTCGAAACAGCGCAACAAGGAACACAGGTATCGTATGGAGGCCCATTTATTGGTGGTGAAGTGGGGCTGTACCGCCGAACGACTCACCCGTGCGTGCTGCAGCTGAAACTCCACTATCGCCTGCTGCTGCTCGCACAGTCTGGCCAGCATGTGCAAGGTGGAGTTCCACCTTGTGGGCACGTCGCATATGAGGCAGTGAGCGGGAAGGCAGAAGTTACGATGCAGCGCTGACAGACGTGCAGCAGCAGGGTGAGAACGCCGAAAGCGCGCACAGACGGCCCGCACTTTATGCAGCAGCTCTGACATATTGGGGTAGGTTTTAAGGAATCTCTGCACCACCAAATTCAGCACATGCGCCAGGCAAGGGATGTGCGTCAAACCGGCTAGTCCTAGAGCTGCTACGAGATTTCGCACATTATCGCACACCACCAGGCCGGGCTTGAGGCTGACTTGCACAAACCACTCATCGGTCTGTTGTTCAAGGCCCGTCCACAGCTACTGCGCGGTGTGGGGTTTGTCCCCCAAACAGATAAGTTTTATAACTGTCTGCTGTCATTTACCCCTGGCTGTGCTGAAGTTGGTGGTGAAGGTGTTACGCTGACCGGATGAGGAGCTGGTAGAGGATGAGGAAGCAGAGTAGGAGGAGGAAGCAACAGGAGGCAAACTGAAGCGCTCTGCAATCCTCGGTCGTGGAAGGACATGTGCCAAACTGCTATCCGCCTCAGGCCCAGCCGCCACTGCATTTACCCAGTGTGCTGTTATGGAGATATAACAGCCCTGACGGTGCTTACTGTTCCACGTATCCGTAGTCAGGTGCACCTTGCCACAGATGGCGTTGCGCAGTGCACACCTGATTTTGTCCCTTACTTGGTTGTGCAGGGAAGGGATGGCTCGCCTTGAAAAGTAGTGGCGGCTGGGCATGACGTACTGTGGGACAGCCACCGCCATAAGGCCTTTAAAACTATCTCCACCAGACGGAATGACAGCATTTCAAAGGCCAGAAATTTTGAAATGCTGGCATACAGGGCTAGGGATCGCGGGTGGGTAGGGGGGTACTTCCTCCTCCTCTCCAGCATTTGGGAGATGGAGAGCTGAACGCTACCGTGGGACATTGTGGAGATGCTTGGTGACCCAGGTGTTGGTGTTGCTGGCAGATCCTATGTTTGCGGGGTGGCAGGTGGAACTGTCACTCCAGAGGTGGATGAAGAGGCCGAGACTGCAGCAGAAGAGGAAGCAGGAGGAGCCAGAGACCTTTCTTGTTTTTTGAGGTGGCTACTCCACTGCAGCTCGTGCTTTGCACTTAAATGCCTGGTCATGCAGGTTGTGCTTAGGTTGAGAACGTTTATGCCTCGCTTCAGGCTCTGATTGCACAGCGTGCAAACCACTCGTGTCTTGTCATCAGCACATTGTCTGAAGAACTGCCACGCCAGGGAACTCCTTGGAGCTGGCTTTGGTGTGCTCGGTCCCTTGCTGCGGTGGGCAGTAGGAGGCGTACTGTCCAGAGGACAGCCGCTCCGCTTTTGCACCGTGCTCCCTCTTCTGCTGTGCTGGTGGCTCTGTGTGACCACCGCCTCTTCCTCCGAACTGCATAGGTCACTCGCATGACCTTTATTCCATGTGGGGTCGAGAACCTCATCATCCTCCACATCATCTTCTACCGTGTCTTCACCCCTGCCTTCCTTGTCGGTCTGCACACTTTCGAAAGCCCCAGCAGTTGGCACCTTTGTTTCGTCATCATCCGAGACGTGCTGCGATGGTCCTCCCATGTACTCATCTTGAAAGATAAGTGGTTGGGCATCGGTACACTCAATCTCTTCCACTTCTGGGGCAGGGCTAGGTGGATGGCCCTGGGAAACCCTGCTAACAGAGTCATCAAAAAGCAGAAGAGACTGCTGCATGACTTGGGGCTCAGACTGCTTGGCTGACTTGCAAGGGGGTGAGATGAAAGACTGATGGACATCGGCTGCAGGTGCCAACTGTGGTCTTTCAGCATGAGACTGGGTGGGAGACAATGTGAAGGAACTGGATCCACTGTCAGCAACCCAATGTACTATCGCCTGTACTTGTTCAGGCCTCACCATTTGTAGAGCAGCATTAGGCCCGACCAAATACCGCTGCAGGTTTTGTTGCCTACTCGCACAGATCGACCATGTCCTCTCCCTGCAACAGGAGCTCAACCAGCAGCACCACGACCTGGGCCACGTCCCTTATTTGACGCTCTCCTCATATTTTTCGAATTTAGGATCTGGCCCTAAATAAGTGTTTAATTAATAGTAGAATAGAACAACAGTATGTAAAGGGTGTATCACACACGGCCTGAACCGGACTAGGCCTCAATTAGGGATTTTTTTGCCCAAAATGGTTATATTTTAAATGACTGAATCAAACCCTTGTATGTAGAGGGTGTGTCTCACATGGTCTGAACTAGTGTTGAGCGCGAATATTTGAATATCGATTTTTTTTTTGCGAATATCGGCACTTCGATAATTCACAAATATTTTGAATATAGTGCTATAAATTCTATATTTCGAATATTCTTTTTTTTTTTTTTTTATTGTTATATTTTTTTCTTTCCCACTTTCCAAAAGTAGTTCTTTCCTGTCCTTAGGATTCCTGGCTTCCTGGCTGCTCCAGTCAGTGCCCGTTGCCGCTTCTGACGACTTCCGTGCTCATGGAGCGTCCCCATCACCATGGGAACGTCTCCATACTAGAATGTACTGTCGGATTTGAGAATTACGTTGAAATCACAATTCGATTAAGTTATAATAATCAAATTTCGATTTCAACTTAGCACTGCTATATTCCATATTCGTTAATTCTAGCCTAATATGGATTATAGCAGTGCTAAGTTGAAATCGAAATTCGATTATTATAACTTGAATTAATCGCATTGCTATTTCAACTTGGACCTGGTTTACTATGGTTGGCTTGGTAGAATTAGCAAATATGACGAATGTATTTGTCATATTCCTCAAAACGAAGATAACGAAGTATTCTACATCTTCGTTTTAGCTCCATATTCGTCAACTTCGCTAATTCTAGCAATCAAATAGGAAAGTTGACTATAGAGACAGCTAAGTTTAATTCGCTATGCAATTATATTACTTAGCTTTTTTTTAAAAAAATTGAATAGTTAAATAATTGATTATTATAATGATTCTTTTTATAAAAAAAAAAAGAAGCAAAGTAATATAATCTTGAGAAGAAGAAAGGTGGGTTATTGGTGGCTCACCTGGTCTATACAATGGGTAGGTGCTCTGGTTCTGAGCTGACTCACCCGGTCAGAAAAGGCGGTTTATAACAGTAATGTATATAGTGAAGGACCGGCACTCTACATCTATCAGTAACGCTAAGTAAGCAGTATACACAGATGGTATTAAAAAAATGTATTTATTTTTTATAAAAATACGTTTAGGAGCATAAAAAGTATATAGAAGTTCTAAGGATGTAGAAGTTCTAGAGGATGAGATTCGAAATTATATATAAGAATCTTCTGAGGGATAAAGTTCAAAAAATTAATAGAATAAAAAATATATAAGATCATAGGCAGCGGTGGAGGTGCACAGTAGAAATTGCGCAGGCGGCAGTGTGACAATGCGGTGATTGTCAGGTGGTGACAATACAGTGGTTGTCTGGTGGTAGTTTTCACCTACTGTAGGTACAATATATGGCTCTGTCCATTTGTGTACAGTTCAAAAAAATGTGGGAGTAAATATGTATAGGCAGACCGGAAAAAAGATAAGTAAAAAGGTATATATAAACGAAAAAAACATATATGAATATATGAATAAAAATGAAAAAGTTTGTAGCAGTCAGGTGCTGGGCTTAGTGTGGCGTCCCACACATTGGAAAGAGCTGCACCCTGACTGTGTACCTTCTTTGTGAGGTTTTGGATGTCCCGGCTGTTGGAGCGATCTCAATGCGCTCTGTTGTGTCTGTTTCCCGGTCTTCTCGGCGTGCCGCGTGGGTATGACGTCACTTCTTTGGCGTCTCGCTTGTCCTGGTCGGACTTGGTTGAAGACTTTCGCTGGGGGTCTTTGTCGGATGTTGGGAAGCGCTTCCAGGGTAGAATTCTTTTGGCAGTTAATAGAGGGAGGTCACCAGACGCGTTTCGAAGGACTTAGCTGCCTTCTTCATCAGTGGTAGCCCTCTGACTGCCGTGTATTGCCTTTTATGCTGCTGGTGGATCTTGCAAAGACCTGGACTGGATCTCGTTTTGTATGGTCCAGACTTTTTTTGTATGCTGGTACCATCGAAGATCTGGGTAAGTACTAGTCGGATATCTTCTTTTGTTTACTCTTTATGTACACATTCTTTATATACATATATATATATATCTCTTAGCCCACCTCGCTGCGGTTTAATGTCCTTACTGGTTTAATCTTAGTTCTGTGGGTGTTTTCAATATTTATGTTTGTTGCGGTGCCGTTGTGTTTTCTGCTGGATGATCATTTCTATATGTGTGGGCCTGTTTGGGGACCCTGGTTTGGGTGCTGTATTTTTTCTTTTGATGCTCTGTGTTTTCGGTGGTTTATTCTTTAATAGTTTTGTGATCTCTGATTTGAGCTGGATTCTGTGTTTTTGGTTTTTTTTGCAGTGTTAGGATTTTTCTGAAGTGTTGGGACTTTTCTGCGGTATTTTGTCCGTGCGGTGTGCTATCCGTGTGTCCTTAATGTTTAGGGGGCCTTCATGTGGTTTTTGTTGCCCTGCGGTATTGTTGCGTTTTCTGGTGCGTTTTTTTGTCGTTGCATTTTTGGGTTGCAGTGATCATGATTTTCTGCGGGGTGTGGGGGGGGTGGTGTGTGGTGACTTTGGTGGCCAGTGGTGTGGGTGGTTGGGGTGGTGCGTTCCATCCTAGGTGTGTGTGTGTGGGAATAAATATGTGGTGGTGTGCTGGTTGTTCTATCTGGTTTTTGCTCATTTTGCTCAATTTGGTCCAGGATTTGGATGCGGTTTTTTGGGGATCCATTGGTGTTGTATCTGTGGTGTGTATTTTGGATTACTGGTGTCTGAGAATCCATGTGGAGGTTCTTGTGTTTTTGTTTGTGTGTTTTCTTGTGGAGCCTCTGCGTTTCTATAGTGTGTTTTTCCATGGTGCGTTTTTCAGTGATGCGTTTTTTTGTTATAATTTGTGCAGGTTCTGGTGGTGCGTGTGTACAGTGTCTAGGGTGCTCTCTAGTGTGGTGCTGGTACTGTGGTTTTGGGAACCTGGTGTAGTTTTTATTTGTGTTTGTGTGCTTTCTAGCGGTGCTGCTGTGTTATTGGGGAGTGTGTGTGGGTGGTGACGTGTGTTGGGTGCTGGTTAAGTGATTGGCCTCTTTGTTTGTGTAGTCCTATGTGGTTTTGCTCTTTTTTGTCAATTTTGGATGTGGTTTTTAATTTTGGATGCGGTTTTTAGTTGCGGTTTTTGGTTTTGGATGCGGTTTTTAGTTTTGGTGTGTTGTGTTCTGTCAATGGTATGTTTTTTTAGATTGCTGGTCGTGGTATCTGGGGGTCTATATTGGGATCTCTTGTGGCATCGCTGCATGTTTTTGGATCCAATTGTGGGGTCCAATCTTGGGTTCTGCAGTTTCCGTTTGGCCTTGGAGTGGTGGGTTTCTCATCTTTGAGTGGTGTTTGGTATTGGTTTTTCCTTTTTTCTCTTTTCTTTTTCTTTTGGCTTTGTGGGGTGGCGACCACGTATCGAGTGTCAGTAGGGGTGCTGGTATGCAGCCGGACGCCTACTGCGAGTCAAACAGGGGCAGCCACTCTGGGATAGTTTATAGGAACCCAAATAGTTCGAAGTCAGCGTTTAGGCCTCCTGGTATGATTGTGTTGAACTCAAAAATGAATTTTGATTCAATACGGGACATCTTGGCTATGTGGTTTCCTCCTCTCCAGTCTGTTTTTACCTTTTCCAGTGCTGCAAATGATAATCCAGATGGGTCTTGTTTGTGATGTGTTTTGAAATGTTTGGAGAGTGAGTGGGTTTCAAAACCTTTCTTGATATTGTTTATGTGTTCTGATATACGTTTTTTTAGAGTCCTTTTTGTTCTACCAATGTATTGTTTTTTACAGGGACAGGTGATGATGTAGATTAAGTTTGTGCTACTGCAGGTGAGGAATTCTTTTATTTCATGTTCTAGTGTTGTGGTTGTAGATTGTACTCTCTCTTATATATTTTTTATTCTATTAATTTTTGAACTTTATCCCTCAGAAGATTCTTATATATAATTTCGAATCTCATCCTCTAGAACTTCTACATCCTTAGAACTTCTATATACTTTTTATGCTCCTAAACGTATTTTTATAAAAAATAAATACATTTTTTTAATACCATCTGTGTATACTGCTTACTTAGCGTTACTGATAGATGTAGAGTGCCGGTCCTTCACTATATACATTACTGTTATAAACCGCCTTTTCTGACCGGGTGAGTCAGCTCAGAACCAGAGCACCTACCCATTGTATAGACCAGGTGAGCCACCAATAACCCACCTTTCTTCTTCTCAAAATTACTCTCACCCGTATTGGTGCTGCTCCCAGACCCTTTACAATGGACATCTGGAATTATGCTGAGAGCAAAAGACTCAGAGTAGAACAATTCACATTTGAAACAGGGAATATCGAAATAAGCATTGACAGATCCACTAGCGAAATATTTAGAGAATTAGAATCCCTACTCCATAAACAACTCCGCCAAAATTGGGAAATAAAATCCTTGGAATACTGCATTAAAAACAATAGAATCCCCAAAGGCTTACAACTAATGAAACTCCCAGCGCAAGACCTCTGCAATGCAGAATTCACCAAAGAATGGGACACCTTCTTGATGGCCCAATCCACCAACCTCACACAAATGATTATACAGAGAAGAACCCAAATATTAAACGAAACCACTGAAAAAATCACAAACATAAAGGAAACAATAGAGCAACTGCCAAAGGATGAGGAATATAACACATGGCAAGACAGACTCTGCAAAAGCCTAGATAAATTAGAACAAGAAATCATGGACAGAAAAATAAAAAAACTCAGATACACATTTGACAAAGTTCACACTATAAAAAAGTTCCCACAAGAAAGTAATAGACAATTAGACCAAAATGAGCCTGAAACAACACAATCAATCCACAATATTCCGACCACCAACCGATTTGAAATCCTATCCAACGAGCATTTTTTAGACAAACCCCCCCCCCACCACAGGCCACGAACCAGGAAGACAACACATCCTTCCCCACCGAGAACACAACGCCCCGCCTCCCCATCTGCACACCAATACAATCTGAGAAACAAACAAGAATACTACAACCAAGAACACACACCACGCCAATACTACAAATCTCCACAAACACAGTACCAACACACAAACCACAACCACAGACAAGAGAACCCACGGAGACAACACCACAAACAACAGACACAAGAAGAAAGAACAAGACACGGAGAGGACAACGAAAAAAGAAGATACCCCAACAGATATTAGAAGAACCAATAACCACAAAAAATGATAATAACACAGTAATAAATCTCAGCACAAAAAATCTGACACCACCACAACTGAACCTCCTAAACAAAGGATTAAAATTTGCCCCAACCCCAAAAATAGACAAATTCCACACTTTCATTGGAATAGAAAAATTTATCCGAAAACTATGTTTAAAAAAATACTTCATGAAAAACCCAATCACATCAAACACAACAACAGTCACTACCCACAAACACACAGAACTGAAACCTAAATCAACCAAATTTCCCAGACAAGAAATCAGCCAAGAAATAGCGACATTCAGAAAGTGCGTAGAATCCGACATCAGACAAATAAAACACAGGAATAAAAAAATCAGAAATAACCTATCCAACCAAGAAATCCATGCAATCAAACAATTACAAACACAGAAAGATATCATCATCCGCCCCGCAGACAAAGGTGGAGCAACAGTAGTTTTAGACAAAGGACAATACGAAAGGGAATGCCTCAGATTACTGTCAGACAATACCACATATCAGAAACTCAGCAAAGACCCCATCAACTCATACGGCCAAATACTGACAGACTACTGCCAGAAAGGACTAGAAAATGATTTTTTACTTGAACACGAAGCCAAATTCATTCTAAATACACAACAAAGACTCCCCATTTTTTACTGCTTACCCAAAGTCCACAAAAGTTTAGAGAACCCACCAGGCCGCCCAATAATCTCCGGCATTGGATCATTCACATCAAACCTTTCACAACACATTGACAGATTACTCCAACCAGTCGTCAAAAACACAAACACATACATTAAAGACAGCACACAGATAATTAAAATAATGGAAACCCTAGAGTACAACCCAGACTGGATCCTGGGCACCCTAGACGTCCAGTCTCTATACACGATAATAGACCACAAACACCGGATTGAAGCAATGACAACGCAACTAGAAAAGAGTAACGAATTCAAAAAAGCCCAAATAGGCTACATAGCCGAGGGTGTGGAACTAATCCTAGGGCACAACTATTTTTCCTTTGACTCCGCCTACTACCTACAAGTCAGGGGCACAGCCATGGGCACCAGATTCGCCCCTAGCTACGCAAACCTTTTTATGGCACAATGGGAGGATGAACATATACTGCACCGGCTAGGGACGGATCTGGTGCTATGGAAACGCTACATCGACGACGTGGTCTTCATTTGGCGGAAAAGTGAAACTGACTTGAAAAAATTCCTGGAAGATATAAACAACAACCAAATAAACCTACAATTCACAGCCAACACAAACAAAACAGAAATAGAATTCCTGGATCTAAACATCAAAGTAGAAAACAATAAACTTACATGCTGCACCTTTCATAAACCGACAGCAAAAAACAGCTTCATTCTCTACTCCAGCTGCCACCTCCCAAGATGGCTCAAAAATATACCTGAGAGCCAATTTAGACGCCTGAAACGAAACTGCACTAAAGATGACACATTTGAAAAAGAAGCTGAGACACTAAAAGCACAATTCATTGAAAAAGAATACCCTACAACCAAAATCGAGACATCCCTGACAAAGGTAAGGAAACTCAACAGAACTTCATTCTTCAATGACAAACCCGAAAACAAACCAAAAACACAAACACAAATAAATGAAACCCCAAAGCTAATACTACCCTTCAGCTCACAACACAAAAGTATTGAAAAAATCATCAATACCCACTGGCACCACATCCAAAAGGACAAAACGATAGGCCCCTCCATCTCCACAAAACCTCACATCATATACACAAGGGCCCCAAACCTAGGCCTGAAAATTGCACCGTCTGTCAAAACACAACAGAAAAAACAAAATCTCACAATAAACACATGGCAAAAACTCAAAGGATTCTACAGATGCAACCAATGCTCCAATTGTAAAATCAACTCATTCCAGAAAAAAACTGAGAGAGTACAATCTACAACCACAACACTAGAACATGAAATAAAAGAATTCCTCACCTGCAGTAGCACAAACTTAATCTACATCATCACCTGTCCCTGTAAAAAACAATACATTGGTAGAACAAAAAGGACTCTAAAAAAACGTATATCAGAACACATAAACAATATCAAGAAAGGTTTTGAAACCCACTCACTCTCCAAACATTTCAAAACACATCACAAACAAGACCCATCTGGATTATCATTTGCAGCACTGGAAAAGGTAAAAACAGACTGGAGAGGAGGAAACCACATAGCCAAGATGTCCCGTATTGAATCAAAATTCATTTTTGAGTTCAACACAATCATACCAGGAGGCCTAAACGCTGACTTCGAACTATTTGGGTTCCTATAAACTATCCCAGAGTGGCTGCCCCTGTTTGACTCGCAGTAGGCGTCCGGCTGCATACCAGCACCCCTACTGACACTCGATACGTGGTCGCCACCCCACAAAGCCAAAAGAAAAAGAAAAGAGAAAAAAGGAAAAACCAATACCAAACACCACTCAAAGATGAGAAACCCACCACTCCAAGGCCAAACGGAAACTGCAGAACCCAAGATTGGACCCCACAATTGGATCCAAAAACATGCAGCGATGCCACAAGAGATCCCAATATAGACCCCCAGATACCACGACCAGCAATCTAAAAAAACATACCATTGACAGAACACAACACACCAAAACTAAAAACCGCATCCAAAACCAAAAACCGCAACTAAAAACCGCATCCAAAATTAAAAACCACATCCAAAATTGACAAAAAAGAGCAAAACCACATAGGACTACACAAACAAAGAGGCCAATCACTTAACCAGCACCCAACACACGTCACCACCCACACACACTCCCCAATAACACAGCAGCACCGCTAGAAAGCACACAAACACAAATAAAAACTACACCAGGTTCCCAAAACCACAGTACCAGCACCACACTAGAGAGCACCCTAGACACTGTACACACGCACCACCAGAACCTGCACAAATTATAACAAAAAAACGCATCACTGAAAAACGCACCATGGAAAAACGCACTATAGAAACGCAGAGGCTCCACAAGAAAACACACAAACAAAAACACAAGAACCTCCACATGGATTCTCAGACACCAGTAATCCAAAATACACACCACAGATACAACACCAATGGATCCCCAAAAAACCGCATCCAAATCCTGGACCAAATTGAGCAAAATGAGCAAAAACCAGATAGAATAAAGCATTACAAGCTTAACAATACATGTGAGTGGAAATAACTTGTCACATTATAACAAAGCTATCATTAGGTTAGGATATCAAAATATGAACATAAGTTATATACATTACTTCTGTTCAGAGAAAACCTCATGATATCAGGATGGGCATGTCTAATCCTAGACATCAATATAGAATGCTAAATACATTCTGCCCCCCTAACCAACTACACATCACATGACTTCAGGCATGGGCAAATCCATCCAAGGATATAACTTAGAAGAGATAACTGTATCCTTCCACCCCATCCTGGACTATTTTCAATATATATAACTTTGGTAAGACTATTAAGACAAATAACAGGGATCTAGGATCTTAAATGGAAAGGATTTGACGTCTTTCCCGTGGGAATCCATCACTTAGCTTGGCGAAGAATGTTCTATCAATATATATATATATAAGCAATCATTTAATGCTTTGCTAGATTATGAGTCTAGATTCTTCTGCAGGTAGAATGAAGCCTCACAATATCCTAAGACTACATCTCAATATGGAGATGATCAATTAATTTAATCATTTATTTATTCGCCAATCTAGATGGTATAATTTCACCCACACTATCAAATTAGTCTTAATAAAATGAAATATCATTTTCTGTGTCTCTTACCAAGTCCTAGTAGGAATCTTACTTCTGCTCCTAGGAAAGCTGGGTGGTCCATCATAGCACATCTCACCATGGCTTTCCTCTTGATAGACCCCTCTAGAGACTCAACTTCTCTCTTTTCCTCTCTCTCTTTCTTTCTATGATCGCTCTTTCTTTCCTCTTCACCTCCTGTGTATGGCTTATGATCCCAAACTTATCAGTTAGACACACCTTCCTGGTTTGGAACTTTCCAATCATTGTCGGATGGGTGTGAACATTGATAAAAATTGTGACATCATAACCCTACCCATAATGCACTTTTGCTACTGTTGTAATGTCACCTACTGATACCTAGGTGGCACTGCTGTATAAGCTATCTGCATCATAGCATAAAGGGTTAACTTATATAAGTCTGAATATACATTTTGACCTTAGAAGCTTTAATTCAAAGCCATAGGGATTAATTCTGACACTTGTAGCAATTAGAGACAGACCTCTAGGCGTCTCTTTTGAATGTTTCTCACACTTAATTTATGGCTCGTAAATGGCTTGTTTTCTCACAGAGATATCAGTACCTCCTCTGTCATACCAAAGATGTGATTAATTGTTACAAAATACACATCTTCACAGACACTCTTCTAATGAGAAATATATACAATATACTGGATACACGTTGTCTTCGTAACATATAACAATATGATATAAACAAATATATATGTCCTACTGATTGTTCCTATGCTAAGGACTAACTAAGGCTCATTAAATGAATACATACATATCATATATTTTGCTTCATTAATAAATGCCTAATTGTATAGGTAATGATCACCAGCTGCTTCTTATCTTATCTCCTGTCATAAATTTAAGTAAGTAAACAAGGCGGATTCTTCTCAGACTGGTACATTCATGAGAAGGATAACACTGAAGAGTATAAACCTTTGTGTGACCTTAATTTGGCCTACTCAAGACATACAAAATTGCAACTATAGTCGAGCATGGCTCTTAAAGGCAATGAACATTCATTTTGACAATAATGAATTGGATATCAATGCATTTACCTATGAAAAGGGCCAACAACATGCATGAATCAAACCCCTGTATGTAGAGGGTGTATCTCACAGGGTCTGAACCAGCGTAGGCCTGAATTAACTATTTCTTTGCCCAACAAGGCTGTATTTCAAATGCCTGAATCAAACCCCTGTATGTAGAGGGTGTATCTCACACGGTCTGAACCAATGTAGGCCTGAATTAAATATTTTTTGGGACAAAATGGCTGTATTTCAAATGGCTAAATCAAACCCCTGTATGTAGAGGGTGTATCTCACAAGGCCTGAACCAGTGTAGGCCTAAATTAAATATTTCTTTGCCCAAAATGGCTGTATTTCAAATGGCTGTATTTAAAATGCCTGAATCAAACCCCTTTATGTAGAAAGTGTATCTCACAGGGCCTGAACCAGTGTAGGCCTAAATTAAATATTTCTTTGCCCACAATGGCAGTATTTCAAATAGCTGTATTTCAAATGCCTGAATCAAACCCCTGTATGTAGAGGGTGTTTCTCACAGGGCCTGAACCAGTGTTGGCCCGAATTAACTATTTCTTTGCCCAACAAGGCTGTATTTCAAGTGGCTGCATTTAAAATGCCTGAATCAAACCCCTGTATGTAGAGTGTGTATCCTACAGGGCCTGAACCAGTGTAGGCCTGAATTCAATAATGGTGCACCAAATGGTGGTATTTCAAAAGCTTGAATCAAACCCTTGTATGTAGAGGGTGTATCTCACACAGTCTGAACCAGTGTAGGCCTGAATTAAATATTTATTTGCCCAAAATGGCTGTATTTCAAATGGCTGAATTAAACCCCTGTATGTAGAGGGTGTATCTCACAGGGCCTGAACCAGTGTAGGTCTAAATTAAATAATTCTTTGCCCAAAATGGCTGTATTTCAAATGGCTGTATTTCAAATGCCTGAATCAAACCCCTGTATGTTGAGGGTGTATCTCACAGGGCCTGAACCAGTGTAGGTCTAAATTAAATAATTCTTTGCCCAAAATGGCTGTATTTCAAATGGCTATATTTCAAATGCCTGAATCAAACCCCTGTATGTAGAGGGTGTATCTCACACGGTCTGAACCAGTGTTGGCCTGAATTAACAATTTCTTTGCCCAACAACGCTCTATTTTAAATGGCTTTATTTGAAATGCCTGAATCAAACCCCTGTATGTAGAGGGTGTATCTCACAGGGCCTGAACCAGTGTAGGCCTGAATTCAATATTGGTGCACCAAATAGCGGTATTTCAAATGCCTGAATCAAACCCTTGTATGTAGAGGGTGTATCTCACATGGTCTGAACCAGTGTAGGCCTGAATTAAATATTTCTTTGCCCAAGATGGCTGTATTTCAAATGGCTGTATTTCAAATGCCTGAATCAAACCCCTGTATGTAAAGGGTGTATCTCATACGGTCTGAACCAGTGTAGGCCTATATTAACTATATCTTTGCCCAACAAGGCTGTATTTCAAATGGCTGTATTTCAAATGCCTGAATCAAACCCCTGTATGTAGAGGGTGTATCTCACAGGGCCTGAACCAGTGTAGGCCTAAATTAAATATTTATTTGCCCAAAATGGCCGTATTTCAAATGGTTGTATTTCAAATGCCTGATTCAAACCCCTGTATGTAGAGGGTGTATCTCACACGGTCTGAACCAGTGTAGGCCTGAATTAAATATTTTTGGGGACAAAATGGCTGAATTTCAAATGGCTGAATCAAACCCCTGTATGTAGAGGGTGTATCTCACAAGGCCTGAACCAGTGTAGGCCTAAATTAAATATTTCTTTGCCCAAAAAGGCTGTATTTCAAATGGCTGTATTTCAAATGACTGAATCAAACCCCTTTATGTAGAGAGTGTATCTCACAGAGCCTGAACCAGTGTAGGCCTAAATTAAATATTTCTTTGCCCACAATGGCAGTATTTCAAATAGCTGTATTTCAAATGCCTGAATCAAACCCCTGTATGTAGAGGGTGTTTCTCACAGGGCCTGAACCAGTGTTGGCCCGAATTAACTATTTCTTTGCCCAACAAGGCTGTATTTCAAATAGCTGCATTTAAAATGCCTGAATCAAACCCCTGTATGTAGAGTGTGTATCCTACAGGGCCTGAACCAGTGTAGGCCTGAATTCAATAATGGTGCACCAAATGGCAGTATTTCAAATGCTTGAATTAAACCCTTGTATGTAGAGGGTGTATCTTACATGGTCTGAACCAGTGTAGGCCTGAATTAAATATTTATTTGCCCAAAATGGCTGTATTTTAAATGGTTGAATCAAACACCTGTATGTAGAGGGCTTATCTAACAGGTTCTGAACCAGTGTAGGCCTAAAGTAAATATGTCTTTGCCCAAAATGGCTGTATTTTTAATGGCTGTATTTCAAATGCCTGAATTAAACCCCTGTATGTAGAGGGTGTATCTCATAGGGCCTGAACCAGTGTAGGCCTGAATTAAGTATTTCTTTGCCCAACAAGGCTGTATTTCAAATGGCTGTATTTCAAATGCCTGAATCAAACCCCTGTATGTAGAGGGTGTATCTCACAGGGCCTGAACCAGTTTAGGCCTGGATTCAATATTGGTGCACCAAATGGTGGTATTTCAAATCTCTGAATCTAACCCAAATGTATTAAAGGTGTATCTCACAATGACATCTGCATCAAAGGCTGCCAACAATTTTTTTTGGCCCAAACGAGTGTTTGTTTAACAACTGAATTTGACAGGAGTATAAAAAAAGTGTGTTTTTAAAACCCCACAAAAATGATGGGTGTATTTCTAGCTTAAATTGCACACTGACTAATCCAGATGTTGTAGATTGCCAAAAAAGTGCTTTCTTGGTAGCAGAATATGAAAGCTGTATATACACTGCTCAAAAAAATAAAGGGAACACTTAAACAACACAATGTAACTCCAAGTCAATCACACTTCTGTGAAATCAAACTGTCCACTTAGGAAGCAACACTGAGTGACAATCAATTTCACATGCTGTTGTGCAAATGGGATAGACAACAGGTGGAAATTATAGGCAATTAGCAAGACACCCCCAATAAAGGAGTGGTTCTGCAGGTGGTAACACAGACGACTTCTCAGTTCCTATGCTTCCTGGCTGATGTTTTGGTCACTTTTGAATGCTGGCGGTGCTTTCACTCTAGTGGTAGCATGAGACGGAGTCTACAACCCACACAAGTGTCTCAGGTAGTGCAGCTTATCCAGGATGGCATATCAATGTGAGCTGTGGCAAGAAGGTTTGCTGTGTCTGACAGCGTAGTGTCCAGAGCATGGAGGCGCTACCAGGAGACAGGCCAGTACATCAGGAGACATAGAGGAGGCCGTAGGAGGGCAGCAACCCAGCAGCAGGACCGCTACCTCCGCCTTTGTGCAAGGAGGAACAGGAGGAGCACTGCCAGAGCCCTGCAAAATGACCTCCAGCAGGCCACAAATGTGCATATATCTGCTCAAACGGTCAGAAACAGACTCCATGAGGGTGATATGATGGCCCGACGTCCACAGGTGGGGGTTGTGCTTACAGCCCAACACCGTGCAGGACGTTTGGCATTTGCCAGAGAACACCAAGATTGGCAAATTCGCCACTGGTGCCCTGTGCTCTTCACAGATGAAAGCAGGTTCACACTGAGCACATGTGACAGACGTGACAGAGTCTGGAGACGCCGTGGAGAACGTTCTGCTGCCTGCAACATCCTCCAGCATGACCGGTTTAGCATTGGGTCAGTAATGGTGTGGGGTGGCATTTCTTTGGAGGGCCGCACAGCCCTCCATGTGCTCGCCAGAGGTAGCCTGACTGCCATTAGGTACCGAGATGAGATCCTCAGACCCCTTGTGAGACCATATGCTGGTGCGGTTGGCCCTGGGTTCCTCCTAATGCAAGACAATGCTAGACCTCATGTGGCTGGAGTGTGTCAGCAGTTCCTGCAAGACAAAGGCATTGATGCTATGGACTGGCCCGCCCGTTCCCCAGACCTGAATCCAATTGAGCACATCTGGGACATCATGTCTCGCTCTATCCACCAACGTCACGTTGCACCACAGACTGTCCAGGAGTTGGCAGATGCTTTAGTCCAGGTCTGGGAGGAGATCCCTCAGGAGACCGTCCGCCACCTCATCAGGAGCATGCACAGGCGTTGTAGGGAGGTCATACAGGCACGTGGAGGCCACACACACACTACTGAGTCTCATTTTGACTTGTTTTAAGGACATTACATCAAAGTTGGATCAGCCTGTAGTGTGTTTTTCCACTTTAATTTTGAGTGTGACTCCAAATCCAGACCTCCATGGGTTGAAAAATTTGATTTCCATTTTTACATTTTTGTGTGATTTTGTTGTCAGCACATTCAACTATGTAAAGAACAAAGTATTTCAGAAGAATATTTAATTAATTCAGATCTAGGATGTGTTATTTTTGTGTTCCCTTTATTTTTTTGAGCAGTGTATTAAACTTGAATTTAACACTTGCAGATCAGGAAAATACTGTTTTTTTTTTACAAAAAAGTGTGTTTTTAAAACCCCAGAAAATGAGGGGTGTATTTCTAGCTTAAATTGCACACTGACTAATCCAGATGTAGTAGATTGCCAAAAAAGTGCTTTATTTGTAACAGAATATGAAAGCTGTATATATTAAACTTGAATTTAACACTTGCAGATCAAGAAAATACTGTTTTTTGGCAAAATAAGTGTGTTTTTAAAACAGCAGAAAATGATGGGTGTATTTCTACCTTAAATTTCACACTGACTAATCCAAATGTTGTAGACTGCCAAAAAAATGGTGATTTGCAATGTCCCAAAAGCTCAGATGCAGTGCTGGTGCACTGAGCTTGTATAAAATGGCCACCGCTGCTGCCCACCTAACTAGCAGAATTATAAAAGTAATCTCTTTTTGGTCAATGGGCTCAGGGCAGGGTAAAACGATTGTGCCCTGCACCCACACAACTATTTCTCTGTAGATCGCTGAGTTAGATTCTCTCCTATTCTCTCCCTGAAATCAGAAGTCCAGCAGCATCCTCTCCCTACACTTGTAACAGCAGAGTGACGTGCAGCGCTATGTGACTCAAGCTTATATAGCCAGGGTCACATGCTGCTCTGGCCAATCACAGCCATGCCATTAGTAGGCATGGCTGTGATGGCTTCTAAGGTCAGACAGTTAAACGCTTGTTGATTAGCTGCTCTGCAGCCTTTCAAAAAGCACCAAGAAAGCGCCGAACACCGAGGTCCGGGGTCCAAAAACCCTAAAGTTAGGTACGAACGAAAGTTCGGTTCGCTCAACCCTAGTTGCAATTACTTACTCCAATAGCGTTTGTCCCTCCATCTAGCTGTGATATCGCAGCAGAACCGCACAAAACTGCTGCACAATACAAATACACTATAATATAATTTCTAATTCATAAAGTATATTATAAGTATATCACACCCCACTATATCACACCTATCGATAGCACACCTATACCAGTCCTTAAAAGGACTTTTGTGGCCCTATTAGCTAGCGTGTGGTATTCCTAACTGCCCCTGCTCCAAAATGCAACCTCTCCCTACACTGGCAAAACACATAATGTAAAATGGCTGCCAGATCAGGTTCTGTTATAGGGTTGGGGGTGTGTCTATGGGCTGAAATGTCTCAATTGGCTGTCTTATTCCACCTAATGGATTTGTCATAGGTCAAAGTTTGGAGCTATGCAAAAAAAATGGCGTGTGCGAATATCACCATATGTTCGCATGTTTGGCGATTCGCGCGATCGAGCAAAATTTGCCGCAAAACGACCACACCCACATAACGTCCATCGACACGTCATCATCGTCACCTTCACCCCCACTGACATTTGAGATCTCGGAGTAGGCAGCAACAGCGGGCACCTTCCTCCTTGGGCTGATCTGGGTACTGTCATCAGACCGCTTGGTGGTGGCCGTTGCTACCTCCTCTTCCTCATTCGATGTCAAGAATGGCTATGCATCGGTAAGGTCTGGGAATGGATGGGAAAATAATTCCTCTGTTTCGAGTGGAGGGGTTATGGTGGTGGTGGTATGGTGGTCTCTTTGGGGGTGCACACAGCAAAGTTTAAGGAGGGTGCAGATACAGAGGATGAGGAGGGTGCAGAAGTGGAAGGCTGAATGAGCCACTTAACCAACTCTGATGCGTCCTTTGAAGTTATCGCACACGCCTTCTCCAACTTTCCACTTAGGCTCTGGCTAGGTGCACCTGCCAGACCCCTACCACCCCTGCAGAATAGCCTGCCTCTTCCTCTGACTGTCAATTTCAAAATGATCCTATGCCTAAGTCCCTAGAGTAGAGCAGTATTTGTGGACGCAGGTATATAGCAGGCCTCAATCAATATTTGGTGGAAACAGGTATATCAAACCACTTAATCAGTATTTTGTGGAAGCAGGCATATCGCAGGCCTCAATAAATATTTGTTGGAAGCAGGTATATCAATCCACTTAATCAGTATTTTGTAGAAGCAGGTATATCGCAGGCCTCAATCAATGTTTTGTGGAAATAGGTATATCAAACCACTTAATCAGTATTTTGTGGAAGCAGGTATCTCACAGGCCTCAATAAAAAATTTGTGGAAGCAGGTATATCAATCCCCTTAATTAGTATTTTGTGGAAGCAGGTATCTTGTAGGCCTCAATTCGTATTTTGTGGAAGCAGGTATATCAATCCCCTTAATCAGTATTTTGTGGAAGCAGGTATATCGCAGGCCTCAATCAATATTTGGTGGAAATTTTAATATCATAAACTGAGTGTACCTTTGTGAGAACTAATAATACATAACTTTTATTATTCCCGTTAAAATAAGTGAGACAGTTGGCTGACGCTCACCAATCGCTATGGAGCAAAGGAGGGCCAGACGGCAGCGCTCTGCTGTCCTAGCCTGCCCTGCCGTGGCTTCTGGGTGTGATGCACACAAGGAGGCGGGATTGTTGCTATGGGGATCTCATAGCACGTCCCCGGCTAAGAGCCTTGCCGCTCACTTCCTGTTTATGCCGGCGCTGTCAAACCCCTGACAGCGCCAGTAGCGATCAATACTCTTTTATAGTTCCTTACAGTTCCATGCGGTGTTCCTTACATTCGACAGTAAGATTGATTTGCAAGGTGACGACTTTATCTGATTTGCTTGATCGTCACTACATAAGATGATATTTAGAGATTGATTCTGACTGATTTAGTTTACTTATTTAGTCATATTTCTTTTAGAAATGTTCTACCTGTGGAATCACAGGAAAAGTTCTATGGTATAGTTTCATAGATGACGTGTTCTTTCTTTGGAAGGGTACAGAACAGTCATTCACGGAGTTTGTGAAAATCATTAACATCAATGATTTAGGACTAAGATTCCCTTTCATTTCTGGATGTATTAATTGAGAGGGGCCCGGATAACAATATTAAGACATCAGTCTTTCGCTAAACAACTGCGACGAATAGCCTACTTCGCTGGGAGAGTGCACATCCCTACTCCCTGTGTAAAGGCAAACCCTAAAGGCCAATATTTAAGGCTACATCGCAATTGTTCAAGCATGAATAAATTCAAAATGCAAGCAAATGATCTAAGAACCAGGTTCAGGGACAGGGGTTACCGTGATGGTATGCTCAGATCTGCGTTCGAAGCAGCTTGCAGAGCGAAAAGAGAGTTGGTTCTGGTCCCCAAAAAAGTAGATATAGAACCGTCATCGAATAGCCAAATCCAAATTATTGGTATGTATGACAACGCACATGTGCAAATCAGACAAACACTCACTAAATATTGGGACATTCTCTGTGCGGATCCAGACCTTGAAGAGGTGATTTAAACATATCCACAAATTACCTATAAAAAAGGGCGGAGTTTAAGGGATAGGCTGGTAAACAGCCACTTCAAATCCACACAACCAACGGGGAACTGGTTGTCTAGAAGACCACTAGGAATGTTTAGATGTGGCAAATGCGCAGCCTGTAGCCAGGTAAATACTACAAAAAAGTTCAGGAGCTCACACACAGATTACGTGGGAAAGACTATGAGGGAGTTTAGATGCCGCATGAGAGATCATTATAATGACATTGCAAACGTAAACCAAGTACATAGAGTTGATGCATCGTGCCTCAAATTTGTAGGCATTCAACACATTCCCCAACCGAGAAGAGGGGGGATTGGGACAATAAAACTTGAAGGCAGAGGCAAAGTGGATCTTTAAATTAAAAACGGTGATGCCAAATGCCTGAATGAATATCTTTCATTCAAGCCATTTTTACAATAAAGGAATAGCCTTCTAATGATGAAATCCTGGGTTTTGGAGGGGTCATCAGGGCCTTGACCTGTGATTTAGGTTAGGGATCCACCCCTGTTCCAATGAGGGATTAAAATCTGATTTCAGAGCGTTACTATAATATGAGTATCCTCGAACTGCCTAAATGCCCCAAAATGTATCCCTCCCGTGGAATCACATCTAGGGGCACTATATGATATGTAGTGTCTTCTGGATGTGTTCGGCAATTCTGTATATACACTCACCTAAAGAATTATTAGGAACACCATACTAATACGGTGTTGGACCCCCTTTTGCCTTCAGAACTGCCTTAATTCTACGTGGCATTGATTCAACAAGGTGCTGATAGCATTCTTTAGAAATGTTGGCCCGTATTGATAGGATAGCATCTTGCAGTTAATGGAGATTTGAGGGATGCACATCCAGGGCACGAAGCTCCCGTTCCACCACATCCCAAAGATGCTCTATTGGGTTGAGATCTGGTGACTGTGGGGGCCATTTTAGTACAGTGAACACATTGTCATGTTCAAGAAACCAATTTGAAATGATTCGAGCTTTGTGACATGGTGCATTATCCTGCTGGAAGTAGCCATCAGAGGATGGATACATGTTCTCATTCTGTTTACGCCAAATTCGAACTCTACCATTCGAATGTCTCAACAGAAATCGAGACTCATCAGACCAGGCAACATTTTTCCAGTCTTCAACAGTCCAATTTTGGTGAGCTCGTGCAAATTGTAGCCTCTTTTTCCTATTTGTAGTGGAGATGAGTGGTACCCGGTGGAGTCTTCTGCTGTTGTAGCCCATCCACCTCAAGGTTGTGCGTGTTGTGGCTTCACAAATGCTTTGCTGCTTACCTCGCTTGTAACGAGTGGTTATTTCAGTCAACGTTGCTCTTCTATCAGCTTGAATCAGTCGGCCCCTTCTCCTCTGACCTCTAGCATCCACAAGGCATTTATGCCCACAGGACTGCCGCATACTGGATGTTTTTCCCTTTTCACACCATTCTTTGTAAACCCTAGAAATGGTTGTGTGTGAAAATCCCAGTAACTGAGCAGATTGTGAAATACTCAGACCGGCCCGTCTGGCACCAACAACCATGCCACGCTCAAAATTGCTTAAATCACCTTTCTTTCCCATTCTGACATTCAGTTTGGAGTTCAGGAGATTGTCTTGACCAGGACCACACCCCTAAATGCATTGAAGCAACTGCCATGTGATTGGTTGACTAGATAATTGCATTAATGAGAAATAGAACAGGTGTTCCTAATAATTCTTTAGGTGAGTGTATATTATTAGTTCTCACAAAGGTACACTCAGTTTGTGATATAAAAATTATTGAGACTACTGAGCTACTAGATAGTCTGTCAATATGGATGGCCTATCATACATTGGGATATTTATCTTCTAATATTTGGTGGAAGCAGCAGGTATATCAATTCTCTTAATCAGTATTTTTTGGAAGCAGGTATATCGCAGACCTCAATCAATATTTTGTGGAAACAGGCATATCAAACCCCTTAATCAATATTTTGTGGAATCGGGTATATCAAAGCCCTTAATCAGTATTTTGTGGAAACATGTATCTCACAGGCCACAATCAGTATTTTGTGGAAGCAGGGATATCAATCCCCTTAATCAGTATTTTGTGGAAGCCGTTATATTGCAGGTCTCAATCAATATTTTGTGGAAGCAGGTATATCAAACCCCTTAATCAGTATTTTGTGGAAGCAGGTATCTCGCAGGCCTCAATCAATATTTGGTGGAATCAGGTATATCGAACCCCTTAATCAGTATTTTGTGGTAGCAGGTAGATCACACCCCTAAATTTTTCTTTGCCACAACAGTTATATCACACTACCCTGTTTATTTGGGGCAACAGGTATATTGCAGCCCTCAATCAGTATTTTGTGGAAGAAGGTATATCACGCCCCTCAATAATTTTTTTGGGGGCCAACAGGTATATCACACCAAACAGTTGTTCCAATAGCGCTTGTCCCTCTATATAGCTGCGGTATTGCAGCAGAACCGCACACAACTGCTGCACAATACAAATGCACTATATACTTTCTATGTTAGAAAGTATATTATTGGTATATCACACCCCTGAATCAGTTTTTTTTGGGGCAACAGGTATATCACACCCGTTGCAATTAGTTCCGATAGCACTTGTCCCTCTATATAGCTGTGGTATTGCAGCAGAACTGCACACAACTGCTGCACAATACAAATGCACTATATACTTTCTATGTTAGAAAGTATATTATAGGTATATCACACCCCTCAATCATTTTTTTTTGGGGCAACAGGTATATCACACCCGTTGCAATTAGTTGTTCCAATAGTGTTTTTCCCTCTGTATAGCTGCGGTATCGCAGCAGAACCGCGCACAACTGCTGCACAATACAAATGCACTATATAATACTTTTTATGTTAGAAAGTATATTATAAGTATATTACACCCTTCAGTATATCACACCTATCGATTGCACACCTATACCAGTCCTTAAAAGGACTTTTGTGGCCCTATTAGCTAATGTTTGGTGTCCCTAACAGTCTGTCCCTGTGTCACGACCTGGGGTCCACGTGACAGACCTCCAAATCGCCCAGCATCAAACTACGAATAAACACATAAGAAAATACTGGAAGTTTATTACAAAGTAACCAGAGCAAGGAATATAAACAAACAAGCTCAATGTACTGTGCAAGCTCAGTGGGTGGGAACCCACTGACTGGCAATACTCTGGAGGGGCGTATCTAAGCAACACCCAGATTTCACTAGGGCCCCTGATGGTGGAGATAGACTTTGCCAGACGGTAGTTGCCAGGAGAGACTCCAGAGCATAGACCAGCCAGTGACAGCAGGGACCGGCGGACCAAAGGTACCAGCAAGGTACCAACAGTACATAGAACGAGGAATAAACATGAACAAGGCAAATACAGGCATGGAATCACAGGCAAAGCAAAAACATACACTAGTAGCAGGAATATTCCCCCTCCGAGGAACGACAGACCCCCTTCTGGAGGAGCGAGGACATAACAAAGCATAGAGAGGTAATAACCTAACGTAGCAAAGCTAAGCATAGACATAACAAGACATACAGGGTATAGCTAGGAACGAGGAAAGGCCAGAGAATGATAATGAAAAAGTAGGCAGAACCAAGAACGGAGAAAGACAAACAAAGTCCCCAAGGGTCAGCAGCATGGGGAAAAGAAAAGTACGAACACAGACTGACAGGACAGACAAAACCCAAGAAAGCTGACCCAGAACTGAGGAAAACACAGTCCTAAATGCTAATCCCATGAGTGCAGCAAGGAGGCCACACCCACAGAGCCAGACTGGGAAGATTAACCCCAAACAAACCATACAGGGGAGTTAACCGTAACAGCACAAGAATGAATCTGCAGTGAGGGATCTGCAGTACGGGTGTTGCCAATGGCAACCAAACCTACACGGACAAAACCGAACACAAATACAAATATGAAATTAAGTCAAAGGGTACAGAGGTACACTGGCAGGTTCAGACGTGAAGACGTAGCCAGCATGCTGCCGCTAGCAACCAGCCTGCACGGAGAGGACTGCAGCCAGTACACCAGGGGGCGAGCAGCCAGCCTACATGACCATACGTCACGGGGAACCGCACCGTGACACCCTGCTCCACAAACCAACCTCTCCCTACACTGGCAAAACACAGAATGTAAAATGGCTGCCAGATCGGGTTCTGTAATAGGGTAGAGGTGTGTCCATGTGCTGAAACGCCTCAATTGGCTGTTCTGTCCCACCTGATGGATGTGTCATGGGTCAAAGTTTGGCGCAATGCAAAATAATATGGCGCCGGCAGACATCGCCATATGTTCGCATGTTCGTCGAATCGCGAACGCGCAAAGTTCGCTGCAAAATGACCGCCGGGCGAACCGCAAGGCCATTTCTACTCCTCATGCTGCTGCCACCTCCACACTATGTCACCTTGACACTTTGTAGTCTCCTTATGCTGCTGCCACCTCCACACTGTCACCTTGCCACTTTGTGATCTCCTAATGCTGCTGCCAGCTATACACTATGTCTCCCTGCCACTCTGTGGCCTCCTCATGCTGTTGTCACCTCCATAGTATATCACCTTGCCACTCTGTGGCCTCCTGATGCTGCCACCACCACCACCTGTCATTGTGCCACTCTGTGGCCTCCTGCTGATGCTGCTGCTGCCTCCACCTCCACACTCTTTCATTGTGCCACTCTGTGGCCTCCTGATGATGCTGCTGCCACCACCTCCACACTGTCATTGTGCAACTCTGTGGCCTCTTCATGCTGCTTCCACCTCACCACTATGTTATAGGGCCACTCTGTGGATTTCTCATGCTGTTCCCACCCTCCCCACTTCATGACTGGGCCACTATTTTGCCTTTCGGCCTGGCTGACATCATCATTTATTTGACCCTTCTTCTGATCTGTCAGAAGGAAGGAAAAATGAGATGCACAACGGATCCTGTCTGTGTAGCAGCTGTAAGGCCTGTATGGTCCCATCAGAATTCGCTTGTGATTTGGTAGCCAAAAGCAGGAGTGGGTACAAAGCACAGAAGACTTGCAAATATTCCATTCACTTGTCATCTCTGTTTTAGATCCACTCCTGTTTTTTCTGGCATTAGCAATACTGATGGATTATTGAGCAAATGCTGACCGAGTGAAGGCGTATGCTCCACAGACAGGATCCGTTTTTGTGGGTTATTGTTCTGACAGATCAGAGGAAGGGCAAAAAAATCAGTGACGTCAACACAAACTTATTGCTTACTGTATAAGTGTTTAATAGAACAGGTTCTGTAGACATCTATGTGGAATCAGCTGACGATGGTGTAAAAGGAGTGCGCTTCTTCTTGGCGCTAACATTGACCTGAAAGGCTGAGTTCATACTTGAGTTATTTGGTCCCAAAACTGCCCAAATAAGTGAAATGTGCAGTGATTCTAAGAGCAATGCCTGTCATCTGCATGTCATATTGACTCACAGTATTATTTCACTACCAAAGCAGACTCCCTATGCATGCTACTGCAAGGCACAGTGTTCTACACCACTATAAAAGCTTTCTGCAGCCAGGAAATAGTAGTTTTTTTTAACGCGATTCGCCGCAAATAAATTCGGATCAAACCAAATTTTTTTAAAAATTAGCAGAATCGTCCAAATCGAATTTTTGAAAAATTAATTCATCTCTAGCGAAGACCGCATGGGATAAGGGTTTTATAGGGCTGTGAAATCCCAGGGGATGGCTATCGCTGATTGGCTGGCTGAACAGTATTAGGGGTCATATCACATTTCCAGGCTTATTACTTTCACTTTATAACATGTGCAGTGCAAGAAAATTCGTCTTTACGGCAATTCAAATTTTTCCTAAACTTCGGATTGAAATCCGCTTCGGATGCTTGTATTCACTCAACACTAGATCCAATAACTGGCTAAAGCGAGCCATAGCTTCAACCAGTGAATGACTGAGCACCATCCCTGCCATCTTCAGACAGTAGCTGGATGAGGGGTGCAGTAGGGTCCTCGCACCTTCAGAAGCGGAGGATCAGTAGGGTGAGTATATACAGGCTCTGATATTTTATTACAGCATGTGCAGCCCCTGGGGCAGTGTTTTTCTTGTGCTGGAATAACCTTAAACTATTAGCAAAAGCAACTGATTATAGACATGCACGTGTATTTTCAAGGCCAAAAAGAGGGACCTTCAAGAAGCAAAGAGGGACAGAGGGACTTGGATTCAAAAGATAAACTGTCCTTCTAAACGAAGGACACTTGGGAGGCATGTATAAAGTATTTCTTTAGTATATATGGCAAAGAGGGGAAAGGCACTCATAGGGTAGTATGTACTTGAAAAACTGATGATTTAAGAAGTGCAAATGGTTATGCTCACCTTTCAGTGTTGTGCGTACGCATGCACAACACTCGTGATAGGCAAGTGGTTGGTGCTGCCGATATCTTTCAGTCCTCGTTAGTGGAGTTGCCAGTTCTTTAGAGGAGTGATATGGAAGACAAAAGAGGGATGTGTACTATAAAGGTACACAAGATTTGATACCTCCTGGCACAAAAACACGACCTCAGTGAATAGAAGGCAAATCCTTTTTATTGAATAATAGGTGACAACGCATTTCGGAGTAGATACACTCCTTTCTCAGGTCTCGTATAGCTGATAACAGCTATACTAGAGCCTGGCTTTTACTGGGAGTAAGCATAGAGCTGGGTGGGTGCATAATCAGGGTAATAAATATTAAGCTTTGTTTCTTTGTTAAAAATTTTCGTTTCACAGAAAAAAATGGCTATATATACTGTATATAAGTATATTGCATGCCATTTTGCGCCAACATCTGTGACTTTTGGAAAAGTGGCAAGAAAAAGGGGTATGATGGGGGTGGGGAAGCAGATGGGGCTGGCAGGATTGGCTCATTTATCATTTACCACGTTAGTCTTTGTAATGGAAAATGGCTTAAAGAGACACTGACAGGCCCTATAAACATATTTAGTTATTCCTATGCAGTCATAGGTCTATTAAAGTGTATTCCAATGATATAAGAGTACCACCTGTCCGCATTGTAAACCATGTAAAAACAACTTTATATTGATTTGTCAATCACATTTCTTTATGCCCAAGGGGCGTTTTTTCACATTTCTTTATGCCCAAGGGGCGTTTTTCTCCTACCTTCATGCCCAGCCGCACCTCAACTGTCGATTCCTAGCGCCGCCCAGCTCATTATTATTCACTGCGCTGGGAGGCTCTTACATTCCCCAATCCTGTCAGTTGCCCCGCATGCCCGATAGATACTTATGGGCATTGGCCTCAATCGGACCATCTGCGCATGCGCCGGCACCCTCCCAAGCCTGTAATTGAATCCAGAGCTCTTCTCTCGGGTGCTGGATTCAATTACAGGCTTGGGAGGGTGCCGGAGCATGTGCAGATGGTCCGATTGAGGACGATGCCCATAAGTATCTATCGGGCATGCGGGGCAACTGACAGGATCGGGGAATGTAAGAGCCACCCAGCGCAGTGAATAATAATGAGCTGGGCGGCGCTAGGAATCGACAGTTGAGGCGCGGCTGGGCACGAAGGTAGGAGAAAAACGCCCCTTGGGCATAAAGAAATGTGAAAAAACGCCCCTTGGGCATAAAGAAATGTGATTGACAGATCAATATAAAGTTGTTTTTACATGGTTTACAATGCGGACAGGGGGTACTCTTATATCATTGGAATACACTTTAATAGACCTATGACTGCATAGGAATAACTAAATATGTTTATAGGGTCTGTCAGTGTCCCTTTAAGTCGGCTCTCGTCTATCTCCGGAACACCCATAGAAATGAATGCAGAGGCCATGCACATGTGCGACCAGCTGCTCCGTTCATTTTAGGGGAGCAGCAAGCATCCTGCAGGATGTACGGGCCCCCTGTTTTTGTGATTGGTGGGGGTCCTATCAGTACGACCTTATCCCTGTGATGGCTAACCTACAGCACTCTAGCCGTGGTAAAACTCCAACTCCCAAGAAGCACACTTGCTTGGCTGTTCTCAGAATTCAACAGAAATGCATGGAGCATGCTGAGAGTCATAGTTTCACCACAGCTGGAGTGCTGGAGGTTAGCCATCACTGCTCTATCCTGAATACCTCTCTATACAAGAATACCACTTTAAGTTTGTTGCGTGGCCTGCTAGAGAAAGCGCCAAACTTCTGTAGAGGCCCGTGCCTTCATAACTTTAGCTCTTCTTCAAGCAGCACAGAGGGACTTAAGACTGGTGTGGAAAATGTTGGTCTTAATAAATGCCCCCATAGTGCTTTTAACCCTTTGGTTACCAGAGGTTTTTTGATTTTTCATTTTTCTTCCCGGTCTTCCTGGAGCCATAACTTTTTTTATTTTTATGTTCACATATGCATATAGGGGCTTGTTTTTTGTAGGACAAGTTTTACTTCCTAATGCCACCATTTAATATGTGCGGCAGACGGGCTCAAATAATTTTGTACAAAATGATTTGCCAAGCATCTCTAATTTATTAGCATAGCATAAGCAATATAATTCATTTTTGCACTTTATTTGGTTTGCAGAGTGCTGTTGCACTATATGTTGTGTTTTATGCCACCATTTAATATGGCATACAATGTAGTGGGAAGCGGGAAAAAAATCCAAATATGGGTTTTGTCCCTACGGAGTTCCCTTTGCAGCAAAACTGGCCTCTGATCCTCATTCTCATTACTCAGTCAGTAAGATTACAATGATACCACATATGTAAAGGTTTTATATGTCTAAATACTGTAAAAAGAAATTAAAACTTAAAAAAAATCTGTTTTACATCACTATACTTTGACACCTATAACTTTTTCATAATTATGTCTACTAAGATGTGTGGGGGCTCATCTTTTGCGGGACGATCTGTAGTTTTTATTGTTACCATTTGGAGTGTGTGTGACTTTTTGGTAACATTTTATTAAATTTATTTGGGTAAGAGAAGTGGCCAGATCGGCAAATTTTAATACTTTTTTCCGTTATTAGAGTAAATTGATGGCACCCCCAATCGCCGCACAGGGATACCGGTATTAAGCATGCACTTCATGGAATTTAAAGGCTGTAATGACGGTTGTGGTCATTATCCACAGACCCCTGCTGTTTTAAACCAACCATGGTACCTGCTGCTCGTGCGAGTAGGCGCCATGTTTAAACATCGCTCCAGCACCATACATGTACGGCACAGGTAGTGAAAGCATTTGGGTCTTTCAGAATTGTTTCCAAAACATTTGTTTTGGAAAAAGTCTTGCAAAAAGTTATCTCCAAGGAAAAGAGAACCATGTCTCTAGCACCACCTTCTGGAAGCGGCTCCCAATGAGTCAAAGTTTATTTTTTAACAAGCCTTGGAACATGGCAAGGTAAAATAACCAAGTCAAATATCCATCAGTAGACAGCTGTTTTGGGGTGGTTGGTTTTATTCTTAATTAAAAGTTATGTTTTATTGTAACAATGTTCAGGTCTTCATGAGATATTCAGGTATTGATTAGTGAGAGGCTGATTACCTGCACACCTTATTATTGTGTACAGGGTTAGACTTTTGTGGTTGCCCCTTATCAGTACAGAGTAGGATTCTGGCTGGCTGAGTGCAACATTTGGCTTGGCTAATTTTCTTTCTCATGTTCCAAGGCTTGTTAAAAAGTTTGACTTTGACTCATAGGGAGCCACTTCCAGAAGGTGTCTCTACTGAGATGGTTCTCTTTTTCTAGGAAATACAGTACCTCTTTGCATATTTTTTCCCATGGAGCATTGTCAAAAAGTCTCCATACACAGCAAAATTGCTGTTCAACTTTTAGACCTTCTAATGTTCTAAAAACTAAAGGGACATATAAGAAATTACATGTCAACAAATGTGGCATGTGGAAAATGGTAGTTATAAACTATTATGTGTGGTACGTCTGTGTAAATGTTGGATTTTTCAAAAAAGAATCTCAGATTTCACTTGGCTAGCAAAAAAAAACTAAAATGTTGCCTGATAAAGTTACATGTCAAATTATTAAAATGGAGCTACATCCTGAAGGCCAATTAAAATACATGTACAGTATTTAAACAAAGGCTATTTAATTACACTTAGTTTTATATTTTTTTCTTTAGCTTATTTTTCCTTACAAATTTACTAAATGATGATGCTAACAGAATATTTGATTATTACTTAAATAGCTGACAACACTTCTAACAAATCTGAAAATATCACCATCTGTACACTAGAGTTCTTCTTGCAACATCTGTCTGCCTTATGAGATAAACACGTCATAAGTTCAAGGGTGTATTAGACACCCTGATCAGGCAGACAATTTCAGGAGGGAAGCGTTCCTTCCAGGCAATTGCCTGCTCGTTAGTGGAGGAGACAGCTGTACTGTGGTTTGTCGGGTGCAGATCGTAATTAGACAGCATGATCTGCCACCGGCAAATCCTGAAAGATCTAAATTGCACGATGAGTGTGCGTTTGCTTGTTCATTGGGCAATCGGCAATGATCACTAACGAGAGTTCATACGAATGCTCATTAGTCATCATCAGGCAGACAATGTGCCCATGTAATATATCCTTTAGACTCAAATAAATGTACATAGTTGAACATAGGGCATGCAATGTAATGCTTATAAAAATAACAGTTGCCTATGTTTGTTGTACTCATACAAAACAATTACATGCTACTGCGTTGAGGGTATAGTATCTTTGTTTAGATCTAAGTATTTAAACTACGTACAATGGGAAAATATTTAAACTGCAAATGATACCCATAAAATCGTTCTAAAAACAAAATGCAAGTACAGATGAGCAAACATTTTTGACTGCCAGAACCAATGTCCTTCTGAAAGACACAAGTGGTTTTATTTACAGATTTAAAGTGATGTTAAATAGTTCACTGATGTAATATAGTTGCCATCTGAATGAATATTAGCAGTAATAAAGATAGAATTACAAACGTGGTGAATGTATACAGTACAAGCTTCAGATAAAGTTTCTGTATATGAAATAAACTTGATATTTAAGAAAAAAACTATTTACACCATCATAGCCACATTTCTCCAATGCATCTAAAAAACAAATACGGAGACTTGGTGTCACATTCATCCTTTTCCACCTATTTTATGATCCATGTGGCAGGCAGTTCAAGGAATACTTCAACCATCAAATGTCTAGGAAATTCTAAGATACACGTTCAAAAGTGGATCAATGACTCATCTTCAGTAGTAACTAATGTTGAGAAAAGCAAAGCATTTGAACTGGTATTTGCTCTGAAGTTTAGGGAAATTTTAATTCGTAACAAATCATAATTTCCTCCAGTCTGCACTCCTTAGGGTAGCCAGGTCTAAATGATGACAATGCTCATGTTATGGTTTTATTTCTTTCAAATCATCCTTCAAAGTCTTTGTGTCCTAGAAAAGTCAGCAAGATGCAGAAAGAGAAGGAGCTAGATGTTCCTGATGACATAGTCTCATTGATATTAGATGATGTGGAAAAGAAGGAGTAGCTGATGACAGAAGAAGGGCTCCCACTGGTAGGGCAGGAGAGTGCTGGGTTTGGAGAAGTGGGTATGCCAGAGATAATTACAATTCTGTATTTACTATCAGATAACCTACAGGAGATTGCAGGCCAGAATAGCAATAATATGCATATTGCCCCCCCCCCCCCCATCCTAACCAGCCAAATTCCACACCAGCAACAGCTCCTGGTGGACCATGTGACTGCCTGGTTGCGATCACATGGTCATGACGTCACAGACCGACATGCCCCCTGGCCGGCAGCCTCCTGCAGACAGCAAAGTATCCATACACACAGAGACAGGAGCCCATGGTGATCGTCCTCTCTCCTTCTCCCCCTGCATTTCCATATGAGAGAGAGCCAATCACCAGAGGATGCTCATGTCTCCAGCCTGCAGTCCGATCATGTGACCTTCTGCAGTCACATGATGTATATGTGTTAAATACACAGAAATGTCTCTACATGAAATAAATGTTTAGGATACTCGTTTTTTTATTGAACCTACACAGAATTACATGGGATTACACCATAGTAAAATCTGTGTAAACGAAACTGAGATTTGATTAGATTGAGTTTACATGATGTCTGAAGTGACACCTGTATGTAGCTCCGCCCCTAGGGCCCCAGGTGCTCGTTTTTGGCGTTTTTTTTGTTGTTTTTTGTTATTCTGCACCTATAAATATTTGTCTGTTTATTGTATTACTATGAAACCTGATGAAGGGGAAGTTTCACTCCCCAAAACGCGTTGTTTCCATTAAAGAAGAACTATCATACTTGTGAGACCGTTTCCATTTGTGGACTTGCGCCGAAGCAGAATTTCTCTCTTATTGCCATTTTTCCTTTTGTGGGACTGGACATCCCATCAAAAAGAACTCACAATCTGCGGCTGCAGTTCCGGAAGATAAGTCTCATCACTCTAAAGCCCTCAATAGAGTTGTGCCTAAATTTTGCACAACCAAAAAAGGTGAGCCTTCACAATTCCTATGATATTATCATTTTATCTGTATATACATACTACCCTATTGTGCGCCCCTTTTCTCTCCTATTTCTCTATTCCCCTTATTTACTGAGAGGAATTTAGATCTGTCACAAGAATCCCATGTGAAAGGCGCAGGCCCGGATGCATCCCGCCCTGCACCTGGACCTTTGCAAGCACCATCAGCGACCACATCCACTTCCGTGTCCCAGCGCAGCGTCCAAATGTCCTTACCCCATTCATTTGAACGAAATCGCAAATACCCAGCCACCCACAGACAGGCCATAGCACTAAATGTGCAACTTACAAATTCCTGGCCCTAGAAATGTTGCCATTTAGGCTTGTGGACACTAAGGCTTTTCGCAGAATGATGTCGGAGGCCATCCCTCGTTACGCCATCCCCGGCTAATTTTCACGGTGTGCCGTGCCTGCCTTACACTAACATGTGTCCCGTAACATCACACGTGCCCTGACCAACGCAGTTACTGGGAAGGTCCACTTAACCACTGACTCATGGACAAGTGCATTCAGCCAGGGACGCTAAATTTCCCTGATGGCACACTGGGTGAACGTTGTGGAGACCGGGACCGAGTCGTACCCTGGGATGGCACAGGTGTTACCGACGGCTAGGATTAGGCCCTACGTCAATCAGGGTTTCTGCCAGCACCTACATTAGTGGCTCCAACCCCCACTTCTCCTCCTTCGACTCCTCCTCCACTTCCACCTCTGAATTATCCGCATGCATCACCAGTCAGTCATCAGTCGGTAGCTAGAAGCAGTGTAGCACTGCAGTGGGGAAGCGGCAACAGGCTGTGCTGAAGCTGATATGCTTAGGGGACAAACAGCACATCGCCGCAAAGCTGTGGCAGGGGATAAGAGACCAGACTGAGTTGTGGCTCTCGCCACTAAACCTAGAACCACGCATGGTTGTGTCTGATAATGGTCGTAAATTGGTGGCGGTTTTGGAGGGCGGCAAGCTCAAACACATCCCATGCCTAGCCTACGTGTTCAAACTTGCAGTTCAGTGGTTTCTCAAAACCTGCTACAATTTGCCTGAGCTACTGGTGTGTGCACATTTCCGCAAGTCACCGACAGCTTTAGCCGATTTGTCAACGCTGCAGCAGCGCTTGAAATTGCCAGCTCACCGGCTGTTATGCGACGTCAGCATGCGCTGGAACTCAGCGTTCCACATGTTGTCCAGGCTTTGTGAGCAAGAGAGGGCAGTAGTGGAATACCAGTTGCAAAATGGTCGTCGCCTTTCCAATAAGCTTCCGCTATTCACAAGCGAGAAGTGGGCATGGATGTCTGACCTCTGTGAGTTTTTAAGAAACTTTGAAGAATCAACACAGATGGTGAGCGGCGATAACTTATTATCAGTGTAACCATCCCACTTCTGTGTCTACTCAAATGCTCGCTGTTCACAATTAAGGACAGCGCTTTGCATGTGGAAGAGGTGGAAATGGGGGAAGACATTACACAGGGTGATAGCCAGACCACCCTCAGTTCGTCTTCTCAGTGCGAATTGGACGATGAAGAGGAGGAGGAGGAGGAGCAGGAGACGGTTGCCTCCGCTACAGAGGGTAGTACTAGTGCCCATGGAAGTTTAATTCCATCTGTTCAGCATGGGTGGGCAGAAAAGGAGGAAGAGGATGAGGAGATTGAGAGTGATCCTCCTGATGATGACAGCAAAGTATTGCCTGCTGGTACTCTGGCACACATGGATTACTTCATGTTAGGCTGCCTTTCCCGCGACCAGCCCGTTATACGCATTTTAGACAACATGAATTACTGTTGGTTCACCCTTCTCGACCCCCGCTACAAAGACAACTTCTCATCTCTCATTCATCTGGTGAAGAGGACGAGCAAAATGGTGCAATACTAAAAGATTCTTGTTGAAAAATTGGTCCAAAAATTTCCATCTAACAATGCTGGCTGGCTGTCCGGCCCTCGCATTAAATTTTTTAGAGGGTCAGCTCAGCTGCAGGCCCTCGCATATAGTTTTTTAGAGGGTCAGCTCAGCTGCAGGCCCTCGCATATAATTTTTTAGAGGGTCAGCTCAGGTGCAGGCCCTTATCTACAATCTTTTACTGGGTAAGCTCACCAGCAGGACCGCACATAAAATCTTTTTTACAGGGTCAGTTCACCAGCAGGCCCTCACCTAAAATCTTTTACAGGGTCGGCTCACCAGCAGGCCCTCACATATAATTTTTTTAGAGGGTCAGCTCACCAGCAGGCCTTCACCTACAATCTTTTACAGGGTCATCTCACCAGTAGGCCCACACCTAAAATCTTTTACAGGGTCAGCTCACCTGCAGGCCCTCACCTAATTATACCTAATAGGTAATTTCCGCGCATGCTGCCTTGCTTGGATGTGGTAGCCGTAGCTGTTTCTCAGGCTCCCGCTCCGGAATCAAACCATGTTTCCCCTGTTACCCATGGTCTACATGGTTTTGGGCTGAAAATAACATTGACAGTTGATAGGGCAGATATCCAAATGGATTGTTGCTGTCACGGGGGCGTGCGATCGGCTCCAGGTTATCTAGAGTCACCATAGAAGCAGCAGGCCCTCGCCCATAATGTTTTAGATCAGCAGGCCCTTGCTTCAAATGTTTTTGAGGGTCACCAGCAGGCCATTAATCATCATTTTTTAAGGCTATGTATGATGCCCTCCTTTATGTGTAACAAAGGGTGTATTGGAGTGCCGGTTCCTTGTAATTTTTGGCAGCCCTTTCAATTACTCCATAGGCTTTATGAGTGTAGAAGTCTCACTACATAAACAATTGTACCACAATGTGAATGAGGCCCTCCTTTATGTGATATCCAGGTTGTTTCCTATCAATTTTTCCTTTAAAATAAATGTTTTCTTCTATTTTGTGCATTTTATTGTCAGTCTGTAAAAGTGGCGTACTATTCGGACAACATCGCTCCCAGCAGCGACCTGCGAGTACAAGATGCTCTTCAGATCAGGGGGTACCTGGTTTAATGATCGGGTTCACCCATTGACTTTCATTATACTCGTTAGTCTTGAGTACGAATATCCGAAAAGCTAATTTTTATTGCGAATATCAGCACTTTGAGAATTCGCAAATATTTAGAATATAGTGTTATATATTCGTAATTAAGAATATTCATTTAGTTGTTTTTTTTAACACAGTACACATCAGGTGATCATCCCTTCTTTCTTCTAGCTTGTGGGCCAATGAGAAGGCTTTGTCACAGCTTAGCAACATCCCTTGAAACCAATAGAAAAGTTGCCTACCCCTTACTATATAAGAACCTCCGCAGCAGCTATTTTCTAAAATTTATTGCAGTGTCATTGCTGTGTCTGTGCTTTGTTGTATTACATTAGACAGTTAATTATATATATAATTCAGATAGTTAGGGGGAGATCGTCAGTGTAGGTTTGATTGATCTATAGTGTAGCTGATATTGCCAAAAATTTGCAAGCGCGAACATATTGGAGCACTCTATCTGCATATAAAGCTATTCTAATGTTCTGCCGTGCCAACCATTTTCTCCAGTCTCAGGGAACTTATACCAGCTTAAAAAATGTAGCATAAGTTACCCACGCCTGTATTTCGTGCGCATTACGCGAATATTACATTGCCGATTTTCGCAATCAAGAATATAATCTCAAATTCTCGAATTTGCGAATATATGACGAATATTCAACAAAATATTCGCAAATATAGCAAATTTGAATATTGCCCCTGCCGCTCATCACTAATACTCAGGTGAGCACCCAAACATTCGGCCCGAGCACCCGAGCACTACTGTGCTCGATCAACACTAATCTCCACCCATAACGTATGACATTATTATCTGACTTTTTTTTATACCATTTTCATAAAGTAAGCATGACATCTTACTCTTCCAGAAATTTTCATTGCTTCTAAAGTAAAAAAAAATTATAATAATTTACTTTTTTATGTAGAACATACTAAGGGGTTGTCTACTCGAATAGTTTGTACACAGTGGTCCACCAGGTTACAATGGCATCAAGTTACAATATTAAAACTTTTTGTTAAATCTATTTTTTTAAGTTTTGTTCTCAATAAACATACAATGACAACAGTTATAAGTATAAACATTCCACATCGCTTGATCAAATTGTGTACATTCCTCAAATAATGTTTACATCCAAGAAATGAACAGTTAATTAAACACATGAAATTGTTGGCAATGTGAATGGGATGCAAAGGGAAAATGAAAGGGTGAGAGGAAGGATGTTGGTGAAATGGGGGATAAAAAAAGGCATATTATTTTTGGTACAGATCGTACAACAAAATTCATTATGATATTAAAAGGCTTTTCCAAGATTTTAAGGCCTCTTGCACACGAACATATTTTCTTTCCGTGTCCGTTCCATTTTTTTGCGGACCGCATGGGTTCGTGTGCATTTCTGTATTTCCGTTCTGCAAAAAAATAGAACATGTCTAGAGTTGAGCGGACACCTGGATGTTCGGGTTCACCGGGTTCGGCCGAACTTCGCAAAAAAGTTCGAGTTCGGTACCCGAAATTGAAGTCAATGGGGACCTGAACTTTGGAGCACTAAAATGGCTCTAAAAAAGTAATGGAAAGGGCTAGAGGGCTGCAAAAAGATGCAAAATGTGGTTAAGAGCATGGCAAGTGCTCTGCAAACAAATGTGGATAGGGAAATGACTTCAAATAACATAAAATACGTAAAAATAAAAAAATTATAACCTTGATCTAGGAGGAGGAGGTCCATATGGAGTAGGAGGTTGAGGAGACGGTGGATGTGGCGGTGTAGGTGGAAGTGGCGGTGGAGGAGGAGGAGGTAGCCAACTCAGTTTTTTATTTTTTTATTTTTAATTTTTTTTAATTTTTTTTGTTCAAATTTGGGTAGACCCCAAATCATTGGGAAATATAAAAAATAAAACAAAGAGAAAGTGCGCTGGAGTACAACAATAGCTGGGTGAGGACAAGTCCTGTGGGATCCCTTCCTGGTTCATTTTAATGAACGTGAGCTTGCCCCAGCTGTGTTGGTGACCTCTACCTCCTCCTCAGCCTTTGCCTTGTGCTTTCACTGAGCCCCCACTGTCAGTTGGGAATGCCATCAGCAGCGCGCCGACCAGCATGCGCTTGTAGTCGCACATCTTCCAATCAGTAACAGATATTTTTACTAAATTTAGTTCCCTGTCCGCTATGTAGAGCAAGGGTATATCACAGCCAAAAAATAGTGAATATCACCCAACAATGTAACAGACGAATTAGTGAAATGTATTTCCCTGTCCACTATGTAGAGCAGGGGTATATCACACCTAAAAAATTGTAATGTCACACACCAATATAACAGACAAATTAGTGAAATGTATTTCCCTGTCCACTATGTAGAGCAGGGGTATATCACTGCCAAAATTGGTGAATGTCACCCAACAATGTAACAGACGAATTAGTGAAATGTATTTCCCTGTCCACTATGTAGAACAGGGGTATATCACAGCCAAAAATTGGTGAATGTCATCCAACAATGTAACTGACAAATTAGTCATGGAAAAAAAAATGGGTATAGCAGCACAATGAAAAAAAAATAAAATAAAACCTTTTCTTGTGGTGGTGCCAGCCGTTTTGGTAGCCAGTCTGAAGTTCCCCCTTGGATGCGTCATATATGAAAAACCGCAGCACTCACTTGTCTTCAATTCTGTAGAATTTATTTCACTAAAAACAATGCAACGTTTCGACCGTAGCAGTCTTTCTCAAGCAACTTACAATGTGAACAAAAGCAGACATATATACACACAACCCCTCCCAGTAGGTCACATGACCCAATTAGATATGTAAATTATAAACCAATTATGTGAAGTATTTACATTCCACCAACCTATAATCTATTCTATTAAGTCTACACATATTTATCATTCCCCTATCTCCATTAAGCACAGTGTCATAATTATAAAACATCAAACAGTGTTCATTCATAAAAACCTTTGTACGAGTCTGGTTGGCACATCATGGGGGGGACCTTCTTCATCGTTCTGTGTTGTCTGAAAAGCGTGCGCATCTCAGCGTTTCCCTGTCAGAGGTGCGCATGCGCTGGGGACACGTGCAGGCTCACAAAGGGCGCGCTCTTCCTAGCGTTCCTTCTCGGTTAGAGCGCCTGCGCATCGGGTATAGAGCTAAGCTCACTGTGCTGACGTGCTCTTCTTGTTGCTATAGTGACGCTTCTATAAAAAACAAATAGGCGTGTCACTCCGGGACCTCAGTGTGAAGTCTCCGCACCTCTGTGTGTAATTAGTGTTATCTTTATGCAGTGTTTGTCTCCGCTTTGCAAGATCAACTCAGCATTAACCCTGTACTATCTATGTAACTACTCCAATTTGAGTTTTACCCTTTATTGGTAGTTATTATGGTATCGGGCATTACTTGGCCTCAATTTCTACCCTAGAGTGTGTCCATTTATATGTCCATATATGTATTGGGGCAATTAAGCTCCATAAATATCCATTCCTATAAATATATATATATAACACTCTATCTGCAGTTTACTGTCAGAAGTGCTCCACAATGGTAGAACATAAGAACTGAATTCAGCAGCATGAGCTCCACCACTAATTCAGTATCCATAATGCCAGGGTTGTGCAACAGTCCTCTCTCATCAAACGGCAGGATAACAGGTCATTAAAACCACATTTTAGGGGCTCAATCAACCGTATGGGAGTCCACATACCCCCAACTTTTTGAAAAAGAAGGGTTTATGCTGGGGACCTCCCCCGGGTTCACATGCCTATAGTCTCTGGTGGGGGATACACTCCCCAAGTTGTTTGGGGGAGGTTTCCACCCCTTCAGGACTTCTTGCATCCATTAGGCCGGGGGCGCATCACCCATAAATGTGGGAGAGTCGCCCCCACCCGTTACGCAGTCACTTTTTTCACCCAATAGGACAAAGGGGTTATCCATTCCCAGATTCTCCCTTATGCAAAGTCTCTGTTGAGGTCGTCCCATTCATGCCAGCCCTTTGTTTAACTGTGGATAATCTAGACCCTACAGTACTAGCTTAGAGAGGGTCATTTATCAAGAGGAGGCCATTAATTAAGTGGCAAAGGTACAAAAAAGGATGGTAAAGGTCACACTATGAAGATCATCTAGGCTACCAGTGGATCCCCCCTGGCCTTGAACCGTTAAATCATGTAGGCATATAAACAAACACATTCAGAGGTGCCAAAGAGGTAGTGTTTCTAATATGGTAGTCCCGCTGCCTGAATCCTCCCGGGGCTAAGGTCCCCTCGACGATTGTGCCCCCAGCCTCCACCAATAGTGCAGATACCTATGGAAAAAGTTAAAGTTAAAAGAATGTATAAATAAACATATTCATTCATAGATCACAACCTTCAGTGGTTGGGTACATCACTTCAATAAAACATATACTAGGATTATGTATAATAGTCCTATCACAGTGTGGAGGAGAACAAGTCTTTGTTCAGTTCAGTACAGTGTGCCTATTTTGAATTCCCTGTTAAGGCCTTTGGGTTCAAGTGTTTGTAGTTCAAATATCCACCTCAACCAACCTTTTCAATAGTCTCTCTCTATCACCTCCTTTCCTTTGTGGTAATATCCCATCAATCACCCGGAATCAAAGTTGGGAAACATTGTGTCTATATTTCAGAAAGTGTTCCGGTACCGGTTGTTCATTCCTTGGGGTATCCTCCTGTCTCTCTCCAGAGAGTAATTTCCGTATTAGGTAACGATGCTGGTTAACCCTATTTCTAAGTTCCTGTGTAGTCTCTCCTACATACAACAGCCCACAGGGACACTATAGTGTGTAAATTACATATTCTGACCTACATGTATAGTATCTGGTATTTTTTGCCTGTTCTAGGGTGTGTAAAGCTACTACCCTTTAACATGTTGTTGCAATTGCAGCAGCTCAAACAGGGAAAACAGCCTCTCCTCTTAACTTTGGGTATTTCAGAGTGCTTTATTTAGGCATGTACCAGTCTGTCCCCTAGATTATGTGACCTTCTATATGAAAGGAGGGGGGTGTTACGGAATTCTTCAATATCAGGGAATGTCTGTGTCAGTATGTGCTAATTATTTTTGAGGACCTGCACTATTTGTGTACTTTGTGCTGTGTACGTTGAGACAAAGGGAATTCTTCTGCTCTCTTTTTTAGGTTTATTTTCATTAACCTCCTCAGGACCGCCGTACGCAGGATTGCATCCTGGCGGCGGCCCTGCTCTTCTGGGTGGACGCATATACGCGTCCTCTCGCGATAGCCGAGATTTCCTGTGAACGCGCGCACACAGGCGCGCGCGCTCACAGGAACGGAAGGTAAGCGAGTGGATCTCCAGCCTGCCAGCGGCGATCGTTCGCTGGCAGGCTGGAGATGTGATTTTTTTAACCCCTAACAGGTATATTAGACGCTGTTTTGATAACAGCGTCTAATATACCTGCTACCTGGTCCTCTGGTGGTCCCTTTTGTTTGGATCGACCACCAGAGGACACAGGCAGCTCTGTAAAGTAGCACCAAACACCACTACACTACATTACCCCCCCCCCCCCCGTCATTTATTAACCCCTTATCAACCACTGATCACCCCTGATCACCCCATATAGACTCCCTGATCACCCCCCTGTCATTGATCACCCCCCTGTAAGGCTCCATTCAGAGGTCCGTATGATTTTTAGGGATCCACTGATAGATGGATCGGATCCGCAAAACACGTACGGACGTCTGAATGGAGCCTTACAGTGGGGTGATCAATGACGGGGGTGATCACCCCATATAGACTCCCTGATCACCCCCTGTCATTGATCACTCCCCTGTAAGGCTCCATTCAGACGTCCGTATGTTTTTTTCCGGATCCACGGATACATGGATCGTATCCGCAAAACACATACAGACGTCTGAATGGAGCCTTACAGGGGGGTGATCACCCCATATAGACTCCCTGACCACCCCCCTGTCATTGATCACCCCCCTGTAAGGCTGCATTCAGATGTCCGTATGTTTTTTACGGATCCACGGATACATGGATCGGATCCGCAAAACACATACGGATATCTGAATGGAGCCTTATAAGGGGGTTATCAATGACAGGGGGGTGATCACCCCATATAGACTCCCTGATCACCCCCCTGTCATTTTTCACCCCCCTGTCATTGATCACCCCCCTGTAAGGCTGCATTCAGATGTCCGTATGTTTTTTACGGATCCACGGATACATGGATCGGATCCGCAAAACACATAGGGATATCTGAATGGAGCCTTATAGGGGGGTGATCAATGACAGGGGGGTGATCACCCCATATAGACTCCCTGATCACCCCCCTGTCATTTTTCACCCCCCTGTCATTGATCACCCCCCTGTCATTTATCACCCCCCTGTCATTGATCACCCCCCTGTCATTGATCACCCCCCTGTAAGGCTCCATTCAGACATTTTTTTGGCCCAAGTTAGCGGAAATTATTATTTTTTTTCTTACAAAGTCTCATATTCCACTAACTTGTGTCAAAAAATAAAATCTCACATGAACTCACCATACCCCTCACGGAATCCAAATGCGTAAAATTTTTTAGACATTTATATTCCAGACTTCTTCTCATGCTTTAGGGCCCCTAGAATGCCAGGGCAGTATAAATACCCCACATGTGACCCCATTTCGAAAAGAAGACACCCCAAGTTATTCCGTGAGGGGCATATTGAGTCCATGAAAGATTGAAATTTTTGTCCCAAGTTAGTGGAAAGGGAGACTTTGTGAGAAAAAAAAATAAAAAATCAATTTCCGCTAACTTGTGCCAAAAAAAAAAAAAATTCTATGAACTCGCCATGCCATTCATTGAATACCTTGGGGTGTCTTCTTTCCAAAATGGGGTCATATGTGGGGTATTTATACTGCCCTGGCATTTTAGGGGTCCTAAAGCGTGAGAAGAAGTCTGGGATCCAAATGTCTAAAAATGCCCTCCTAAAAGGCTGCAAAAAAGTGTCACACATCTGGTATCGCCGTACTCAGGAGAAGTTGGGCAATGTGTTTTGGGGTGTCATTTTACATATACCCATGCTGGGTGAGATAAATATCTTGGTCAAATGCCAACTTTGTATAAAAAAATGGGAACAGTTGTCTTTTGCCGAGATATTTCTCTCACCCAGCATGAGTATATGTAAAAAGACACCCTAAAACACATTGCCCAACTTCTCCTGAATACGGCGATACCACATGTGTGACACTTTTTTTGCAGCCTAGGTGGGCAAAGGGGCCCACATTCTAAAGAGCACCTTTAGGATTTCACAGGTCATTTACCTACTTACCACACATTAGAGCCCCTAGAATGCCAGGGCAGTATAACTACCCCACAAGTGACCCCATTTTGTAAAGAAGACACCCCAAGGTATTCCGTGAGGGGCATGGCGAGTTCCTAGAATTTTTTATTTTTTGTCACAAGTTAGTGGAAAATGATGATTTTTTATTTTTTATTTTTCTTACAAAGTCTCATATTCCACTAACTTGTGACAAAAAATAAAAACTTCCATGAACTCACCATGCCCATCACGAAATACCTTGGGGTGTCTTCTTTCCAAAATGGGGTCACTTGTGGGGTAGTTATACTGCCCTGGCATTCTAGGGGCCCAAATGTGTGGTAAGAAGTTTGAAATCAAAATGTGTAAAAAATGACCGGTGAAATCCGAAAGGTGCTCTTTGGAATATGGGCCCCTTTGCCCACCTAGGCTGCAAAAAAGTGTCACACATGTGGTATCTCCGTACTCAAGAGAAGTTGGGGAATGTGTTTTGGGGTGTCATTTTACATATACCCATGCTGGGTGAGAGAAATATCTTGGCAAAAGACAACTTTTCCCATTTTTTTATACAAAGTTGGCATTTGACCAAGATATTTATCTCACCCAGCATGGGTATATGTAAAATGACACCCCAAAACACATTCCCCAACTTCTCCTGAGTACGGCGATACCACATGTGTGGCACTTTTTTGCAGCCTAGGTGGGCAAAGGGGCCCACATTCCAAAGAGCACCTTTCGGATTTCACCGGCAATTTTTTACACATTTTGATTTCAAACTACTTACCACACATTTGGGCCCCTAGAATGCCAGGGCAGTATAACTACCCCACAAGTGACCCCATTTTGGAAAGAAGACACCCCAAGGTATTCGCTGATGGGCATAGTGAGTTCATAGAAGTTTTTATTTTTTGTCACAAGTTAGTGGAATATGAGACTTTGTAAGAAAAAAAAAATCAAAAAAAAAAAATCAGCATTTTCCGCTAACTTGTGACAAAAAATAAAAAGTTCTATGAACTCACTATGCCCATCAACGAATACCTTAGGGTGTCTACTTTCCGAAATGGGGTCATTTGTGGGGTGTTTGTACTGTCTGGCCATTGTAGAACCTCAGGAAACATGACAGGTGCTCAGAAAGTCAGAGCTGCTTCAAAAAGCGGAAATTCACATTTTTGTACCATAGTTTGTAAACGCTATAACTTTTACCCAAACCATTTTTTTTTTTACCCAAACATTTTTTTTTTTATCAAAGACATGTAGAACAATAAATTTAGAGAAAAATTCATATATGGATGTCGTTTTTTTTTGCAAAATTTTACAACTGAAAGTGAAAAATGTCATTTTTTTGCAAAAAAATCGTTAAATTTTGATTAATAACAAAAAAAGTAAAAATGTCAGCAGCAATGAAATACCACCAAATGAAAGCTCTATTAGTGAGAAGAAAAGGAGGTAAAATTCATTTGGGTGGTAAGTTGCATGACCGAGCAATAAACGGTGAAAGTAGGGTAGGTCAGAAGTGTAAAAAGTGGCCTGGTCATTAAGGGTGTTTAAGCTAAGGGAGCTGAGGTGGTTAAGTAGTTGTTCTCGTTTAGAGTTATTTACCCTATGCTTGTGCCTCTGTACCACAGCTTTTGGATAACCTCTCTGTTTGAACTTATTGCACATTTCCTCCAATCTGGTTTCTAATTTGTCTTCCTCTGATACTATCCGTTTTACCCTAAGTAGTTGACTATAGGGTAATGATTCCTTCATGAACTTAGGGTGGTCACTTTTAAACAGAAGCATGTTGTTCCTATCTGTGGGTTTTACAAAGAGGTCAGTCCGTAGTGTCCCTTCATCACCATACACCATAGTGTCCAGGAATTGTAATCCTGTCTGTGTGTGTACAGACATGAATTGTAGCTTGTCATATATAGAGTTAACATAATGCCCAAACTCAAGGAGTCCCTCCAGTGTTCCTGTCCATATGAAGAAAATGTCATCTATATATCTCATCCAGCCCCTCACCAAGGTGAAGTGGCTGGATGGGTATATGAAGGTCTCCTCAAACGTTTGCGTAAGTTGGGGCCACATTAGACCCCATTGCGGTCCTCCGCTGCTGGACATAGAATGTATCCTCGAATAGGAAATAGTTACAGGTGAGTACCATCTCTAGTAGGGAAAGGATGAATAGTGCCTGTTCTTTTTCGACTTTGTCCTGATATAGGGCCCACTGAACCGCTTCTAAGCCCTTTACATGGTCAATGCTTGTGTACAAACCTACAACATCAAAAGAGACCAAATAATGTCCCTCCTCATATTGTAGTGTTTGTAGTCTCTTGAGGAAGTCTGTGGTGTCCCTCACGTATGACCTAGCTGACAAGACATACTTCCTTAGGTACTTATCCAGAAAGGTTGCTGGTGGAGAGAAGACTGAGTTAATCCCTAATATTATTGGGCGTCCGGGTTTTTTTTCTAGACTTTTATGTATTTTTGGTAATTTGTATAATATGGGGGTGACCGGTCGTTCCACTAATAGAAACCTATGTAGTTTCTCGTCGATCAGATCAGTAGCAAAAGCATCATCAACAAGCAATTTCAACTTGCGCATAATGGCAAATTTAGGGTCGGAGTCTACCGGTCTGTATACCTCTATGTCACTCAGTTGTCTCTGAATTTCTGTTATGTATTTTGCAGTGTCCATTATCACTATTGCCCCACCCTTGTCAGCTTTTTTAATTGTAATATCCTTCCTACTGCAGATCGCTTTTAATGCCATAGTCTCACCCTTACCCATATTCTTTTTAACGTTATGTGTGTCTGTTTGTAGTCTAATTTCTTCCACCCCTATTCCTCACTAGATCGATATAAGTGTCACAACTCAAATCGGAGTAGTGACATAGATAGTACAGGGTTAATGCTGAGTTGATCTTGCAAAGCGGAGACAAACACTGCATAAAGATAACACTAAGTACACACAGAGGTGCGAGACTTCACACTGAGGTCCCGGAGTGACACGCCTATTTGTTTTGTGTAGAAGCGTCACTATAGCAACAAGAAGAGCACATCAGCGCAGGGAGCTTAGCTCTATACCCGAGAGGCGCACTAACTGAGAAGGAACGCTAGGAAGATCGCGCCCTTTGTGAGCCTGCACGTGTCCCCAGCGCATGCGCACCTCTGACAGGGAAATGCTGAGATGCGCACGCTTTTCAGACAACACAGAACGATGAAGAAGGTCCCCCCCATGATGTGCCAACCAGACTCCTACAAAGGTTTTTATGAATGAACACTGTTTGATGTTTTATAATTATGACACTGTGCTTAATGGAGATAGGGGAATGATAAATATGTGTAGACTTAATAGAATATATTATAGGTGGGTGGAATGTAAATACTTCACATAATTGGTTTATAATTTACATATCTAATTGGGTCATGTGACCTACTGGGAGGGGTTGTGTGTATATATGTCTGCTTTTGTTCACATTGTAAGTTGCTTGAGAAAGACCGCTACGGTCGAAACATTGCATTGTTTTTGGTGAAATAAATTCTACAGAATTGAAGACAAGTGAGTGCTGCGGTTTTTCATATATGACACTGACGAATTAGTGAAATGTATTTTCCTGTCCAGTATGTAGAGCAGGGGTATATCACAGCCAAAAATTGGTGAATGTCACCCAACAATGTAACATATGAATCAGTGAAATGTACTTCCCTGTCCACTATGTAGAGCAGGTGTATATCACAGCCAAAAATTGGTGAATGTCACCCAACAATGTAACATACGAATTAGTGAAATGTATTTCCCTGTCCACAATGTAGAGCAGGGGTATATCACAGCCAAAAATTGTTTAATGTCACACAACAATGTAACAGACGAATCAGTGAAATGTATTTCCCTGTCCACTATATAGAGCAGGGGTATATCACAGCCAAAAATTGGTGAATGTCACTCAACAATGTAACAGACAAATTAGTGAAATGACTTAAAATAACATAAAATACGTAAAAATAAAAAATAATAATCTTGATCTTGGAGGTGGAGGTCCATATGGAGTAAGAGGTTGGCGGTGGATGTGGCGGTGTAGTTGGAAGCAGCGGTGGAAAAGAAGGAGGTAGCAAACCCTAGTATTTTTATTTTAATTTTTTTGTTTAAATTAGGGTACACCCCAAAACATTTGGAAATATAAAAAATAAAACAATGAGAAAGTGCGCTGGAGTATAACAATGGCTGGGTGTGGTCGGTAGACATGTCTATTCTGCACAAGGTACGGACAAGTCCTGTGGGATCCATGCCTGGTTCATTTTAATGAACATGAGCCTGTCCACATTGGCTGTGGACAGGCGGCTGCGCTTTTCTGTAATCACCCCCCCCCCTGCTGTGCTAAACACACGTTCAGACAATACACTGGCAGGCCAGCATCACCAAGGCGTAAAGGGCAAGCTCAGGCCATGTGCCCAATTTGGAGACCCAGAAGTTCAAGGGAGCAGACCCATCACTTATTACGTGTTGGCGTATGAACACATGTTCCTGAAATGCTGCCTCCTGCTAAGTCGTTCCATATCAGCTGGTTCTTCTGGTTGTTGTGGCATGCTGACAAAGCTTTTCCACATTTCGGCCATGCTAACCATGTCTTCTGAGGTGCTGGCAGTGCCCCAGCTGCATTGGCGACCTCTTCCTCCTCCTCAGCCTTCGCCTTATGCTTCCACTGTGCCCCCGCTGTCAGGTGGGAATGCCATCAGCAGTGCATCTACTGGTGTGCGCTTCTACTCGCGCATCTTCCGATCACGCTCCAGTGACAGAATTAAGGAGGTTAGTGTTGTCTTTGTAACGGGGATCCAGCAGTGTGGCCACCCAGTAAGCAGCACAAGTTAGAATGTGGCCAACTCGGCATTCGTTGCGGAGACATTGCAGCATGTAATCGCTCATGTGTGCAAGGCTGCCCAGAGGCAACGAAAAGCTGTCCTCTGTGGGAGGTGTATCATCTGTGTCCTCTGTATCCCCCCAGCCATGCACCAGTGATGGTCATGAGCTGGTTTGGGTGCCACCCTGCTGTGAACACGGTTTCTCCTCCTTTATCTCCTCCTCCTCATCCTCCACCTCGTCATACTCCAGAACTGTGCCCTGCCTGGAAAATTGTGTACCTGGGAGTATGTTAGTGCAGGAACCCACCCTCGGAGCCACTTGTGAATGACTGGCCTGAAAGCCTAGTAAATTATCCCTCTTCCTCCTCCTCCTGTGCCACATCCTCTTCCATCATCATCCGAAGCATTTGTTCAAGGAGGCATAGAAGTGGGATAGTAACGCTGAGAACGGCATCATCGGCACTGGCCATGTTGGTGGAGCACTCGAAAACATCGCAACAAGGCACACAGGTCTCGCATGGAGGCCCACTCATGGGTGGGGAAGTGGTGCTTTTCCGCAGAGTGACTCACCCGTGCGTGCTGCTGCTGAAACTCCACTATCACCTGCTGCTGCTCACACAGTCTGGCCAGCATGTGCAAGGTGGAGTTCCACCTTATGGGCACGTCACATATGAGGCAGTGAGCGGGAAGGCCGAAGTTACGCTGCAGCGCTGACAGCAGCAGGGTGAGAACGCCGAAAGCGAGCACAGTAGCTCTGACATATTAGGGTAATTTTTCAGGAATTTCTGCACCACCAAATTCATCGCAGATTTCGCCCATTATCACACATCACCAGGCTGGGCTTGAAGCTCCCTGGCATCAACCACTCATCGGTCTGTTGTTCCATGCCTGTCCACAGCTCCTGCGCGGTGTGGGGTTTGTCCCCCAAACAGATAAGTTTTAAAACTGCCTGCTGTCGTTTCCCCCTGGCTGTGCTGAAGTTGGTGGTGAAGGTGTTACACTGACCGGATGAGGATTCGGTAGAGGATGAGGAAGCGGAGTAGGAAGGGGAAGCAACAGGAGGCAAAAAGAAACGCCCTGCAATCCTCGGTGGTGGAAGGACATGCGCCAAACTGCTATCCGCCTCAGACCCAGCCGCCACTGCATTTTCCCAGTGTGCTGTTAGGGAGATATAATGTCCCTGACCGTGCTTACTGGTCCACGTGTCCATAGTTATGTGGACCTTGCCACAGATGGCGTTGCGCAGTGCACACCTGATTTTGTCCCCCACTTGGTTGTGCAGGGAAGGGATGGCTCGCCTGGAAAAGTAGTGGCGGCTGGGCACAACGTACTGTGGGACAGCCACCGCCATCAAATTCTTAAAACTGTTCGTGTCCACCAGACGGAATGACAGCATTTCAAAGGCCAGGAATTTGGAAATGCTGGAATTCAGGGCCAGGGATTGCAGGTGGGTAGGGGGTACTTCCTCTTTCGCTCCAGTGTTTGGGAGATAGACATCTGAATGCTTCCATGTGACATTGTGGAGATGCTTGGTGACCGAGGTGATGGCATTGCTGGCAGATCCTCTGTTTGCGGGGTGGCAGGTGCCACTGTCACTCCAGAGGAGAATGAAGAGGCCGAGACTGCAGCAGAAGAGGAAGCAGGAGGAGCCAGAGACCTTTCTTGGTTCTTGAGGTGTCTACTCCACTGCAGCTCGTGCTTTGCACTTAGATGCCTGGTAACGCAGGTTGTGCTCAGGTTTACAACGTTTATGTCTCGCTTCAGACTCTGACTGCACATCGTGCAAACCACTCGTGTCTTGTCATCAGCACATTGTCTGAAGAACTGCCATGCCAGGGAACTCCTTGGAGCTGGCTTTGGTGTAATGCGGTGGCAGTAGCAGGCATACTGTCTAGAGGACGGACGATCTGCTTTTGCACCCTGCTCCCTCTTTTGCTGTGCTGGTGGCTCTGTGCGACCACCGCCTCTTCTTCCGAACTAGACAGGTCACTCGCATGACCTTGATTCCATGTGGGGTCGAGGACCTCATCGTCCTCCACATCATCTTCCACCCAGTCTTCACCCCTGCCCTCCTTGTCAGTCTGCACACTGCAGAAAGCCACAGCAGTTTGCACCTGTGTTTTGTCATCATCCGAGATGTGCTGCAGTGGTCCTCCCATGTACTTATCCTGAAACATAAGTGGTTGGGCATCGGTGCACTCAATCTCTTCCACTTCTGGGGCAGGGCTATGTGAATAGCCCTAGGAAACCCTGCTAGCAGAGTCATCAAAAAGCAGAAGAGACTGCTGCATGACTTGGGGTTCATACTGTTTGACTGACTTGCAAGGGGGTGAGGTGAAAGACTGATGGCCATGAGCTGCAGGTGCCAATTCTGATCTTTTAGCAGGGGACTGGGTGGGAGACAATGTGAGGGAACTGGAGGCACTGTCAGCCACCCAATCTACTATCACCTGTACTTGTTTTGGCCTCACCATTCGTAGAGCGGCATTCAGGCCTACCAAATACCACTGAAGTTTCTGTCGCTGTCACGGATGATGTTGCAGATAGCTGGAACTTATGAATAAACGTCCGACTGGCTTGATCCCAAACTAAGGAGCAAATAGGTGAGCCCTATAAAACCCTAAGAGCTCTCCCTGACTGCTATGCCCATGCAAGGGTGTCAATGGTAGACGATTGCATGCCCACGTACCTAAGACTGTGTGACACCTGAAAACCCTATAATAGTGAGGGTACACGACCACCGGCTCCCTGCACTTAATACTCATGGAGTCAGGGTCACCTAGAATCAAGCCAGCAAGGAAACATGATACATGAAAAGACTTATCTGAGCAAACAGCAGCAGCAGCCTCCAGCAGTGAACACTTCATCCAGAAAGTAGTATAAACCGCAAAGTGAGGCAGTATGGGAGGAAATATAAAGGGAGACGATTAGTCTAAAGAGGTGACACCTGGGAGAAGGAAAGGAGATGACAAACTGAAACCAAAACAAGGAACGACATGCAAGAGGTAGAGAAGGACGTCTGCCAGACCTTCTCACAGAACTGGCGGTGACAGTCGCCTACTCGCACCTGAGGAAGGTGTTTCATTTGTGTGTGTGTGTAGCTGGCACAGATCGACCATGTCCTCTCTCTGCAACAGGAGCTCCACCAACACCAGCAGCACCACGACTAGGGCCACTTCCCTTATTTGACGCTCTCCACATTCTTTGCGTTTACCCACCAAACTGACAGATGTTTTTTGTCAGGCAACAGTGTAACCGCCAATAGTCAGCAATTAAGTTCACTGACAGTAATGCTGTGCCGGTGTCATAAAGAGAAAAAATTTCTTGAGGTCACAAACTGTGACAGGCTAATTTAATACAATTACTTCACGGTCACAAAAAATGTGAATTTCTCAACAATGTAACAGCAGTATTGACTGGTTTTATTGGACTGTCATAAATGCAGCGCTGGCCACAAATGTACTATCTAGCACAAAAAGTGTGCTTTTTTCAAACAAAAATATAACATAGTTGTATTGTTAAATGCTGCTGTTACATTGTCGTTTGAAAAAAACTCACTTTTTGTGCTAGATAGTACATTTGCGGCCTGCGCTGCATTTCTGACAGTCCAATACAACAGATAAATACTGCTGTTACACTGTGGTTTGAAAAAAACTCACTTATTTTGCAATTGTACTATCTAGAACAAAAAGTGAGTTTTTTTCAAACAAAAAATAACAGCAGCATTTAACTGTTTTATTGGACTGTCAGAAATGCAGCGCAGTCCGCAAATGTACTATCTAGCACAAAAAGTGAGTTTTTTTTAAACGATAATGTAACAGTAGTATTTAATGGTTTATTGGACTTTCAGCATTTCAGCGCAATCCGCAAATATACTATCTAGCACGAAAAGTGTGTTTTTTTCAAACAACAATGTAACAGCAGTATTTAACAGTTTATTGGACTTTCAGTAATGCAGCGCAGGCCGCAAATGCAGTATCTAACAAAAAAAGTGAGGTTTTTTCAAACAACAATGTAACAGCAGTATTTAACTATTGTATTGGACTGTCAGAAAAGCAGAGCAGTCCGCAAATGTACTATCTAGCACAAAAAGTGATTTTTTTTCAAATGATAATGTAACAGCAGTATGTAACGGTTTATTGGACTTTCAGAAATGCAGCGCAAGCCGCAAATGCACTATCTAGCACAAAGAGGGTGTTTCTTTCAAACAAAAATATAACAGCAGTATTTAACGGTTGTATTGGACTGTCAGAAATGCAGCGCAGGACACAAATGTACTATCTAGCAAAAAAGTGAGTTTTTTTCAAACGACAGTGTAACAGCAGTATTTAACTGTTGTATTGGACTGTAAGAAATGGAGCGCAGGCCGCAAATGTACTAACTAGCACAAAAAGTGAGTTTTTTTCAAATGATAATGTAACAGCAGTATGTAACGGTTTATTGGACTTTCAGAAATGCAGCGCAAGCCGCAAATGCACTATCTAGCACAAAGAGGGTGTTTCTTTCAAACAAAAATATAACAGCAGTATTTAACGGTTGTATTGGACTGTCAGAAATGCAGCGCAGGACACAAATGTACTATCTAGCAAAAAAGTGAGTTTTTTTCAAACGACAGTGTAACAGCAGTATTTAACTGTTGTATTGGACTGTAAGAAATGCAGCGCAGTCCGCAAATTTACTATCTGTTACGCTGAGCGCTCCGGGTCCCCTGCTGGCCTCGGAGCGCTCACAGCGTATGCCCCCAGGCAGCACTCCAGCGTCTCGGCGTGTGCGTCCTCGCTCTCTAGGGGGCGCGCGCGCCGGGACTCTTAGATTCAAAGGACCAGTGCACAGGTGATTGGTGCCTGGTCCAAAGGGGTTATTAAGGGTTAAGGTTGTGAGAAGCAGTGCTGACTTAATTAGGCTGCACCTGTGCACTGCCCATTTATACCTTCTCCTCCCACAGCTTTCTGCCGGATCTTTGTGCCTTGTGCCTCAGAGAAAGCGTTCCTTTCTATGTTAGTTTGCCTTACCTGTTGCCGTACCCGTTGCTACCGTCCACTCGCCTTTGAACCTTTGCCGCCTGCCCTGACCGCTGCTACGTCCAACTTCGCTCTTGCCTTCTCCCTGTGTACCACGCCATATCACCAGCCAGAGAGGTCGAGTTGTTACTAGGGGACACGACCTGGTAGTTACCGCCGCAGCAAATCCATCCCGCTTTGCGGCGGGCTCTGGTGAAGACCAGTAACTGCTTAGAACCGGTCCTCTAGTACAACCCGCGCCATCGCCTCTCTGGTCCAGAGGATCCACTACCTGTCCTGCCGGTACGTGACACTATCTAGCACAAAAAGTGCATTTTTTTCAAACGATAATGTAACAGCAGTATTTAACGGTTTATTGGACTTTCAGAAATGCAGCACAGGCCGCAAATGCACTATCTAGCACTAAAAGGGTGTTTCTTTCAAACAAAAATATAACAGCAGTATTTGTTATATTTGTATAACGGTTGTATTGGACTGTCAGAAATGCAGCGCAGGCAGCAAATGTACTATCTAGCAAAAAAAGTGAGTTTTTTTCAAATGACAGTGTAACAGCAGTATTTAACGGTTGTATTGGACTGTCAGAAATGCAGCGCAGGCTGCAAATGTACTATCTAGCACAAAAAGTGCAGCGCAGTCCGCAAGTATAAGCAAAATATTGCTGCATTTGTGGGAGGGGAGGTTGATTACAAGGCTATTCATACGTACCTGTGGGCCCAGGCTGGCTGATTACTAGGCTATTTATAGGTACCTGTGGGCCCAGTGTGGGCCCAGACTGACGCCGATTCAGCTGATTTCACTACCTCTGGGTCAGCTCTAGGATAGTGCAGCTTGGTGTGGAGGCTCCTTATGGCTGGGCGACGACAGAATGTCTCAGGAGGGCGCTGGTATTCATGGTAGGATCGGAGTTGTTTGCACGGGACCCACATTGCGGTCTGCGCATACGCTGGGACAAAGCAGAGTTGGGCGCTAATGGTCAAATGACTGTTAGTATATTTTGTCCGGCTGTTTAGGGGCTTGTTGGGGGCTATTGCATATTGTTATTGGTGTAAGCATGTGCCTAGAATAGGTATGGTCCCATGTTTTCTGATACCTGTTACATACGGGACGCGTGTCTCCACGCTACGCACGCTGTGTTTAAGTGATGGTATTTTATTCAATTAGTTGTTGGAAGGGTCATGTATCAATGGTCGTAAAAAAAAAAAAAAAAAAAACCTGCAGCATTGTGTGGCAGCTCGTTCACGTCTGGGTAAACAGCAAAAGGTGCCATGCGAACGCTGGAGCTCACGGTACCATCAAACTTGCCACACAGGACTCACACTGCGGTCCGTGATTTGCAGTGTTCTGGGACGAAGGGGGTTGGGCGCTAATAGTCGGATGATGGTGGGTAGAATTGTTGCCCGTTTCTATAAACATTATTTTATGGGCAAGCATGTGTCAGCGGTTCCGTGCTATGTTTATAGGTACACTATATGTCAATTAATTGGCGTTGCATCAGGGTTTATGTTTCAACCACGTTTGTTTTTCTTAGGCCAACACGAGGTGGTGTTGTGGTAACCATCGATATATATATATATATATATATATATATATATATATATATATTGTGGGGATCCGCTCTGGTAGGCAGTGGTAGCGAGTGCAGTATAGAGGCAACACAGACCGGTCTTGGTGTAAAACACAATGCTTTGTTTATTCACACGGTGCATATTTGTGAAAGACGGTGCAGTTCATAGGGAGGGTGGTCACACACCACAGCAAAATAATAGTTCAAACACAGCAAGTCCCTGCTGCAGGCTACTTGAGGCCTGTTTCAGTCACATAAAGCAAAGTCTATTTAAAGCCAGGAGTAATGTCACCTTTTCTCCTTGGTGAAGTAAGTCCACGAGTCCGGCTCCTAGCCACAGGACATGGATCCCTCCTGGATTCAGCTGCGGGTCCCTGCACACTCCTTTACAGGCCTCAGCACGCAGCCCAGCTCACCTCCACTCCTCACTCTCACAGCCAGAGAACACAGAAGCTCCACACTGAGAACCACACCCTTGTTGCTGGTCAGGTTTTAACCCTTCCCTGCAAAACCTGGCCTGGACCGTGGGGAGACAGGCACCCGCCCGCATATCTGCCTGCTCCCAATAAGAGCCGGCCCGGATCCGTTGTTAACAGCGTAACCGCTGCAAAATGCACTTTTCCGGCTCTTACTCCAGCGGGGCCAGGACCCCCGCTGGCACGTACCTCCCGTTTACCACCACCCCAGGTACTCTCCTACAATATATATATACAGTACAGACCAAAAGTTTGGACACACCTTCTCATTCAAAGAGTTTTCTTTATTTTCATGACTATGAAAATTGTAGATTCACACACTAAAGGCATCAAAACTATGAATTAACACATGTGGAATTATATACATAACAAACAAGTGTGAAACAACTGAAAATATGTCATATTCTAGGTTCTTCACAGTAGCCACCTTTTGCTTTGATTACTGCTTTGCACACTCTTGGCATTCTCTTGATGAGCTTCAAGAGGTAGTCCCCTGAGATGGTTTTCACTTCACAGGTGTGCCCTGTCAGGTTTAATAAGTGGGATTTCTTGCCTTATAAATGGGATTGGGACCATCAGTTGCGCTGAGGAGAAGTCAGGTAGATACACAGCTGATAGTCCTATTGAATAGACTGTTAGCTGCTTTTTTTCTTGCCATAATACAAATTCTAAGTAAAGAAAAACGAGTGACCATCATTACTTTAAGAAATGAAGGTCTGTCAGTCAGCAGAAAAATTGGGAAAACTTTGAAAGTAAGGGCTATTTGACCATGAAGGAGAGTGATGGGGTGCTGCGCCAGATGACCTGGCCTCCACAGTCACCAGACCTGAACCCAATCGAGATGGTTTGGGGTGAGCTGGACCGCAGAGTGAAGGCAAAAGGGCCAACAAGTGCTAAGCATCTCTGGGAACTCCTTCAAGGCTGTTGGAAGACCATTTCAGGGGACTACTTCTTGAAGCTCATCAAGAGAATGAATATGTAGAGAGAATCTCTAAATCGCACATCCTCATACCTATGCTTCTGATATACAACTGTTTTCAATAATCAGCATTTCTTATGATAAAACATGGCTATACAGCGATGCTATCAATCATTTGCTGTGCACTATAAAGAGACAATTAGTATACAGTTTGATCAAAGCGCATAGGCCCACTTACCGCGACAAGGTTGCCTCTTGTTTAAGTGGGAACCTACTCTAACCATGGCGCAGAGCCGTGCGGCGACCACCACGCCTCCACACCGCTCCAGCAGGCAATGGGATCCAGCAGCCACACAGCAGCCCCACTGTACAGTGAGGCCACATGGGCCCCGGGTCCCATCACTCCACCAGCACGGCACAGAAGCAGAGACGGCCGCCGTCCAGCGCCGCATGTGAACTGGTGCAAATGGCTCACCTGTTCACAGCCTCTCAGGAACTCCAACTGAGATGTGGTAGGAATTTATAGACCCTTTGCAGACTTCTGCTGATTAAAAAGCACCTGAGCCACATGGGGAGGAGTGCTGATTCAGGGGAGGGGGGAAAATAAGTTTATAGCATAAATTGTATGAATATGTAGAGAGAATCTCTAAATCGCACATCCTCATACCTATGCTTCTGATATACAACTGTTTTCAATAATCAGCATTACTTATGATAAAACATGGCTATACAGCGATGCTATCAATCATTTGCTGTGCACTATAAAGAGACAATTAGTATACAGTTTGATCAAAGCGCATGGGCCCACTTACCGCGACAAGGTTGCCTCTTGTTTAAGTGGGAACCTACTCTAACCATGGCGCAGAGCCGTGCGGCGACCACCACGCCTCCACACCGCTCCAGCAGGCAATGGGATCCAGCAGCCACACAGTACAGTGAGGCCACATGGGCCCCATCACTCCACCAGCACGGCACAGAAGCAGAGACGGCCGCCGTCCAGCGCCGCATGAGAACTGGTGCAAATGGCTCACCTGTTCACAGCCTCTCAGGAACTCCAACTGAGATGTGGTAGGAATTTATAGACCCTTTGCAGACTTCTGCTGATTAAAAAGCACCTGAGCCACATGGGGAGGAGTGCTGATTCAGGGGAGGGGGGAAAAGAAGTTTGGTGATGGGACCCGGGGCCCATGTGGCCTCACTGTATAGTGGGGCTGCTGTGCAGCTGCTGGATCCCATTGCCTGCTGGAGCGGTGTGGAGGCGTGGTGGTCGCCGCACGGCTTTGCGCCATGGTTAGAGTAGGTTCCCACTTAAACAAGAGGCAACCTTGTCGCGGTAAGTGGGCCTATGCGCTTTGATCAAACTGTATACTAATTGTCTCTTTATAGTGCACAGCAAATGATTGATAGCATCGCTGTATAGCCATGTTTTATCATAAGAAATGCTGATAATTGAAAACAGTTGTATATCAGAAGCATAGGTATGAGGATGTGCGATTTAGAGATTCTCTCTACATATTCATACAATTTATGCTATAAACTTATTTTCCCCCCTCCCCTGAATCAGCACTCCTCCCCATGTGGCTCAGGTGCTTTTTAAATTAGCAGAAGTCTGCAAAGGGTCTATAAATTCCTACCACATCTCAGTTGGAGTTCCTGAGAGGCTGTGAACAGGTGAGCCATTTGCACCAGTTCACATGCGGCGCTGGACGGCGGCCGTCTCTGCTTCTGTGCCGTGCTGGTGGAGTGATGGGACCCGGGGCCCATGTGGCCTCACTGTATAGTGGGGCTGCTGTGCGGCTGCTGGATCCCATTGCCTGCTGGAGCGGTGTGGAGGCGTGGTGGTCGCCGCACGGCTCTGCGCCATGGTTAGAGTAGGTTCCCACTTAAACAAGAGGCAACCTTGTCGCGGTAAGTGGGCCTATGCGCTTTGATCAAACTGTATACTAATTGTCTCTTTATAGTGCACAGCAAATGATTGATAGCATCGCTGTATAGCCATGTTTTATCATAAGAAATGCTGATAATTGAAAACAGTTGTATATCAGAAGCATAGGTATGAGGATGTGCGATTTAGAGATTCTCTCTACATATTCGCTCATCAAGAGAATGCCAAGAGTGTGCAAAGCAGTAATCAAAGCAAAAGGTGGCTACTTTGAAGAACCTAGAATATGACATATTTTCAGTTGTTTCACACTTGTTTGTTATGTATATAATTCCACATGTGTTAATTCATAGTTTTGATGCCTTCATAGTCATGAAAATAAAGAAAACTCTTTGAATGAGAAGGTGTGTCCAAACTTTTGGTCTGTACTGTGTATATATATATATATATATATATATATATATATATATATATATATTTTTTAAAACACTCCTGCAGCATCATGTGGAGGTTCGTTCGTGCCTGGGCAATGGCAGAAGGTGCCAGGCGAGTGCTGGCATTCACGGTAGGATCGGACTTGGTTCCACGGTCCGTGACTTGTATCGCTCTGGGGCGAAGGGGGTTGGGCGCTAATGGTCGAATGATCGTGGTTAGGATTGTTACCTTCAAAGCTACGTCTGTGTGTCTGCATTTACAATTTGTCCTATACACCATTCACTACTAGAGCTGCGTTCATGCGTCCGCTGTTGCATTACGTTAATAATCTGCTCACTTTCAGATTACATTTGTACGGCTGCTTTATACCATGCTCTTCATGCTCATACTCAGAGCTGTGCCCATACAATGTTTTAGGCACCACTCACATCCAGAGCTGCATTCACCCACTTGTTCTTACATTATGTGTTATACTCTGCTTCCACTTAAAGCTGCATTTCTTTTCATTGCTACATTATGGTTACTCAGTATTCTTACTAGGGCAATCAGCGCACCGCTCTGATACTGCTCTTCCGATAAACATAGATGCTTTCTTTTCAGGATTACGTTTCTTTCCTCGGTGGTTTGTTACTTTCCATAGGTCTACCTTTTCTGTTCACTTCGGAAAAAAATAAATAAATAATTTGTTCTTTAGTCCTGGTTTGCATTCACTCAGACTGGTCTCCTTTTACTTCTGGTTCGTATTCACTCAGATTGGTCTCCTGCCCTAGTTAACTAAATAGCTCCCTAGCGGTCAGTGGGCCAATAGTAGTAAGTTCCTACTTGTTTTCACAGTTGTTCATTCGTTTGTCACGACAAGGGTCTTCTCTTAGTGACCTGCAATGCCTCTGGCTCTTGTTTTTCTCCCATCTGTTTCAGTTTGGCGGTTGGTTTAATGTTTCGTTTATGCGCGTGGTTCGGATCACTAATGTCTATGCATTTTTCATTAGGTCTGGCTCACGTTTTAAATACTTATCGTCACTGTAAGGTCATCCAGTTCCGTCTCTTGGCTTCGGGGGCCCGATGACCGTTCTTCATGTTCGTTAGCTGTACAATATGGTTGTAGGCTGGTTAGCGTCCTAGATTTATTGTCGGAGAGGGTCATGGTTATGCGAGTCCACAAGTCATACTGGTGCTGCATAAGTGGTTTATATAAAAAAAAAAAAAAAGAATCCCCCATTAGAGTCGCTCACGCATGGCTTCTCCATTTAAGTTTTACACACAGGACTCTGCCATTAGTCTCTCACGCATGGCTCCGCCATTAGAGTCTCACACATGGCTTCTTTGTTTTAGTTTTACACATATGACTCCGCCATTAGAGTCTCTCACGCATGGCTCCGCCATTAGAGTCTCTCACGCATGGCTTCTCCGTTTTAGTTTTACACGTATGACTCCGCCATTAGTCTCTCACGCATGGCTCCGCCATTAGGGTCTCTCACGCATGGCTTCTCCATTTAAGTTTTACACACAGGACTCTGCCATTAGTCTCTCACGCATGGCTCCGCCATTAGAGTCTCACACATGGCTTCTTTGTTTTAGTTTTACACATATGACTCCGCCATTAGAGTCCCTCACGCATGGCTCAGCCATTAGAGTCTCCCGCGCATGGCTTCTCCGTTTAAATTTTACACACATACTCCACCATTCGAGGCCGGCTGCGTGGTCCCACCACAAGTAGGTTCCATGTCTTTTTCTGCCTTCAGACCTGCTCACATGGCTCGGTCATCTGTGGCTCACAAGCGTGGCTTGTGCCATTAGAGCCTCACTCACATTATTGTTTTTCTCTAACTTTTGATTTTTCTAGGTTGTTGGGTCTAAAAGGAAAATCATTGTTTTCTTTATAAGCAGTCATCCCAAGCCTGCCTTTGCGGACATCACCTTCTCCCAGGCATGCTTACTTCATCTACAAACTCAGGCTGAGGGTGTTGGTGTCTGACCTAAGTCCTGGGTATCGGTCTGTCTTCCAGTAGGAGGTACAGTAATAAGGCGCAATTTATGAAATCTGTCACGTCTACATACACGACAAATCCTATCACGACTACAGGCGCAGCATACATAGTTTATCACGACCTTAAGCTTATTTTCTTTCACAACTGCAGGTATTATGTGTACTTTCTGTCCTGATTACAGGCAACATTAGCTCGTTAATCGAAATAGCCATATATTCCTGTTTATGGTTCCCCAGGCCTGGTGAGTTTACACATTTCACTTAATCTACTACTAGAGTAAGACGCATACGTCATGTTCTAACTTTTGGGTCCTTTATAAAAAATAAAATAAAATAAAAAGTGTGGCCTGGGGAATAAGTAGAGGTGAAGTATTTTGCCACCAGGAACAGTCGGTGCCCGATCAGGGCCCTTGGTGGATGGTTGGAGTTCATTTAGGCCCTTCCAACAGATTCACCATTGATTGTTTCAGTCTGCAGCTCTCAGGATTCAGACCTTCTCGTAATATTCAAACGATAATGTAACAGCAGCATTTAACGGTTTTATTGGACGGTCAGAAATGCAGCGCTGTCACGACGGACAGGATATAAGATACACAGATAACTAAACAAACAAGTATTCTAGGCGAGAAGCTGGGGATAAGGTCACCTCCTAGCAAATCCCTAACTGCTCTCCCTATTCTGCTTTGCCCACATTCAGACCCTAATGGTGGGAATAGTGTGTCCTCGTGCCTGGGCTGAGAATACCCTAGAATCCCTGAGATGGTGAAAGGGGAAAAGGGGCAGCCTGCTCCCTCTGAACCAGGAGGGGACAGACGACACTCAAACAGCCTAGACAGCAAACCACAGAAATAAGAAACCAACTTATCTTATCTGAGCAGGAAAAGCCAATCCTTTGCTCCTTGCTTCCACAGCCTGACAGAAGCTATAACCCGCACGAAACACTGGGAGGGGAGTAATTTAAACCAACGACCCCACCCAGTGCACCTGAAGGGAGGCGGATCTAGCACGACTCCAAAACCAAAACAAAACAAAACAAAACAAATGACTAGACATGTGCTGCTAATCTGGCAGACCTCCGTACATAGTCTGAGCAGGGCATGACAAGCGCAGTCTGCAAATGTACTATCTAGCACAAAAAGTGAGTTTTTTCAAACGATAATGTAACAGCAGTATTTAACGGTTTATTGGACTTTCAGAAATGCAGCGCAGGGCGCAAATGCACTATCTAGCACAAAAAAAGGTGTTTTATTCAAACAAAAATATAACAGCAGTATTTAACGGTTGTATTGGACTGTCAGAAATGCAGCGCAGTCCGCAAATGTACTATTTAGCACAAAAAGGGTGTTTTTTTTCAAACAACAATGTAATAGCAATATTGTCTGGTGTTATTGGACTGTCAGAAATGCAGCACAGGCCACAAAGGTACTTTATGGAAAATAAATATGATTTTTTCACCTACAGTGAAACACATGGATTTACTGATTTTATTTCACTATCAGATTTGCGGTGCAGGCCGCAGAGGTACTTTATGGCCAAAAAAATGTGTTTTTTTTTACCCACAATGTCCCAGTTGTACTGTATTTACTGATTATATTTCAATATCAGATTTACAGTGCAGGCCGCAAAGGTACTTTATGGGAAAAAATATATAATTTTTTTCACCCACAATTAAACAGATGGATTTAACTGAATTTCTTTAACTATCACAAATGCAGTGCAGGGCGCAAATGTACTTTTTAGCAAAAAAGAAATTAATTTGTCCCCCCAGAATCTAACAGATGGATTTACTGAATTGATTACACTCACATATGCAGCACAGGGGTACTTTACAGAATTTATTTTGAATATGTCACCCCCTGGGTCCCTGAACTCACAGACAGATTATCTATATTATTTTCCCTTCCCCTGGCACATATGCAGTGCAGGTGCACTTAAAAAATGGGTAATGGGTTCTGAACTAAAAGAACAGGTTTAAATTATTGTCCCTGGCACATATGCAGTGCTAGTGGTGGAACTTGCATAAAATGGCCACCGACGCCCACCTAACTAACAGACGGATACAACTTATGTCATTGGGCTCAGGGCAAGGTACAAAATGTTGCATTGCACTCAAAAAAACTAAAATTTCTGTAGATCGCAGATTTAACAACAAGTTCTGTTATCAGATTCTTTCCTATTCTCTCCCTCACAGCAGCACCTGCCACCCTGCAAACAGAGTATGTGGCAGCAACACCGCCACCTCCACCACCGTCACCCTGCCTTTCCACACTGTCCAATGGAAGCGTTCAGCTATCCTTCCCCCAAACACAAACAGCAGGTGATAGTGGAGTTTCAGCTGCAGCACGCACGGGTGAGTCACTCTGCGGAACAGCACCACTTCACCACCAACAAGTGGGTCTCCATGCGGGACGTGTGTGCCGTGTTGCACTGATTAAAATACTCAACCAACATGGCCAGTGCCGATGACACAGTCCTCAGCATTACTAAAAAAAACACTTCGGGTGATGATGGAAGAGGAGGAGGAAGAGGGATCATTTCCACAGTTATCAGGCCAGTCATTCACAAGTGGCTCGGAGAATGGGTTCCTGCACCAACAGAGGCCAGGTACACAACTGTCCAGCCAGGGCACAGTTCTGCAGGATGAGGAGGAGAAGGATGATGAGGAGGAACCGTGTTCACAGCAGTGTGGCACCCAAAGCAGCTTATGGGTATTAATGGAGCATGGCTGGGGGGATACAGAGGACACAGACTATACACCTTGTGGCGAAACCAACCTCGCCACTGGGTTTTGGAGAGGACTGGCTGCTGGCCTCTTGCCCCAGGATTATGGGCCATATACTAACTTTTAAACCCCTGAACCGATTCAAGTGAATTTTGGATAGGTTTGTCCCCACGTTATACTGTTTGAATTAATGTAAGTTATATGTATGGCCAATGTAAACTCACAAAGTTGTAACAATTTATAACAAGTGTAACTTGTCAGCTTGGGAGGAAATGCTGGGTGTGTTTCTATTGTGCCATTGTCCCATTGTGTGTTTAAAATGGTGATGTCTGTTCTGTTGTCCTCACATGTGTATTGGCGATCTCCCTTTGTCCTCAGAGATAATTGGATTGCTCTTCAGGTTGTCTGGACAGAGAGGAGGAAACCATGATGCATTGTGGGGATATGTTGTCCTATGTCACAGTCTTCATTCTGGTCCTCTGGGGGCGTGAACGATTGGTTGCTGTTGTATCATTGTATGTGTTGTAAATTACTGATTGGTTATATTTCAAACCCCTGTGGGCAGTAGTATGTTTGTGGTTTATGAATAAAAGAGGCTGTACGTGAAGTACAGTCAGACCACTGCTTGACCCTCAACACGGAGCCTTGTCTCGTTATTGGGGGGATTCACTGTATGCTGTTAGAGGACCGATTGCCAGAGGTGTAAGCTGATCCCTGTTCGTCTGCTAGCAGCTATTCGTGAGGTTCCAGTTTGGAGTGCTACTTTGTATCCAGTTCGGGAGTTTGGTGTATCCTGCAGTAGCTGTGCCTGTCTCTCAGAAAGGGGCTTATCGCCTAAACGGATTTTAACCCCTTATCTGCTGAAACGGTCCGTTACATTGGTGGCAAGCAGCGGGATCGTTCCCACAGCCCAGAAGGACAGCTACAAAGAAACATCATTCCCTGGAATTACAATTTGAAGGCAACGCATGTCCCAGTACAGCGACCCTGACAGCACCAGAATGGAAACAGCAGTGGAGTACGATGAGGGTGTCATGGATGACCGAGATGCAGTCCGCAAAGGCATCTGGTACTAGGTACTGGTTATTGTGGAGTATGTGCAGGATGAGAGACTCCCCACGGAAGACCAGCGGTTGCAGAAGCGAGTAGCCCTGCGGATGCCCTTCCTGGGAGAGCAGCCCCGGGAGGAATGGGTAATAGAATTGGAACTCCTAGCATGGCGGGAGCTGTGGCTGGAAGATGCCTACCAGGCGCTCTGGTGGTATGGGGCACAGTACCTACCCAGGACAGCTGAGCATGACAAGCCGGAGGGAGAGGAGTTTGATGGTCCTGGCTTGTTATGGGAGACCTTTTCAGAGCTGGAGTTTGGGAGCCCTACACAAGCCCGGTTCCATGATCTCTTGGAATGGAGGGAGAGCAGGTATGACTGGGACGACACTCATGAGATTGAGCAGGACCTGGTCCACCTGGTGACCCGGGAGATGGAGCTGGAACGGGGCTACCAGCAGCTGTTCCACGCCAGTGAGAAGGCTCAGCAGGACAGTAAGGTGACAGACCCAGTCTCCATTCCCCATCGGCAGTGTGAATTGCAGGGAATTGGGAGCCCAGTCTCCATTCCCCAGCGGCAGTGTGGAGTGCAGGGAGAGGAGAGCAGCGTCCTCCCTCCCCAGCGGCAGGCTGAGTTACAGGGGGCAGAGGAAGTAGTTCCTGCCCCCCAGCAGCAGAGTGATATGCCGGGAAGGCAGTGTGAAATGCAGGGAGAGGAGAGCAGCGTCCTCCCTCCTCAGCGGCAGGCGGAGTTACAGGGGGCAGAGGTAGTTGTTCCTGCCCCCCAGCAGCAGCATGATTTTTTGGGAATTGGGAGCCCAGTCTCCATTCCCCAGCGGCAGGCGGAGTTACAGGGGGCAGAGACAGTCGGTCCTATCCCCCAGCGGCAGAGTGTTCAGCAGGGAATAGAGAGCCCAGTCTCCTTTCCCCAGCAGCAGGACACTGTATTGGGAGCGGAGACGGTCGGTCGCCCTCCCCAGCGGCCGGAAGTATGTATGGGAGAGGAGCTCATTACCCCCTCTCCCCAGCGGCAGCTTAACGCACCAGGGGGACAAAGTAAGCCCCACAACAGTGCAGATGGGACCGTGGTCTCTGCACTTACAGCACAGGGGGTAGAGACAGTCGGTCTCCCCCTCCAACAACCAGGCTCCAACCAGGCTTCTTCCGTGGTAGCGCTGGCACCAGGGCAGAGTACCGCTGATCCCTGCCCACAAAGCAACCTCCACTCCAAGCCAGGGAGCAACACAGAGACTGGGAGTACCAGCTTCCAACATAACCTTGGTGGACTCACTGGACAGAGACAGGCTACTAAAGTCAACAGGTCCAGTATTTGGTTGTGGGTGGGCTGCCAGACTAACTCAGGTACCGACCGGCGTGAGGTCAGGTATCTGGTTAGTCTTCCCTGGGGGGGGGAAATGTGTGGCGAAACCAACCTCGCCACTGGGTTTTGGAGAGGACTGGCTGATGGCCTCTTGCCCCAGGATTATGGGCCATATACTAACTTTTAAACCCCTGAACCGATTCAAGTGAATTTTGGATAGGTTTGTCCCCACGTTATACTGTTTGAATTAATGTAAGTTATATGTATGGCCAATGTAAACTCACAAAGTTGTAACAATTTATAATAAGTGTAACTTGTCAGCTTGGGAGGAAATGCTGGGTGTGTTTCTATTGTGCCATTGTCCCATTGTGTGTTTAAAATGGTGATGTCTGTTCTGTTGTCCTCACATGTGTATTGGCGATCTCCCTTTGTCCTCAGAGATAATTGGATTGCTCTTCAGGTTGTCTGGACAGAGAGGAGGAAACCATGATGCATTGTGGGGATATGTTGTCCTATGTCACAGTCTTCATTCTGGTCCTCTGGGGGCGTGAACGATTGGTTGCTGTTGTATCATTGTATGTGTTGTAAATTACTGATTGGTTATATTTCAAACCCCTGTGGGCAGTACTATGTTTGAGGTTTATGAATAAAAGAGGCTGTACGTGAAGTACAGTCAGACCACTGCTTGACCCTCAACACGGAGCCTTGTCTCGTTATTGGGGGGATTCACTGTATGCTGTTAGAGGACCGATTGCCAGAGGTGTAAGCTGATCCCTGTTCGTCTGCTAGCAGCTATTCGTGAGGTTCCAGTTTGGAGTGCTACTTTGTATCCAGTTCGGGAGTTGGTGTTCTGCAGTAGCTGTGCCTGTCTCTCAGAAAGGGGCTTATCGCCTAAACGCATTTTAACCCCTTGTCTGCGGAAACGGTCCGTTACACACCTCCCACAGAGGACAGCTTGTCTTTGCCTATGGGCAGCCTGGCACACAAGAGCAACTACATGCTGCAGTGCCTGCACAACGACCGCCGTGTTGCTCACATTCTAACCAGTGCTGATTACTGGGTGGCCACCCTGCTGGATCCCAGCTACAAGGACAACTTTATGTCCTTAATTCCGTCACTGGAGCGTGATTGGAAGATGGCATTCACACCTGACAGCAGGGGGCTCAGTGGAAGCACAAGGCGAAGGCAGAGGAAGAGGAGGAAGAAGTCGCTCAGAAGGGAGAGTTAGCATGGTCTAAATGTGGGAAAGCTTTGTCAGCACGCCACAACAACCAGCACCACCAGCTGATATGGAACGTCTTAGCAGGAGGCAGCATTTCAGCAACATGGTGGAACAGTACGTGTGCACATGCCTACACGTACTGATGGGTCTGCCCCATTCAACTTCTTGGTCTCCAAATTGGGCATATGGCCTGAGCTTGCCCTTTATGCCTTGGAGGTGCTGGCCTGCCCTGCAGCAAGTGTATTGTCCGAACATGTGTTTAGCACAGCTGGGGGGGGTAATCACAGACAAGCAAAGTCGCCTGTCCACAGCGAATGTGGACAAGCTCACGTTCATTAAAATGAACCATGTACGGATCCCACAAGACTTGTCTGTACTTTGTGCTGAGTAGACAAGTATACCGGATGCACCCAGCCATTGTTATACTCCAGCGCACTTTCTCTTTGCATTCTATTTTCTATTTTCACAATTTTTTGGGGTTTTTCCAAATTTCTAAAGCAAAAATAAATAAACAACAAAAATAAAAAATAATAAAACCACAAAAACAGTGCTGGCTACCTCCTCCACCTACACCGCCATATCCACCACCTTCTCAACCTCCTACTCCACTTTCACTTCAGCCTCCTTGTTCAAGATTTTTATTTTTTTATATTCTATGTTTTTTTTAAGCAATTTCCCTATCCACATTTGTTTGCAGGGCAACTGTCCTGCTCTTACCCCCATTTTCCTTCCTTTTGCAGCCCTCTAGCCCTTATTACAACTATTTTACAGCCATTTTAGTCCATTAAAGTTCAGGTCTGGTTTGCCTGGTTGACTGGTTTGTTTTCTAGTTCGGGCCCTGAACCCGAACTTTGACCCGAAGTTTGGCCAAACCCGGCAAACCCGAACATTCACAGGTCCGCTCATTCCGATTCCTGATTGCTCTATGCTGTTCCATTAATATGTTGCACAACCACCCATTTTTAAACTAGAAAAATTAAGTGTTATATATTTGAATATTCAATGGGTGGATGGATTCTGCCTGGATATAATTTTTGGGAACTTACTCTATATATTCTATTTCCTGGCTTTTTTATCTTCCTCTTTTTGGCCTTTAAGCAGAGAAGACAAACTCTGTAGTGACTCAGTTAGAGCACCACACATTACACTAATCAGTGCAGTGCTCTTCTGTGGGTATTAGGGCTCATGCACATGGCCGTTGCCTGGCAGTGCCCATATTGCGGCCTGCAAACAGTGTGTCCGCAATATACGGGCACTGGTCAGGTGCATCCCACATCACAAATGTGGACCCATTCACTTGAATGAGTCCGCAATCCGAAAGGTCCGGTATGGAACGGAGGCATGGAACCCCACGGAAGCACCACAAAAAAATAGAGCATGGGGCACAAAAGTAATGATGCTTAGAGCTGCCAAATGGGAGAGGTTAGAAGAAAAAAAAGTGCAGGAGTCGGCAATGATGTGGCTGCACGTCTGTAAAGGCATCATATGTCCTCATTAACTTCTTTCCAAACTATTTACAATAATACACCAGCAATATTTTGTCACTATAGTAGCTTTTTTTTTTTTTAAATCAGGGATTTCACAATAAATTTGGTGATTTTTGCCAGAGAATGGAAAAAGAAACGCACCATGTGTGAACATACTGTAAAGGTATAGAAACAGCTGTATGCTACAAAGGTTGTCTTAGATAACACAAACATGGCTGGTTTCTGAAAAAATAAATAAAAATGTGTTGTGTCTGGCATTGCAACTCTGTTCCATCTACATTGCTACAGCTGAGCTAGAATACCACATACAACTTGTAAATAGGCTCTGATTCTGCAGTTTACAGAAACACCCCATATGTACTCGTCATAAACTGCTGTAATGGACACATCAATGCTTAGAAGACAGAGTGCTCCATATGGTTATTTGAGGGCAGATTTAGCTAAAATGATTTTGGGGTGACATGTCACATTTGAAGAGACACCAAGGTAGCACTACAGTAGAAACCCCTTATGTGACCCCATCTTGGAAACTACAGTCGTGGCCAAAAGTTTTGAGAATTACATAAATATTGGAAATTGGAAAAGTTGCTGCTTAAGTTTTTATAATAGCAATTTGCATATACTCCAGAATGTTATGAAGAGTGATCAGATGAATTGCATAGTCCTTCTTTGCCATGAAAATTAACTTAATCCCAAAAAAGCCTTTCCACTGCATTTCATTGCTGTCATTAAAGGACGTGCTGAGATCATTTCAGTAATCGTCTTAACTCAGGTGAGAATGTTGAGAAGCACAAGGCTGGAGATCATTATGTCAGGCTGATTGGGTTAAAATGGCAGACTTGACATGTTAAAAGGAGGGTGATGCTTGAAATCATTGTTCTTCCATTGTTAACCATGGTGACCTGCAAAGAAACGCGTGCAGCCATCATTGCATTGCATAAAAATGGCTTCACAGGCAAGGATATTGTGGCTACTAAGATTGCACCTCAATCAACAATTTATAGGATCATCAAGAACTTCAAGGAAAGAGGTTCAATTCTTGTTAAGAAGGCTTCAGGGCATCCAAGAAAGTCCAGCAAGCGCCAGGATCGTCTCCTAAAGAGGATTCAGCTGCGGGATCGGAGTGCCACCAGTGCAGAGCTTGCTCAGGAATGGCAGCAGGCAGGTGTGAGCACTTCTGTACGCACATTGAGGCGAAGACTTTTGGAAGATGGCCTGGTGTCAAGAAGGGCAGCAAAGAAGCCACTTCTCTCCAAATAAAACATCAGGGACAGATTGATCTTCTGCAGAAAGTATGGATAATGGACTGCTGAGGACTGGGGCAAAGTCATATTCTTCGATGAATCCTCTTTCCGATTGTTTGGGGCATCTGGAAAAAGGCTTGTCCGGAGAAGAAAAGGTGAGCGCTACCATCAGTCCTGTGTCATGCCAACAGTAAAGCATCCTGAGACCATTCATGTGTGGGGTTGCTTCTCATCCAAGGGAGTGGGCTCACTCACAATTTTGCCCAAAAACACAGCCATGAATATAGAATGGTACCAAAACACCCTCCAACAGCAACTTTTTCCAACAATCCAACAACAGTTTGGTGAAGAACAATGCATTTTCCAGCACGATGGAGCACAGTGCCATAAGGCAAAAGTGATAACTAAGTGGCTCGGGGACAAAAACATTGACATTTTGGGTCCATGGCCTGGAAACTCCCCAGATCTTAATCCTATTGAGAACTTGTGGTCAATCCTCAAGAGGCGGATGGACAAACAAAAACCCACTAATTCTGACAAACTCCAAGAAGTGATTATGAAAGAATGGGTTTCTATCAGTCAGGAATTGGCCCAGAAGTTGATTGAGAGCATGCCCAGTCAAATTGCAGAGGTCCTGAAAAAGAAGGGCCAACACTGCAAATACTGACTCTTTGCATAAATGTCATGTAATTGTCGATAAAAGCCTTTGAAACGTATGAAGTGCGTGTAATTATATTTCACTACATCACAGAAACAACTGAAACAAAGATCTAAAAGCAGTTTAGCAGCAAACTTTGTGAAAACTAATATTTGTGTCATTCTCAAAACTTTTGGCCACGACTGTACATCTTTCAAAGAATTCACTGATAGTTGGACTGACCACTTTGATCCCATAGGCATTTCATATAATTTAGAAACACCTGATCCCATAGGCATTTCATATAACTTAGAAACACCTGGCTGTGAAAATGAAAAATTAAATTTTTTCCAATAAAATGTTGCATAAGCCCCCATTTTTCATTTTCACAAGGCTTATCAGGAGAAAAAGCACCCCAAATTTTGTTAAGCATTTTTTCTTGAACACAGCAACACTTAAAGTGTGGTGGTAAACTGCTGTTTAGGCACATGACAGGGATCAGAAGGGAAGGAGTGCCATATGGTTTTTGGAGGGCAGATTTTGGTAGAATGGTTTTTGGGGGCGCCATGTCACATTCAAAGAGATCCTGAGGTACCCATAGAGTGAAAACCCCACAAAAAGTCACCCCGTTTAAAAAAAAATACACACCAAGAAATGTATTGAAGAGTGTAGTGAGTGCTTTGACCCCACAGACATTTCATAGAATTTAGAAACACTAGATAATTGACAATAAAATGTTGCTTTAGCCTTAGATTTTTTAATTTTCAAAAGGGGTAACATTGTAATAATAAATGGAATCCCCAAGAAGTGACCCCATTTTGGAAACTAGGCAATTATTGAGGAGTGGAGTGGGTACCGTATTTTTCGCCATATAAGACACACTTTTTCCCCCCCAAAAGTGGGGGGAAAATAGCAGTGCGTCTTATGGGGCGAATGCTGCTGATTTTGCCGTATTTTCAATGATACACCCGGCGGGTGTATCAGCTGTGAGGGAGGAGGGGCTGGGGGCTGGCATCTGCATTTATAATGACAGCGGGGCCCGTGCAGTGACTGTATTCTACTACACCGGCCCCGCTCACTGTATAATCGTATCTGTATTCTGTAATAGTTAATTGTGTATATAATGTAATCGCATAATCAGCGCTACTTACAACTACAAGCGCTCGGTAGGTAGCAGAGAGGAGGGTGGAGGCAGGCCGGGAGGACGGGCGGGTGGCGCGTCACTCACTATGTCACGCGCCTGCGCCGCCCACTTTATGAATGAAGCAGGCGGCGTGGGCGCATGACGTAGTGACTCACGCTGCCAGCGCCCGTCCTCCTGGCCTGCCTCCTCCCTCCTCTCTGCTACCTACCGAGCGCTTGTAGTTGTAAGTAGCGCTGATTATGCGATTACATTATATACACAATTAACTATTACAGAATACAGATACGATTATACAGTGAGCGGGGCCCGTGTAGTAGAATACAGTCACTGCAAGGGCCCCGCTGTCATTATAAAAGCAGATGCGACCCCCACCCCTTGTATTGAGGGTCATTCACTACAGGGACACTGTTATGGAGGGGATCTGTGGATGACACATAGCATAAGATGCTATATATGTGTCATCCACAGATCCCCCCCATAACTGTGTCATACACAGATCCCCATAACAGTGCCATCCAGAGACCCCAATAAGAGCCACCGACAGATCCCCCATAAGTGTCACCCACAGATCCCCCATAAGTGTCACCCACAGATCCCCCATAAGTGTCACCCACAGATCCCCATAACAGTGCGTCACCCACAGATCCCCCATAACAGTTCGCCATCCACAGATCCCCCATAACAGTGTGCCATCCACAGACCACAATTAGTTCAAAAGCACACCTATTGGTTCAAAAAATTTTTTTTCTTATTTTCCTCCTCAAAAACCTAGGTGCGTCTTATGGGCCGGTGCGTCTTATAAGGCGAAAAATACGGTATTTTCTTTCCAGAGATATTTCACAGTAATCAATGTGCAGCAGACCGTGTAAAGTGAAAATTGCAATTTTTCCACAGATTTCAGTGCCCAATATGCTGTGCCAACTTGTGCCATCTGAAATGACATAAATGTGGACGTAAACTGCTGTTTCGGTACGTTGCAGAGTTCAGAAGATAAAGATCACTTTTGTCTTTTGCTGCACAGATTTTGATTAAATGGTTTATAGGCACCATATTGCGTTTGAACAGCCTCTGGGGTACCAGTAGAGCTATTTCCTGACAACCATGCTTTTTTTTTTTCTCTGGATGGACCTATGTGAGGGCTTATATTTTATGGGATGAGTTCCCATCATCATTGGTTCTATTTTGGGGTACATTACTCTGCCATCATTTTTGGGTTTTGTTATGGCAGCAAACCCCGTGTGGAAAAATCGACATGTTATCTTTATTCTGCTGGTAAGTATGATTACAAAGATACCAATTTTATGTACGGTATTTTTTTTTTTTACATTTTACCAGTTTTGCACAAAGCATAAAAAATCTTATTTTTTGTTTCAACATTTTCTGAGAGACATATTTTTTTATTTTAATTGTCTTGTGTTGGGGCTAATTTTTTGTGGGATGAGTTGACATTTTCATGTGTACCATTTTGGCGTACATAGTAGTTTTGATCGCTTGCTATTACACTTTTTGTAAGGCAACATGACCAAAAAATTTGGGATTTTTTTCTTTTTTACAGAATTCATTTGATGGGGTAGTTCATGTAATATTTTATAGAGCTGACTGTTGCGGACACGGCAATATCTATTATGTCTATTTTAAATTTTTTGTTTGCATTTTTTTTATTGTATATGGCTTACTTGAAACTAAATTTTTTACTTTATTTTTATTTTTGGCCATCTGTGGGGCATAAAATTTTCAGGGCTTGATCCCTGTTTCAACACAGTACATTGCACTTTATTGAGTATGTCACTGTATTACACTGACAGTGTGCCTGTGAGACTCAGTTGGGGAACCCAGCTGACATGGCAGCCTTCATTGCAGCAAACACCATAGATGCTATGGCCACGTTTGACTGTGGCATCTAATGGGTTAATCCGCAGGCATCAGTATTTTCAGATACAGCAGGGGTACGGCTATCAGTAACAGCTTCTGCACCTGCCTGAACAGCACTTCCCTCTGCGTTGTATACTGTATTTACAGTGAATGTTGGGAAAGAATTAAAAATATTCTATCCAATACAAGTAATATAAAAAATAATTGAGAAAACAGCCTGGATAAAGTAGTAAGCTATATCAGATATTACAGATAACAGTCAGTATAAGAGAGTAACATTACTTAGCTAAGGTTTTCTTTTCTTCTTAATATGGGTTACCCAGTCCGGATAAGATACAAAAGAAAGATAAGCAGCACTCCAAGCCCCCTTAGGCACCTTTCACACGGGCGAGTATTCCGCGCGGATGCGATGCGTGAGTGGAACGCATTGCACCCGCACTGAATCCCGACCCATTCCTTTCTATGGGGCTGTTCACATGAGCGGTGATTTTCACGCATCACTTGTGCGTTGCGTGAAAATCGCAGCATGCTCTATATTATGTGTTTTTCACGCAACGCAGGCCCCATAGAAGTGAATGGGGTTGCGTGAAAATCGCAAGCATCTGCAAGCAAGTGCGGATGCGGTGCGATTTTCATGCACGGTTGCTAGGAGACGATCGGGATGGAGACCTGATCATTATTATTTCCCCTTATAACATGGTTATAAGGGAAAATAATAGATACAGAATGCATAGTAAAATAGCGCTGGAGGGGTTAAAAAAATTATAATTTAACTCACCTTAGTCCACTTGATCGCGCTGTCGGCATCTCCTTCTGTCTCCTTCTTTGCTGATTGTAGGAACAGGACCTGTGGTGACGTCACTCCGTTCATCACATGATCCATCACATGATCTTTTACCATGGTGATGGACCATGTGACGACCGGAATGACGTCACCACAGGTCCTGTTCCTACAATCAGCAAAGAAGGAGACAGAAGGAGATGCCGGCAGAGCGATCAAGTGGACTAAGGTGAGTTAAATTATAATTTATTTATTTTTTAACCCCTCCAGCGCTATTTTACTATGAATTCTGTATTCAGAATGCTGTTATTTTTCCTTATAACCATTTTCCCTTTTGGACCCTGAACCCGAACATTTCAGTAAAAGTTTGGGTTCGGTGTTCGGTGCTTTTTGAAAGGCTGCAAAGCAGCCAATCAACAAGCGGTTAACTGTCTGACCTTAGAAGCCATCACAGCCATGCCTACTAATGGCATGGCTGTGATTGGCCAGAGCAGCATGTGACCCAGGCTCTATATAAGCTTGAGTCACATAGCGCTGCACGTCACTCTGCTGTTACAAGTGTAGGGAGAGGATACTGCTGGACTTGTGATTTCAGGGAGAGAATAGGAAAGAACTCGGCGATCTACAGAGAAATAGTTGTGTGGGTGCAGGGCACAATCGTTTAACCCTGCCCTGAGCTCATTGACCAAAAAAAACTAACTTTTATAATTCTGTTAGTTAGGTGGGCGGTGGCGGCGGCCATTTTATGCAAGCTGAGCTTTTGGGACATTGCAAATCACGATTTTTTGGGCAAACTACAACATCTGGATTAGTCAGTGTGCAATTTAAGGTAGAAATAAACCCATCATTTTCTGGGGTTTTAAAAACACACTTTTATTTTGCCAAAAAACAGTATTTTCCTGATCTGCAAGTGTTAAATTCAAGTTGAATATATACAGCTTTCATATTCTGTTACCAAAAAAACACTTTTTTGGCAATCTACAACATCTGGATTAATCAGTGTGTATTTTAAGCTAGAAATACACCCATCATTTTCTGGGGTTTTAAAAACACACTTTTTTGACAGAAAACACTATTTTCAGGCCTTGCAGCATGAGCACGTGTGAAATTACAGGCTTATATACTGCTGTCAAATTCAGTTGTTAAACAAACACTCGTTTGGCCCAAAAAAATTTAGTTGGCAACCTTTGATGCAGATGTCATTATGAGATAAACCCTTAATTAATTCGGGTTAGATTCAGAGATTTGAAATACCGCCATTTGGTGCACCAATATTGAATTCAGGCCTACACTGGTTCAGGCACTGTGAGAAACACCCTCTACATACAGGGGTTTGATTCAGGCATTTGAAATACAGGCATTTGAAATACAGCCATTTGAAATACAGCCTTGTTGGGCAAGGAAATATTTCATTCAGGCCTACACTGGTTCAGACCAAGTGAGATACACCCTCTACATACAGGGGTTTGTATCAGGCATTTGAAATACAGCCATTTTAGGCCAAAAAATCTTTAATTAAGGCCTAGTCTGGTTCAGGCCGCGTGAGATACACCCTTTACATTCTTGTATTCTACTATTAATTAAACACCCATTTAGGGCAAGATCCTAAACTCGAAAAATATGAGGAGAGCGTCAAATAAGGGACGTGGCGCAGGTCGTGGTGCTGCTGGTGGAGCTCCTGTTGCAGGGAGAGGACGTGGTCGATCTGTGCCAGCTACACGCACAAGTGAAACCCCTTCCTCAGGTGCAAGTAGGCGACAAAACATTCAGCGGTATTTGGTTAGGCCTAATGCTGCTCTACCAATGGTGAGGCCTGAACAAGTACAGGCGATAGTAGATTGGGTTGCTGACAGTGGATCCAGTTCCTTCAAATTGTCTCCCACCCAGTGTCCTGCTGAAAGACCACAGTTTGCACCTGCAGCCGATATTCATTAGTCTTTAACCTCACCCCCTTGCAAATCAGCCAAGCAGTCTGATCCCCAAGTGTCACCGCGGGGAGTGGGGGAAACCCCCCACTGTACTTTGTCAAATGGATAACTGGTAGCTGCTAGGCCAGGACACCGGGATCAGGGAGCAGGTCACCTCCTAATGCGTCCCTAATTCTGACCCTGACTCCTAACCGTATGAGCCAACCCAGATGGTAGGAGGGCTCATACTCCGGAACCTCGGGGCCCTACTAAGCCTCAGGAAATCCCTGGACTAGGAGCAGGGTAAGACGACCTGTTCCTCCACAACACGGACGAACAGGAGTCTCCACTGGCCAAGCTGCAAGATGAGGGGAACACATACAGCATATGGAGATGGCAGGTAAGTGAAACCAGTAACACACCTACCTGCCACAGACACACTGACTGGAACCCGTGCACAAGTGCTGATGTCCACACCAACATAAAAGGACACAACACACAACAAACCACACAGGAACCCAGGACACCATAGCTGCAATAAACATGACAGGGGAATGTCTAGTAAACATGCACCCAACACCACCAGACATGTAACACCAACTAGACATACAAACACCCTGAACATAACCCACTCCATACACATAGGGACAGGAAGGGAAGGAGACACTTGGATGACATAGAACATCTAACATCTATGACCACAAGGGTGGCCCTCACTGGACAGATAGAATATGCCAGGAAGATAGCTCCAGCATACACCATGGAACCCCCCAGCTTCAGGCATCCAACAGAGGCTAAATAGCCCAAGCAGCCACACCCACACACACAAACCCAGTGTAAGGCCTCATGCATACGACCGTTGTGTGCATCCGCGGTCGTTGTTCCGTTTCCCGTATTTTTTTTCGCGGACCCATTGACTTTCAATGGGTCCGTGAAAAAAATCGGAAAATGCACCGTTTTGCAGCCGCATCCGTGATCCGTGTTTCCTTTCCGTCAAAAAAATAGGACCTGTCCTATTTTTCTGACGGACAATGGTTCACGGACCCATTCAAGTCAATGGGTCCGTGAAAAAACACGGATGCACACAAGATTGCCATCCGCGTCCGTCATCCTTGTCCGTAGGCTACTTTCACACAGACGGATCCGCTGATCCATCTGCATAAAAGCTTTTTAGATCAGATTTTTCACGACAGTATATTCTAACACAGAGGCGTTCCCATGGTGATGGGGACGCTTCAGGTTAGAATATACTAAAAGAACTGTGTACATGACTGCCCCCTGCTGCCTCCCTCCCCCCCTGTATTTAACACATTGGTGGCCAGTGCGGCCGGCCTCTCCCTCCCTCCCTTGTATTTAACACATTGGTGGCCAGTGTGGCCAGCCCCCCCCCCTCCCTCCCCCCCTAATTAAAATGACTGACCCCCCCATCATTGGTGGCAGCGGAGAGTTCCGATCGGAGTCCCAGTTTAATCGCTGGGGCTCCGATCGGTTACCATGGCAGCCAAGACGCTACTGCAGTCCTGGCTGCCATGATTACTTAGCAATTTTATACTTACCTGCGATGTCTGTGACCGGCCGGGCGCTCCTCCTACTGGTAAGTGAAAGGTCTGTGCGGCGCATTGCTTATAGCTCAGACCTTTCACTTACCAGTAGGAGGAGCGCCCGGCCGGTCACAGACATCGCAGGTAAGTATAATGCTTCTAAAATTGCTAAGTAACCATGGCAACCAGGACTGCAGTAGCGTCCTGGTTGCCATGGTTACCGATTGAGTCCCAGCGATTAAACTGGGACTCCGATCGGAACTCTCCGCTGCCACCAATGATGGGGGGTCGGTCATTTTAATTAGGGGGGGGAGGGAGGGGGGGTGGCGGCCGCACTGGCCACCAATGTGTTAAATACAAGGGAGGGAGGGGGGGCCGGCCGCACTGGCCACCAATGAGTTAAATACAGGGGGGAGGGAGGGGAAGGTCTGCCCCCTGCTGCCTGGCAGCACCTGCCAGGCAGCAGGGGGCAGTCATGTACACAGTTCTTTTAGTATATTCTAACTTGAAGCATCCCCATCACCATGGGAACGCCTCTGTGTTAGAATATACTGTCGGATCTGAGTTTCACGATCTAACTCAAATCTGATGGTATATTCTAACATAGAGGCGTTCCCATGTTGATGGGGATGCTTCAAGTTAAAATATACCATCGGATTGGAGAAAACTCAGATCCGATGGTATAATAGGGACTCCTGACTTTACATTGAAAGTCAATGGGGACGGATCCGTTTGCAATTGCACCATATTGTGTCAACGTCAAACTGATCCGTCCCCATTGACTTGCATTGTAAGTCAGGATGAAAAAAACGGTCACGGATCACGGAACAACGGAAATCCATTTTGCGGACCGCAAAAAAAAACGTCCGTGTGCATGAGGCCTTAACAAAACACCAGACAAGGGAAGGAAGCCACTTATAGGCGAAGTGCACACACAAGCATAGAAAGCTACACATTGCCGCAGGCAACAACATGCGTGGCAACGATGTCACGGCAATCACTTAGAAGGCCGAGACACTGCCACTGCATACACACACAGCAACACGTTGCCGCGGGCAACCGCAAGTGTATCAACAGTGTCACAGCACACACCATAGGCCGTGACACCAAGTCATGCAGCAGTCTCTTCTGCTTTTTGATGACTCTTAGCAGGGTTTACCAGGGCCATCCACCTAGCCCTGCCCCAGAGGTGGAAGAGATTGAGTGCACCGATGCCCAACCACTTATCTTTCAAGATGAGTGCATGGGAGGACCATCGCAGCACGTCTCAGATGATGACGAAACACAGGTGCCAACTGCTGGGGCTTTCGAAAGTGTGCACACCGACAAGGAAGGCAGGAGTGAAGACTGGGAGGAAGATAATGTGGAGGACAATGAGGTCCTCGACTCCACATGGAATCAAGGTCAGGCGAGTGACCTATGTAGTTCGGACTAAGAGGCAGTGGTGGCACAGAGCCACCAGCACAGCAGAAGATGGAGCAGGGTGCAAAAGCGGAGCGGCCATTCTCTAGAAAGTACGCCTGCTACTGCCCACCGCAGCAAGGGACCGAGCACAAGAAAGCCAGCTCCAAGGAGTTCCCGGGCATGGCAGTTCTTGAGACAATGTGCTGACGACAAGACACGAGTGGTTTGCACGCTGTGTAATCAGAGCCTGAAGCGAGGCATAAACGTTCTCTACCTGAGCACAACCTGAATGACCAGGCATTTAAGTGCAAAGCACGACCTGCAGTGAAGTAGACACCTCAAAAACTAAGAAAGGTCTCTGGCTCCTCCTGCTTCCTCTTCTGCTGCAGTCTCGGCCTCTTCATCCACCTCTGGAGTGACAGTGCCACCTGCCACCCCGCAAACAGAGGATCTGCCAGCAACAGCAATAGCTTGCTGCTTTTCCAAGACTGCTTTACCAAGAGCTGATCTACAAGAGCATTGGAGATATTCAGGAGATACTCAGGAGGTAATCTGGAGGTGGATACAATCTAAACAAGTAAGATTTGTTTGTTTAAAATCTTTCCCCTCTTTACAATGGCAGACCTGGTTCTGTGCAGGAATTGTTGTGCTTTTATTTCAGGTTCCACTCTTCAGAGGTTTGGATACTGTCTGATCTGTAGACAGCTCTCCATAATGCAGCAGGAAATCACCTTTTTGAAATATGAGATTTTTAAATTAACCACTAAACAAACTCAGGCTGAGAACATTGCAATGCCACTGCCACAGAGGTCCCCTAGAAATGGAAGATGGGTTACTGTAGGTTCTGGTAGACCGAGAGTTGTGGATAGAAGGCATGTCCCACAGTCTGTGGCTCTCCATAATTCATTTGCAGCACTTTCAGAGTGCAAGAGCAACATGGAGGATGGCTCAAGCACAGTGGGTGAGAAACAATCATCTCCCATGCCTAAAGTATGCAAGACTGCAGCCAAAGACAAAAAGGAGAAGGTGAGGATTGATAGTAAGCAGCTGTTGGTGGGCGATTCCATCATAAGAGGTGTGAAGTTTGAGGAGAATGGTGTTGTGAGATGTCTCCCTGGTGCTACCGCTAGCAGGGATAGACGACGGATCCTTAATATTGTTAGGCAAGCAAAGCAGGAAAGGGAAGTGGATGTTATTCTCCATCTTGGGACAAACGATCTGGCTTGCAATGAGGTTTCAAAGGTGAAAGAAGCTTTTCACACACTTGGAAAGGATATACGGAAGGTTGCATCAACTGTTTCATTCTCTGCAGTTTTGCCTGTGCATAACCTTCAGCATGACAGGAAGATGCGCATTAAGGAATTCAATTTATGGCTTAGTGAATGGTGTCTGAACCAAGGGTTTGGCTTTGTGTCTCATGTTAGCTCTTGTTGGAATGGAAAAGAACTGTACAAGAAAGATGGTTTGCATCTTTCTCTCAAAGGAACGAATGTCCTCGGTGAACAGTTCCAGGTATTTGCTAAGAAGCATTTAAACTAGGAAAGGGGGGCAAAAGAGTGATAATCCAGCAGTCCAACTGCCCCCAGGAACAATGCCAGAAGAGGCCAGTAGCACAAAGGTTAAGAAATGACAAGCTCAGAGTCTTGTCTACAAATGCTCGCAGTCTAGGGAATAAGATCAATGAACTTGAGGCTATAATGGCATCTGAGAATATAGATGTAGTGGCTGTTACTGAGACTTGGTTCAAGGGGAGTAATGACTGGGATATATTAATACCAGGGTTCTCTCTATACAGGAAAGACAGAGAAGGCAAGAAGGGGGGAGGGGTGGCCCTGTATGTGAAAGATAGCATAAAATCTAATTTGATACAAGTTAGCGAGAACAATTTAGAGTCAGTTTGGGTTACCATGCAGCTTGATAATCATAAGGTAACTTGTGTAGATGTGATATATAGACCGCCTAGCCAAGTCAAAGAATTAGATGATCTACTAGTTGAGGAAATAGCTAAAATGACATTGAAGGGGGAAGTTATCATTATGGGAGACTTCAATCTTTCAGATGTAAACTGGAAAACCAAAATAGCTAGTTCTGCCAGGAGTACAGATATTCTAAATTCCCTACTGGGATTATCTCTACAGCAAGTAGTGGAGGAGCCAACCGGAAAGGAGGCCATTTTAGATTTAGTATTCACAAATAATAATTTGGTATCTGATATTACTGTAGGGGAAAGCTTGGGATCTAGTGATCACCAGTCAGTGTGGGTTTACTATAAGTACAGTGACTGAGTCACACCACACAAAAACAAAAGTTTTAGATTTTAGAAAAACTGACTTTTCTAAAATTAGATTAGTGGTTTACGAGTCCCTATCAGACTGGAACAGTTTCATTGGAGTCCAGGAGAAATGGGACTACTTAAAAGTGGCACTATTGAAGGCAACAGAAAATTGCATTAGGCTTGTCAGTAAAAGCAAAAAAAGGAAGAGACCACTGTGGTACTCAGCAGAAGTGGCCAAAATCATTAAAAACAAAAAGATAGCATTTAGGAATTATAAAAAAAAACAAAAAAAACGAGGATGACAGACAAATTTATAAGATTAGGCAGAGAGAGGCCAAACAAGTTATAAGAGCTTCTAAAGCACAGGCAGAAGAGAAATTAGCTCAGTCATCCCTTCCCTGCACAACCAAGTAGGGGACAAAATCAGGTGTGCACTGCGCAACGCCATCTGTGGCAAGGTGCACCTGACTACGGATACGTGGACCAGTAAGCATGGTCAGGGCCATTATATCTCCATAACAGCACACTGAGTAAATGCAGTGGCGGCTGGGCCTGAGGCGGATAGCAGTTTGGCGCATGTCCTTCCACCACCGAGGATTGAAGGGCGCTTCAGTTTGCCTCCTGTTGTTTCCTCCTCCTACTCTGCTTCCTCATCCTCTACCAGCTCCTCATCCGGTCAGTGTAACACCTTCACCACCAAGTTCAGCACAGCCAGGGGTAAATGACAGCAAGCAGTTTTAAAACTTATCTGTTTGAGTTGACCTGACTGATATGTCTTTACAGTAGTCACTGACTCATTTACAGATGTAGGTCATAATTGGAGTGGGTTATGGGAAACTTTTGTTCAGGTTGTGGAATAGAAATGAAAACTCTATATACGGATATGATGTGTAAGGAGATTTGGTTCATTCTATATAGACCCAGACTTTTTTTTACATTTTCCATACCATTATACATACAGTTGTGTTCAAAATTATTCAACCCCCACTGAAATTGAGTGTTTTGGCCAGTTTGACATTGATTTTGATAATTTCAGTCATCTTGTTTACAATTAAATCAAAGAGGCACTTTTAAGTCAGACAAATATAACATAACATTTATAATGAAATAACTACAAATGTCTTTTCTGTGCTCACATCATTATCAGTTTTATTCAACCCCCAAGTGACATTCAATCTTAGTACTTAGTACAACATCCTTTTCCAGTTATAACAGCTTTTAAATGTGAAGCATAGCTTGACACAAGTGTCTTGCACGATCTACGGGTATCTTCGCCCATTCTTCATTGGCAAAAGCCTCCAGTTCAGTCACATTCTTAGGCTTGCGCGCTGCAACTGCTTTCTTTAAGTCCCACCAAAGGTTCTCAATCGGATTTAAGTCTGGTGACTGCGATGGCCACTTCAAAATGTTCCAGCCTTTAATCTGCAACCATGCTCTAGTGGACTTGGAGGTATGCTTGGGATCATTGTCCTGTTGAAAGGTCCAACGTCTCCCAAGCCTCAGGTTTGTGATGGACTGCATCACATTTTCATCCAATATCTCCTGGTACTGAAGAGAATTCATGGTACCTTGCACACGCTGAAGCTTCCCTGAACCTGTAGAAGCAAAACAGCCCCAAAGCATGATTGACCCCCCGCCATGCTTCACAGTAGGCAAGGTCTTCATAGGCCTTGTTCTTCCTCCTCCAAACATAGCATTGATCCATGGTCCCAAACAGTTCTAATTTTGTTTCATCAGTCCACAGAACACTATCCCAAAACTTTTGTGGTTTGTCCACATGACTTTTGGCATACTGCAGTCGACTCTTCTTATTCCTTGGAGACAGCAAGGGGATGCGCCTGGGAGTTCTGGCATGGAGGCCTTCATTACGCAGTGTGCGCCTTATTGTCTGAGCTAAAACTTCAGTACCCACATCTGACAAATCTTTTTTCAGTTCCTCAGCAGTCACACAGGGACTTTTCTCCACTTTGCGCTTCAGGTAGCGCACAGCAGTCGAAGTCAGCATCTTCTTTCTGCCATGACCAGGTAGCGTTTCAACAGTGCCCTTTGCCTTGAATTTGCGAATGATGCTTCCTATGGTGTCTCTTGGTATGTTTAACATCTTTGCAATCTTCTTATAGCCATTGCCCTTCCTGTGAAGAGAAATCACCTCTTCTCTTGTCTTCCTGGACCATTCTCTTGACTTCACCGTGTTTGTTTACACACCAGTAAATGTCTAGAAGGAGCTGAGTATCACAGTCCTTTTAAATCTGCCTAATTGGTGCTTATTATGCTTGATTGATGCTCCTTGACATCCACAGGTGTTTTCAATACCTGATCGAAAACACTTGAATAAACCTCTGTTCTTAAGAGTGGTAGTCTTTAAGGGGTTGAATAATTGTGTCAATGAAGAAATCACAAAAAAAACCATTTAATACTGTATTACAAAAACAATTGATGTCATTTTAGTTGCATTTGGTTCTTTAACCCCTTCACGCAACATCACGTACATGTACGTGGGGGAATGTGGTGCCTCACCGCATCCCCACGTGCATGTACGTGATCGGCTTTCACTGTCAGCGCAGGGAGCGAAGCGCTGAAGCTTCAGTGAAGCCGGAGTGCTGGGGTTGCTAGGCAACCAGAGAAGCCGGCAGGCACTGTATAGGCGCTCTGACCCGCCCGCGATCGCTGTGATTGGTCCATTACTGCTGAGGGACCAATCGCAGCGCATCGGGGCAGGTAAGGGGGGGTTAGGGAGGTACTATGTGCTTCTCCTTCTCTGATCGCCCCAATTCCTGTCAGGGAAGCGATCAGAGAAGGAGATAGTGTGAAAATATTCCCGACCTATGACGAGTATACTCGTCATGGCGCACTGCTACTTAGCGTGCCATGATGAGTATACACGTCATGGCATTTAACTGTCACCATGTCTGCAGACATGGTGACAGCGCTGAGATCCCGGCTGTCACACACAGCCGGGCACCTTGGGCCAATGCCGAGGGGGGTCCTGTGACCCCCCCATGTCGGCGATCGCTGCAAACCGCAGGTCAATTCAGACCTGCGGTTTGTAGCGCTTTCTGCAGTTTCTGATCCCCGCGGTCCCTGACCGCGGGGATCAGAAACTTTAGTATGTCTAAAATAAAGCTTTTTCACCCCCCCTGCACCCCTGAATGATATTATGTGGGCAGGTGGTGCAGGGGGGGTGTCGCAGGCGGTGCGGGAGGTGCGGTAAGGTGCGGGAGGCGGGCGGTGCGGCAGGCGGGATCGCGATCCCCCGCCCGCCTCCCTTTGAATGATCGTTGGTGTCTAGTGGGTATACCAGGGTGCCAGCACATTGCTGGCACCCTGGTATAAACGGCTGACATCTGCGATGCGATGTCAGCCGTTTAACCCTTTCCATACAGCGGTCCGTACGGACCGCTGTATGGAAAAGGTTAACAGCGCAGGGAGCTCCCTCCCTCTCCCATCGGGGGGCTGCTGTGCCTTTGCAGCCCCCCGATGAGAGAGGGAGAGAGCCCCCAGAGAGCCCCCCTCAGCCCTGTGCTTACCCTTCCCCGTCTGCGCAGTTCTGACCAGTACTGAGCAGACGGGGAAGGTTCCCATGGCAACAGGATGCCTCTCAGGCATCCTGCTGTCCATGGTGCTGAACAGATCTATGCCAAAAGCATAGATCTGTTCAGTGTAAGTAAAATACAGTACAGTACAATATATATTGTTCTGTACTGTATTATACAGACATCAGACCCACTGGATCTTCAAGAACCAAGTGGGTCTGGGTCAAAAAAAAAGTAAAAAAAAGTGAAAAAAGTAAAGTTTCAAAAAAACACATTTATCACTGAATAAAAAATAAAATAAAAAATACACTACACATATTAGGTATCGCCGCGTCCGTAACGACCTGATCTATAAAACGGTCATGTTACTTTCCCCGCACGGTGAACGCCATAAAAATAAAAAAATAAAAACTATGAGGAAATTGAAATTTTGCCCACCTTACTTCCCAAAAAAGGTAATAAAAGTGATCAAAAAAGTCGCATGTACGCCAAAAAAGTACCAATCAAACCGTCACCTCATCCCGCAAAAAATGAGCCCTTACATGAGACAATGGCCCAAAAAATAAAAAAACTATGGGTCTCAGACTATGGAGATACTAAAACATGATTTTTTTTTGTTTCAAAAATGATATTATTGTGTAAAACCCTGATAAATTATAAAAAGGTAGACATATTAGGTATTGCCATGTCCGTAAGAACCTGATCTATAAAAATACCACATGACCTAACCCCTCAGGTGAACACTGTAAAAAAAATTAAATAAAAACGGTGTCTAAAAAGCTATTTTTTTGTTACCTTACATCACAAAAAGTGTAATAGCAAGCGATCAAAAAGTCATATGCACCCCAAAATAGTACCAATCTAACCGTCATCTCATCCCGCAAAAATGATACCCAACCTGAGACAATTGCCAAAAAACTGAAAAAACTATGGCTCTCAGACTATGGAGACACTAAAACATGTTTTTTTTTTTGTGTCAAAAATGATATTATTGTGTAAAACCTAAATAAATAAAAAAGTATACATATTAGGTATCGTCACGTCCGTAAGAACCTGCTCTATAAAAATAGCACATGATCTAACCTGTCAGATGAACGTTGTAAATAATAAAAAATAAAAACAGTGCCAAAACAGCTATTTTTTGGCAAATTTTCCATTTTAATTAATTTTTCCCATAACAAAGCAAGGGTTAACAGCCAAACAAAGCTCAATATTTATTGCCCTAAATCTTTAGTTTATAGAAATGCCCCATATGTGGTCGTAAACTGCTGTATGGCCACACGGCAGGGCGCAGAAGGAAAGGAGCGCCATATGGTTTTTGGAAGGCAGTTTTTGCTGGACTGTTTTTTTGACACCATGTCCCATTTGAAGCCCCCCCGATGCACCCCTAGAGTATAAACCCAAAAAAATGACCCCATTTTGGAAACTACACCCTCAAGGTATTCAAAACTGATTTTACAAACTTTGTTAACCCTTTAAGTGTTCCACAAGAGTTAGTGGCAAATGGAGATGAAATTTCTGAATTTCTATTTTTTGTTACTTTGCCTCACAAAAAAGTGTAATATAGAGCAACCAAAAATCATATGTACCCTAAAATAGTACCAACAAAACTGCCACCTTATCCCGTAGTTTCCAAAATGGGGCCACTTTTTTGGAGTTTCTAACCTAGGGGTGCATCAGGGGGCTTTAAATGGGACATGGTGTCTAAAAACAATCCAGCAAAATCTGCCTTCCAGAAACCATATGGTGTTTCTTTCCTTCTGCGCCCTGCCGATCTGCCGAAAAAGTGAAATTTTGAAATTGAATCTCTATTTTCCATTAATTCTTGTGGAACACCTAAAGGGTTAACAACGTTTGTAAAATCAGTTTTGAATACCTTGAGGGGTGTAGTTTCTTAGATGGGGTCACTTTTATGGAGTTTCTACTCTAGAGGTGCATCAGGGGGGCTTCAAATGGGACATGGTGTCAAAAAAAACAGTCCAGCAAAACCTGCCTTCCAAAAACCGTATGGCATTCCTTTCCTTCTGCGCCCTGCCGTGTGCCCGTACAGCGGTTTACGACCACATATGGGGTGCTTCTGTAAACTACAGAATAAGGGCCATAAATAATGAGTTTTGTTTGGCTGTTAACCCTTGCTTTGTAACTGGAAAAAAAATATTAAAATGGAAAATCTGCCAAAAATGTGAAATTTTGAAATTGTGTCTCTATTTTCCATTAAATCTTGTGCAACACCTAAAGGGTTAACAAAGTTTGTAAAATTAGTTTTGAATACCTTGAGGGGTGTAGTTTCTTAGATGGGGTCACTTTTAGGGAGTTTCTACTCTAGGGGTGCATCAGGGGGCTTCAAATGGGACATGGTGTAAATAAACCAGTCCATAAAAATCAGCCTTCCAAAAACCAAACGGCGCACCTTTCACTCTACGCCCCGCTGTGTGGCCGTACAGTAGTTTACGGCCACATATTGGGTGTTTCTGTAAACGGCAGAGTCAGGGCAATAAAGATACAGTCTTGTTTGGCTGTTAACCCTTGCTTTGTTAGTGGAAAAAATGGGTTAAAATGAAAAATTAGACAAAAAAATGAAATTCTCAAATTTCCTCCCCATTTGCCAATAACTCTTGTGCAACACCTAAAGGGTTAACAATGTATGCAAAATCAGTTTTGAATACCTTGAGGGGTGTAGTTTCTTAGATGGGGTCATTTTTGGGTGGTTTCTATTATGTAAGCCTCGCAAAGTGACTTCAGACCTGAACTGGTCCCTAAAAATTGAGTTTTTGTAAATTTCGGAAAAATTTCAAAATTTGCTTCTAAACTTCTAAGCCTTTTAACATCCCCAAAAAATAAAACATCATTCCCAAAATAATTCAAGCATGAAGTAGACATATGGGGAATGTAAAGTCATCACAATTTTTTGGGGTATTACTATGTATTACAGAAGTAGAGAAACTGAAACTTTGAAATTTGCAAATTTTTCCAAATTTTTGGTAAATTAGGTATTTTTTTGTGCAAAAAAAAAAAAATTTTTGACTTCATTTTACCAGTGTCATGAAGTACAATATGTGACGAAAAAACAGTCTCAGAATGGCCTGGATAAGTCAAAGCGTTTTAAAGTTATTAGCACTTAAAGTGACACTGGTCAGATTTCCAAAAAATGGCCTGGTCCTTAAGGTGAAAATGAGCCCGGTCCTTAAGGGGTTAAAAAGTCCTTGTAAGATTTCAATCTGAACACAATTACAAATGTACACTAAATTCCCTAAAACCCTTTACAGCATTGGGGGTTGAATAATTTTGAACACAACTGTATAGCCTATGTAAAATTATTAGGTTTTGTGTCATTAGAGAGCCCTCCAGTTAATACTTTCTCTTTTATTATTTCTTCCTCTCCTTTTGCTTCCCCCCCTTATTACCTGTTACTCATTGTTATATATATGTAACGATTCTATAATATGATAAAAATGTGCTTATAAGTATAAACACATGCTTAATATAATTTGCAACAATGTACACACATATGATGTTTATTGTATAAGAAATGATGTAATTTTTGTACATGTGCTTATAAGCTTGAAACAATAAAAAGAGATTTTCAAAAAAAAACAAAAAACGTATCTGTTTGGGGGACAAACCCCACACCGCGCAGGATCTGTGGATGGGCCTTGAACAACAGTCCGATGAGTGGCTTGTGCCAGTCAGCCTCAAGCCCGGCCTGGTGGTGTGAGATAATTGGCGAAATCTCGTAGCAGCTCTGGGACTAGCCGGTTTGATGCACATCCCTTGCCTGGCGCATGTGCTGAATTTGGTGGTGCAGAGATTACCTAAAAATTACCCCGATATGTCAGAGCTGCTGCATAAAGTGCGGGCTGTCTGTGCGCGCTTTCAGCGTTCTCACCCTGCTGCTGCTCGCCTGTCAGCGTTGCAGGGTAACTTTGGCCTTCCTGCTCACCGCCTCATATGCGACGTGCCCACAAGGTGGAAATTCCACCTTGCACATGCTGGCCAGACTGTGCGAGCAGAAGCAGGCGATAGTGGAGTTTCAGCTGCAGCACCACTTCACCTCCAATAACTGGGCCTCCATGCGAGACCTGTGTTCCTTGTTGTGCTGTTTCGAGTACTCCACCAACAATGGCAGTGCCGATAACGCCGTTCTCAGCGTTACTATCCCACTTCTATGCCTCCTTGAAAAAACGCTCCTGGCGATGATGGAAGAGGATGTGGCACAGGAGGATGAGGAGTAAGAGGGATAATTTCGTAGGGTTTCCGGCCAGTCATTCCCAAGTGGCTCAGAGGGTGGGTTCCTGCACTCACAAACCCAAGGTGCACAATTGTGCAGCCAGGGCACAGTTCTGGAGGATGACGAGGTGGAGGATGAGGAGGAGGAGATGGAGGAGGAGGAACCATGTTCACAGCAGGGTGGCACCCAGACCAGCTCATGGCCATCACTGGTGCGTGGATGGGGGGGATACAGAGGACACAGACGATACACCTCCCACAGAGGACAGCTTTTCATTGCCTCTGGGCAGCCTGGCACTAGAGATGTCCCGAACTATTCACCGGCGAACAGTTCCCGCCGAACATCGCTTGTTCGCCGCGGCGGGCGAACATATGCGATGTTCGGTCCTCCCCCTATACGTCATCATTAAGCAAACTTTGACCCTGTACCTCACAGTCAGCAGACACATTCCAGCCAATCAGCATACCCTCCCTCCCAGACCCTCCCACCTCCTATCAAAAAGCAAGGAAAGCATCCATCTTAGATTCATTCTAAAGCTGCAGTGTTAGTTAGAGCAGGGAGAGTGCTGCTGCTGCTGAATTATTAGGGAAATCGTTAGCTAGGCCAGTGTTCTGTGTCCACTCCAGTCCTCAAAGACTCTTTTGCTGTAAGGACAGCGTCCTGACAGCACCTCAAAAAGCCCTTTTTAGGGCTGGTACATCAGTCTGCTTTTTTATATATATATATATATATATATATATATATATATTGCAGTTGTCTGCCCGTGTGTGAGAGTCTACAGGCCCACAGACTGTACTGTGCCCCCTGCCCACCACTCATATCGGGTGGCACAGTACCTTGCAGATAAAAAAGTCATTTAATTTTTACCCATTAATATAATTGCAGTTGCCTGCCAGTGTGTGTCAGGCCCACAGACTGCACTGTGCCCACTGCCCACCACTCATATCGGGTGGCACAGTACCTTGCAGATAAAAAAGTCATTTAATTTTTACCCATTAATATGATTGCAGTTGCCTGCCAGTGTGTGTCAGGCCCACAGACTGTACTGTGCCCACTGCCCACTACTCATATCGGGTGGCACAGTACCTTGCACGCATAGTACCACTAATCTAAAAAAAAATGACAGGCAGAGGCAGGCCACCCCGCAGGAGCCGTCGTGGTCGTGGTTCTGTGATTTCCTTTGGCCCTAGAATAATGCCCAGTGTTCAGAGGCCACGTACCCTGAACTCGAAAAGTTCTGAGGACATAGTTGACTGGCTTACACAGGACACCCAATTTTCTACAGCATCCGCTTGGAACCTTGATGCAACATCCTCCTCCAGCTCAGCTTCAGGCACCTCTC